>NC_063333.1:58878758-58989965 GCF_021869965.1 Rhincodon typus | reverse complement strand
AGGAAGGGTCACTGGACCCGAAACGTTAACTCTGTTTTCTTCTTCACAGATGCTGCCAGACCTGCTGAGCTTTTCCAGCAACTTTGTTTTTGTTCCTGATTTACAGCATCCGCAGTTCCTTTGGTTTTTAGATAGCAACTAAACACTGATTCCACTGATATAAAATATCCTCAAACTGCCGCAGCGTGGTAAGGAAGCTCAATGTGCATGCAAGGAACAGCACCTCAACTTTCAATTAGGCTTTTAGAACAAAAACAGAAATTGCCAGAAAATCTCAGCGGGTCTGGCAGCATCTGTGGAGAGAAATCAGAGTTAATATTTCAGCCCCAATGGCCCTTCTCCGGAAATGAAAAAGGCTTTTTGTTTGGGGTTTTTTGTTTATACTTTTAGAACAGTCTGGATACAGCATTGAGGTCAACAATTTCAGATTCAGGTGAACTCTATCCCCATTTTGATTCTTTCTTTTGTTACCAGGTTCCAGTTTGAATCTTGTTTCTCATGCTTTCAGATGGAAATATTCTGGAAATTACAGTCGCTCTCAAAACTGCTTTGTTTGCTTGCTACTTTGGTCTATGCTTTAGGCTAGTACTGCTACCTGCACAGTTAACGCTTCCCCTTGGTAACTCTGGGTTTTGGGTCACTATATGCGCACATTGCCTGAGGCTGCAGTCTCCTTGTTCCTCAGTTACACTTTTCTTTCCTGATGCATTGTTAACATTTCTTGTATTTATATTTGCACATTGCAGGTTACTAAATACAGTTCTCTAGAGCAGCATTTAAGACCTTTCTCTTTACTTCCTTTCTCTAGTCTGATCTCTCCAGTGCCAGGCACAAGTGAGGAGTATGATTTAAATACTCTGCACTTGCCTAGATGAGTTCAGCTCCAACCAGCTTGATTGGCACTCCATCCATCACCTCCAACATTCATCCCCTTCACCAACAACATGCTATGGCAGCTGTGTGTATCATCTGCAAGTAACTCACCAAGTTTCCTCAGAAACCACCTTCCAACCAGCAACTTCTATTACCTAGAAGGACAAGGGCAGCTGATGCTAGCTAACACGACTACCTGCAAGTTCCCACCAAGGCAGACATTGTCTTAACTTGGAACTATATTGTTATTCTTTACTATCACTATTTCAAAATCCTGGAGGGCCCTTCTTAGCAGTACTATGGGTGACCTGCAATGATTCAAGAAGGCAACTCATTATCACTTTGTAAAGGGAAATTAGGGATGGTCTAGCAGCAACTCTAATAGACTGATATAGTTGTACCTCAACATTGGTGTGATCTCCTGTGATCTTAATAAAATTACCAAGGCCTATGATCTGTCTTGACTTAGAAAATTAATTCCCCTTGAGGCAGTCTGTGAGCCATTCACAGCCCCATGTAACACCTAAGGCTTCCTCTTCATTCCTTCCATACCTCTGTTCAATTTGCATCAAAGATCTTGATGTGAGATATGCAGGTTTTCTTGTTCTATTAAGGCCTCACTTGGATAAACAACTGCACCCTGTGGATCATGCACCCACAGCTACTATGGTGAATAAATCTTGTTATAATAAGCTAGAAGATCAGTGGAAAGCCTCTTTAAACTTTGAAAGAGTGCCATCTGTTCTTCTCTCCAATGCAACTGTCAACTTTTTTTAAAAGCTCTATAATGGGTTGAGTGAGATTGGTTGACTATGTTAGGCATCAGTGTTTTTCACTTGATGCGCCATACCTAAAAAGCACTATGTATCATTTTAGTGCTGAAAAATTCACTGCTGTTGTCTGCTTCCTTAAATTCACCATGATGCCTTTTCTTGGAAAGCGATGCCTAGAAATGCAACAATCTTTCTTGAGAACTGTAATTTCTAGACCCTCTGGACATGTTCATTTTTCATTTTGACATGAACTAGGATATTATCATGTACTATGCTTCGGCACTCTGCTCCTCTTCTGGAATTCTTAACATTGTTCTTCAGAAAATCTTTGGTGCAGAGGAGATTACAGTTGGTAGATGTATTGTAACAGTGTAATGAATGTAGTCAACAATCTTGATTCACTGGTTAGAGGTATCTGCCAGAATCCGTTATTTGCATCCAATTTTGTATAAACGTATTTGTCATAAACTTGTCAAACTATCACTGACTGGTGAAATAGAATAGATTTCCTTTTTTACTCCATTGTTTAACTGAGTGAGTTTACCCACAATCATAGTTCTCCATTTGTCTTTGGGGGAAGTTACAAACCCTGAACACTACTATGTTGGTTATGTCACTGGCAATATAATCCTGTTTTTAATCGTGCTGTTGTACTAAGATTCAATCTTTCCCATCAGAGGATGAAGAATTTTCTTGGAAATGTACAAGTAGGATAGGCTTAACATGTTCTTGTAGAGTTATGTGATTTACTTGCTCCAATTTGTCTTCTTGCTGAAATTCCCTCTCATTTTTGTTCTGCATTTTGTATCCACTGTCTCAAATAGAACTTACCAAATACATGCTCAGCAATGAAGTGTTTTTATTCTTCAATGTTTCATTGACATTGCCTTCTTTGTGACAAGTTTCATGGTGATTTGACATGCTCCTGGAAATATAAATGGTTTGGACCTTGGAGTTTTATATTTATTGGTCTACCTTTGACAGACTTTAATCCATGGCAAGCTGTCTGCCAGTATTGACCAGAGCTGCTCCTGTATAGAGGTTAAACCCTGTTTCAAATTTTTGTACATTTCAGTCCATGGTCAAAATCTGTGTTTGACATCCCATAGGAATGTTGTCGTAACCTTTTGTTCCCTTCATCTTTAATTTCTTGATCAGAAGTCACACGACACCAGGTTATAGTCCAAGAGGTTTATTTGAAATGATAAGTTTTCTGAGAAACCTCTCCTTCATCACTTTCACTTCACCTGATGAAGGAGCATTGCTTCAAAAGCTTCTGATTTCAAATAAATCCATTGGACTATAACTTGGTGTCGCGTGACTTCTGATTTTATCTCCCCCACAGCCCAATACTGGCTTCTCCATATCATGGCTTTAATGTCTTGCACCTTTTCTTTACTGTATGATTTCCATTTTTCTAGAAACTTTCCAATTTTTTTGGATGTTTACCTTGTTTCTGTGATGTTGGAGGTTTCTCTAACCTGCAGTAGTTTTTAAAGTTACCAGTGGACCATATCCATAGCACTCAGCTCCCCTCTGCTGGGCATTTATTGCATTTGTGATTCTGTTTCAGCCCTCATCTCATACAACCTAATATGGTCAATGACATTCATATCGGCTGCTTTGGCATTTTGGCTAGCTTTTCAGAAGAGTAATAATGCTAAGTTTTGGTTTAGTATCTGACTCTGTCTGAAGAATCCTTGATGTTTCTTCACATAACTGATGGGTTCAGGTTCTGAGTTCCATCTAAACGCGAATTAAATTGCCTATTCTTAAATCCTCTGTGGATTGAAAAAAGTCCAACAACTTTTCATCCCTTGTACTAACTGCAATGCAGTCTCTACTTACTTCATCCTTTAAATCTCCCTATTCCATCATATTTCTATCCTCCTTCAATTCTGATGATTCAGTTTGAAACATTAACTGTGTTTCCCTCTCCACAAATTTTAACCAGACCTGTAAAGTATTTCCAGTGCTTATTCCGTGGATTTCCAGAATCTGCTTATTTTGCACTTAATATATGTATTCATAATTGTAATGACATCATTACGAGTTCAACATATTCCTTTATAATACATTTTTCCACAGTGTTGTTATGTTGTAGTTATGTCATTACAAAATTTTTGGGCTGAGACAATTGTGTTCTCCTTCATTTTCAACATTGCATTGATTAATCAGTTTCTGAATTCCAGCATCCACAGTTCTCTGTGCTATTTTTATTGTATTGACTGTACCTCCAGCACCTTTTCTGTGTATGATCTACTGAAGAAAACATTATCAACTAATTAATAATTGAGAAAGTTCAGGGTTGATTAGAAGAGCCAGTGGACTGAATCTTATGTTCCTTTGGTTAAAGGTCAGTTTCTTCGGCATTTACAGAGGGTTTCTCCCTGCAAGACCTAGACAGCTTTCTCGCCACATCTTACCAAACTCACTTCATTAGCCTGGTCCAGTCCATGAGATAGGTGCATGTCCCTGATTGCAAAATGTCTTAACTGCAGCATTACAATGATAATTCTCATCCTGCCTCAAGTGCAGCACTGAAGTTACAGTGGTATGATTGACATTATTACAGAGACTATGAGGGAGGCCTAGATGGTTGTCTTACTCCTTCAAGATCCAAAGTTGTTCTCCTGACTTGAGTCCATGCAGTATGATCATATTGGAAAGTAGTTAAAGTATTCTATAACATTAACCCTTTCAAACTCTTATACCCTTAAACAACAACTCTCCCAACTTATTTTCTCTCATTCTTAACATCAGTTACATATATAATTACATTTAGCACTAGCCCATTTCGCACACCAAAGTCTATACTTCACTAATTCTTTCTTCTAGAACACATTCTCTTCAGACACTGAAACTTGCTGGGTCTCTGGGTTGAAGACTTTTGACTTTGATTCCGTTTTTGATCATGTGAGCTCTTCAAGTCCCTTTGATCTCATTGTAGTATCGCGAGGACTTTTAAGATCATGAATTTCTCTTATGGAAGATGGTTATCCTGTTGAAACAGGTATTTTGATTTTTCAGTATCCTGGTACTCTGAACCAGATATTTATTTTTTGCTTTCTGGCAATATTTCGGCATTTTGTCATCAGTATCCTGAATTTCTGAGTTAAAAGCATTATTTTTGGTGCCAAAATGGGTATTGGATATCCCAACTCAGACGTAGTTCCATGAAGTTGTATACACTGCACCTTCGATCTATGTGAGAATTTATCCTCAATCTGCCAGCAAATCTGTTTTGGAATAGATATGTAAATAGGTTACTTTAACTTGTTCATAAACTGAAGGTTTACATTCACTCACAAAGATTGCATTCCCAGTGAAAACAGTATGTTCACTTCCTCAATCATAATATTTGAGGATTGCTTTTTGCTTGGCATGATCTCTGATACTGGTACTGATGATTCTTCCTGGGAGTATAGAGAATTAAATACACTGCTTGAGTCTGTCATGGATATCTGTTCACCACGTTGAATTACAGTCTGAATTACATCAGCTGAGGATTCATCATTGAGCTCAAGTGCAGGATACTGCTCACTTGCTACCTTATCATATGTGTTTCTTTGGACTTGCTGCTCATTCTTGCAATTTGTAATTCTCTTCAGTGTTGACAGGAGTTGAAAGCATTTCTGCTAACACTATTTCACCAAAGGAGTTCATTTTGCTGATGGTATGAAACAAATTTCTTATGCCAACATTGCTAACCTCAATGGATTCTGTCTTCTTTGTAGGGTTCCGGCATGGTTTTAGAAATATGATGTAATTTTCTATGAGCTGTTCCCTGACTGTTCCTTTAGTAGTTGTTCTCTTAATAGCTGTTCATTGAATAGTAGTTTCTTGGCTTTAATTGATCTGTCTGTTTCCACTATTTGAAGGAGCTTCATGTCAGAACACGTATTCATGCTCAGGAGTGAGAATTTGTGATTTTGAAGTATGGATAGTTTATCTACTATTGACACTGCTCGTGTTGAACAGCTGCTCAAAGCATACCTTTAATCTTAAATGCTATACCTACTGAAGCATGTAATCGTGCTGCTGCGGGTTGTAGACTTTCTTTTTCAACCATGGTGTACTATCTGATAATGTAGAGACACTTCAAGCTTAAAAGTAGGGAGATGCTCATTGACATGATCTATCCTTATGTTAAAAAGCCAGGTCTGGATCATTAGCTCCCATTGGAATACTTTCGGCTTTCTTTTCTATTATAGTTTGTTCTACCTCATTTACTTCTCTGAGCAGCTATTTGTCTTCTTGCTACTCTATGATTATGCACAACTTCAGTACATTTGCTGAAAGTTACTTTTTCTCTTATAGATAAACAGTCCTTTTTAATATCTTGTGCCCATGAGGTTTCCTTGCTCCACAGCGTTGACAGTTATTATTAGCATCCGGTCTCTACCCTCCTCACTGTACTGGCTTCTCATATGTGGTTTTAAAGTTTTACTAAATTAAGAACCAAATGGATTCTCCTGATCTCCTGTGATTGGGTGGACCTCTGCTGCGAGGAAGATTTGTGTGGCTTCCAGACTTCTGATTCACTCACCACTTGAATGGCTTTCTATAAAATTGAAACTTCTTTTGACTAGAGTAAATCTAACAAGGACTGATCAGTAATTTCAACAACAATTCTATTTCTTGTGAATTCTGAACTTAAATCTCCATAGTCACATTGTTTCTCATTAAGCTGCTGAGATCATTAATTAAATCATCCATGGATTTTACTTGATATCAAACTCTTCCACTGCATTTTGCTTTTTGAAGAATTTTATTGGTTCTGAAGGTAAAAGTAATTATCCAAGGCTTTCAGAACTTCTTTGAAAATACCTGTTATTTGTTTAATGAATTGGAGAGTTATATTACTGGCTCCCAATCAAATATAAAGTGTATTTATTTGTTTACCGCTTCTACTTTAGCATTTAGTTTGGAAGCAATTTTGTATCTTAAGAATTGTTTACTCCAAAATGTCCAATTTTGTCTTCTATTTGGCCCGCCTCTGAACTTTAATCTTCCTGGCAAGATTATTTCTGTTCCCACGTTGTCCTAATGTATTTATTTATTTGCCATTCTTTAAATTTTAATTCTGTATGGCAATGCTGCTATTTTGCCTGCTCTCTATACTCGATGGATTTATTGTGCTTTTGTGGTCAAAATGGAGGAATCTCACCTTTTCTGACTGAAAACAATGATTCCTGCTTTATTTTGATGAATACCACTAAAGACAGTCTTAATAAACATTTCCTCTTCTCTTAATGGCTTTACCAAATGGATTCCACTGCCTGCAGATTTAGTAATGATTCCTGTTTCCTTCACAATTTACTGACTAATTCCACTGTTTGATGCTTTATAAGACTAATCTCGTTCCTCTAACAGGTTTCATTAAACAAATCCCGCTGTCTACAGCACTACTAATAACCCCGTTGCTTCTCATATTTTGCCCTGAATGAGTCCCACAGCTTAAAGTTTGAATAAATGCTTCCTGTCTTTACTGCAATTTACATAATGGATTTCCTGCCTTTTCTGTGGCAGAAGTAGACTCTTAACTTTCTTCTTCCCTTAGATTTTGTCTGCTCAAGCTTCTAATTTGTCCCTTTATCACTTTAATTCTGGCTACACAATGTTTCCGGGTCTGAGGCCTCATGTTAAATTGCTTCTGTGCTCTTGATTTTCCTTACTGTAGCTCTGCCTCATGGCACCCATCCGCAATGATGGGGATGCACAATCTGAGGTGTAAATACTTTGCTCACTTCTAACTTTCCCAGACTTTAAACTGCACATTTCTTTTTATGTTTCTATATCCACCAAGAATTGCAACTTTATAGGGCCTCCGATGTCTGTTCACTCTCTGAAACCTGACTCAGAAAAGCTGTTTCAGGTTAGCAGCACGCAATAGAATCTGCAGCCATCATGTGTAGCTGGTGTTCTAGCTCCATGGAGTTTCTAGCTCACACTCATTGCTGCTCATCTCTTACCAGGACTGATTTACTTTTAACCATTAATTGTAGATTCTATCTTGTAGACATTTGCCGTCAGGTTCTCTTCCGTAGCAGTCTCAAACGCTCAGCTCTTCCAGCTGTTTACTGTTTGCTTGAACAGGATTTCTTAAAGCTACATACGAAGAATCTCCAGATCTTCATGCTCCCAGCATTTCATAAGCTGCAGCTAAATCAAGTTCACATTGCTTACTACTATGTTGTAAGGTGTATCCTCACCACAGCTCAGCATGTTACATAGGTATCTGGTGGTTTGCTTCTCCTCTCTGTTGTGTTATGTCTCACAGTCTGTTTTTAATAAAATCTTTAAGAAATATGTTCATGATATCACTGTATCGTAGCATATGACACAAGGGTATAAAGGTCTCATTATCCATATCACCCCAGGATCAGCTGAATTATGACACGCTAGTTCTCGCCTGTAATCTAATAGGTCAATGTTAACCGAGACACTGCTATGGTGTCAACGTCATACTGTACATAATACCTAGTTGTAATAAATATCTGTCGGATTTTCTAATATCATTTATCCACACCCATTCTAATACAGGAGATAATATCAGTATTGCCAAATCAGATAAATACTATATTGGAGGCAAAATTACATTACCATCCTCCTCCCTGGTAAGAACTAGAGGACTTACTTGGTCTAGGAATGCCACCAGGTAAGTCGAACAGGAATGACTCTTCTTAAAAAATATGTTGTTTGTTGCATAATAGCAGCTATGTACAAGTCACATCAGTATGAAAGTCATTGAGAGAGCTCAAAGTCAGATCATACCCCTCCAAGATTCATTGCTGTTCTCCTACCCATGTGACATCATCATGTTGGGCCGTGGTTAATGCACTCCTCAGCATTAACACTTTCAGACCTTTACACCCTTTCACAACAAGAATAATCTCTGCTGACACCTCGTTTGCATGGCTGATCTGGTTCGGAACATTTAAAACCTCATGTGGTTGCGATGGTGAACTCCTGCCCATTGGCAGCTCCATTGGCATTGATATACAGCTAGAGATTCCTATCTGTTGCAATTGATGTTGAGAGCTTTCATTACTCTTTTGATAACATCCTTGAATCAAAATCTTGGATGCCATTCCATTTCTTGGCATGAGCTACCTCTTGTATACCATCTCCTTGGGAAACTGGCCATCTTCCATCCTGTATGCATGCCCAAGCCAACAAAGCATTCTTTGCTTGATCAGTACTAGCACGGTTGGTATGCTTTGCCTAGAAAGGACAACTTCATTAGCAATTTTGACTTTGCATGTGATGCCAAAGATGCATCATAGGCACTAGAGAGGGAGATAATTGAGCCTTTTATGTTGTAGGTGTGAATTGGCCAGACTTTACTGCTCAGCAACAATGCACTGAGGATCCAGGCCTTGTAGATAAGCATCTTGTTCCTATGCAATAGTTTCATGCTTTTCCACGCATGATTTGTTCATCAGCCAAAGTTGGGGATTGCCATTTCAATCCATACATTGAACTCCTCATCAAAAAAATAAGTTATTTGTCACCTTAGATCCAAGGTAATAGAATTTGCTGACTGCTTCCAGTGGTGTTTTGTTGACACTACAGCCTGTCTCATTGCTACAGTTTTTTTCACGTTGGTGTTGAGAGAAAATATGTTTCAGGGATGGGACAGACTAGTCATGAGCCTTCTGTCTAAAGAATTAGTCCAGTATCAAAAAAACATATAAAGAAATTAGTTAGGACCAGGAGCAGACCATTTGCCACTTTGAATTTGCTCCACCATCTTATAAGGGATAGTAAGAACTACAGATGCTGGAGTCAGAGATAACACAGTGTGATTGTGCACAGATGGACAGGTTGTGTCAGGTCAAGGAAGCAGGGATGAGAGGGAGGGTTGGTCATGTGATGAGGCCAGGGATGGCCTCCTTGACCTGACACAACCTGTCCATCTTCTCTCCCACCTACCCTCCCCTCCCACCTCACTTACCAATCCCACCACTCCCTACCTGCACTCACCTATCACCATCCCACCTACCTTCCTCAGTCCCACCCCTCCTCTCTCTATTTATTCCAGAGCCACCTTCCCCTCCCCCATTTCTGAAGAAGGGTGCCGACCCAAAACGTCAACTTTCCTGCCCCTCTGATGCTGCCTGGCCTGCTGTGTTCCCCCAGCTCCACACTGTGTTACCACCATCCTATAAGTTCATTGTTGACTGGATTGTGACCTCAACTCTATATTCCTGCCTTCTTCCCAAAACTATTGATGTCCTTCTTAGTCAGGAATCTATCTACTCCTGCTTTTGATACATTCAATGACTATCTCCACAGCTGCCTGAGGAAGGAAGTTCCAAAGTCTTATGACTGTGTGAGACTGTTCTCACCTCCATCTCAAATCGAATCACTGTCATTTTTAAATGTATCCCTTAGTTCTAGTCTCTCCCACAAGGAACTCACCCACCATCCACCTTGTCAAGTCCTTCAGGATCTTACATATTTCAATAAGATCACCTTCTAATGGATTTAGGTTCAGCCTGTTCAAAATTTCCTCATAAGATAATCCCCTCATCCCAAGTATCAGTAAAAATATGGAATGCTTCACAAATTTACAAGTCAAAACCTTCATCAATTAATAAAAAGATGTGTAATTTGACTGGAATAATATTGTCAGAGCCTAGCCTGTGGCCCAGTGATCGTCAAGTTCTTCATTCCTTATCATTAGTAGTTAACAGCCTTTTACGTAGATTACAATCATCAGTAAAACTGAGGCATGATGATTTTTGTCTACACGAGAGTCAGACTTTTTAACAACTTCCATATAGCAACTTACTACTTTGTAGTTTAAAATCGACAAATTATATTACTTTATTGTAATTACTTAAATAAGACGTCACCAAAAGATAATGACGCTTAGCACAGCAGTTTTAGTGACTATCAAGAAGAATAATTTCTTCCTTTCTTTTGCACTGTGTAAAATAGTCTATCCTGTTCCACCCTTCAATGCAAGGTTTAAACAGCCCTGCTTGTTTCCTGATATTTACAATTCAACTACAGTGTCCGGAAAGGGGTGTGTGCTATCTCTCATAGACTCTTAAAGCTAAGCAAACATTGCCTGAAAGCAGCTAACTTTTCACACGATTTTAATTTTTTTTGTGTCCAAGTTGCAGACCCAACACTTTCTAGGATTAGTGATAATTTTCATTTAAGCAGCCGACTTACTGACATAAACAAACCTGATAGGTTTCATCTGCAGCCTTCGGCAGATCTCATACCATTACTTTCCAGAGAATGATGGTTCAGCTAGTAATAACCCATTTAACAGAGATCAGGTATAAACAAGTGGGGAAATTAATGATGGCAGCAGTATGGTTCCGCAAACAAAATCATGATGATTAGTATTGTATATTTAATTCTATAAACATACTTGCCTAAAATGATTATTGAGCAGCTACAAATTTGAATGAAACAATCTTTAGAAGCAGAAGAAATTAAATTATTTTTCTCATAGGGATTAAAGTGGTCAAAGGTAATAGAAGAATCAATGTGTAAACTGATAATTTGGTATGAAATTATATAATTCAGATGACCAGTGTATGGTCAGTTCAAAAGCAGCTAATTGCAATTCAGAATCGGTTCAGATTCTTGTTTCTAAACTCATCTTGTGTTATTTGTTTTAATATAGTTGGTTGTCAGTTAAGGTACATGTAGCGTTGGAAATGTTCTACATATCAGAAGTATGGAGCAGGTACACAATATGCCGACAGAGAGATGAAACCAGGAATGAGAAGTTGCATTAACTTGGTCCCTTGATAAGGGAATTATGATAAAGGACTGAGCAAATTGTGTTTATCTTCTCTGGAGTTTAGTTCTCATTGAAATGTATAAGGGCTTGATAGGCAAGAGGCAGATTTTTTTTTTCTGTTTCTGGGGATTCCTAAACATTAGGGCACAATTTCATTATAAGAGACTGCTCATTTAGGACTAAGATGAATTTACTTCACTTAAAGGTTTGTGTATCTTTCACATTCTCTGCCCCACAGAGGGTTTTGGAGGCCCAAGCATTGAATTTAATGATGGGATAGCCAGATTACTGATTTCTCAGGAATAAAGGGTTACAGGAAGCAGAAAAAGTGGAATTGAAGCCCGCCCGAGTTCAGTATGATTGTGTGAGAGATAGTAAGAACTGCAGATGCTGGAGAATCCAAGATAACAAGGTGCAGAGCTGGATGAACACAGCAGGCCAAGCAGCATCATAGGAGCAGAAAGGCTGACGTTTCGGGCCTAGACCCTTCATCAGAAATGGGGGAGGGGAAGGGGGTTCTGAAATAAATAGGGAGAGAGGGGGAGGCGGATAGAAGATGGATAGAGGAGAGGATAGGTGGAGAGGAAACAGACGGGTCGAAGAGGCAGGGATGGAGCCAGTAAAGGTGAGTGTAGGTGGGGAGTTAGGGAGGGGATAGGTCAGTCCGGGGAGGACGGACAGGTCAAGGGGGCGGGGTGAGGTTAGTAGGTAGGAGATGGGGGTGCGGCTTGAGGTGGGAGGAGGGGATAGGTGGGAGGAAGAACAGGTTAGGGAGGCGGGGATGAGCTGGACTGGTTTTGGGATGCGGTAGGGGGAGGGGAGATTTTGAAGCTTGTGAAATCCTGCTCCTGCCCCACCGAACTTATCTCCAACTATCTGGACTCCATTTTCTCCCCCTTGGTCCAGGAACTCCCTACCTATGTCTGTGACACCACCCACGCCCTCCACCTCCTCCAGAACTTCCAATTCCCCGGTACCCAACACCTCATCTTTACCATGGACGTCCAGTCCCTCTACACCTGCATTCCCCATACAGATGGCCTAAAGGCCCTCCGCTTCTTTCTGTCCTGTAGGCCCGACCAGTCCCCCTCCACTGACACTCTCATCCGCTTAGCCGAACTCGTCCTCACCCTCAACAACTTCTCTTTCAATTCCTCCCACTTCCTACAGACAAAGGGGGTGGCCATGGGTACCCGCATGGGCCCAAGCTATGCCTGCCTCTTTGTAGGTTACGTGGAACAATCTCTCTTCCGTACCTACACTGGCCCTAAACCCCACCTCTTCCTCCGTTACATTGATGACTGTATCAGCGCTGCCTCGTGCTCCCACGAGGAGCTCGAACAGTTCATCCACTTCACGAACACCTTCTGCCCCAACCTTAAGTTTACCTGGACCATCTCTAATACCTCTCTCCCCTTCCTGGACCTCTCTGTCTCCATCTCGGGCAACCACCTAGAAACCGATATCCATTTCAAGCCCACCGACTCCCACAGCTACCTAGAATACACCTCCTCCCACCCACCTTCCTGCAAAAATGCCATCCCCTATTCCCAATTCCTTCGCCTCCGCCGCATCTGCTCCCAGGATGAGGCATTCCACTCCCATACATCTCAGTTGTCCTCGTTTTTCAAGGACCGCAACTACCCCCCCCTCAGTGGTCAAGAACGCCCTCTACCATGTCTCCCACATTTCCCGCAACTCATCCCCCACACCCCGTCCACGCAATAACAACCAAAAAAGAATCCCCCTCGTCCTCATGTACCACCCCACCAACCTCTGGATCCAACGCATCATCCTCCGACACTTCCGCCATCTGCAATCCGACCCCACCACCAAAGACATCTTTCCCTCCCCACCCTTATCTGCTTTCCGGAGGGACCACTCTCTCCGTGACTCCCCTGTCCGCTCCACACTCCCCTCCAGCCCCACCATGCCCGGCACTTTTAGCTGCAACTGCAGGAAGTGCTACACCTGTCCCCATACCTCCTCCCTTACCCCCATCCCAGGCCTGAAGAAGACTTTCCACATCAAGCAGATGTTCACCTGCACATCTGCCAATGTGGTATACTGCATCCGCTGTACCCGTTGTGGCCTCCTCTACATCGGGGAAACCAAGCGGTGGCTTGGGGACCGCTTTGCAGAACACCTACGCTCAGTTCGCAATAAACAACTGCACCTCCCAGTCGCGAACCACTTCAACTCCCCCTCCCATTCCTCGGACGACATGTCCATCCTGGGCCTCCTGCAGTGCCACAACGATGCCACTCGAAGGTTGCAGGAACAGCAACTCATATTCCGCTTGGGAACCCTGCAGCCCAATGGTATCAATGTGGATTTCACAAGTTTCAAAATCTCCCCTCCCCCTACCGCATCCCAAAACCAGTCCAGCTCGTCCCCGCCTCCCTAACCTGTTCTTCCTCCCACCTATCCCCTCCTCCCACCTCAAGCCGCACCCCCATCTCCTACCTACTAACCTCACCCCACCCCCTTGACCTGTCCGTCCTCCCTGGACTGACCTATCCCCTCCCTAACTCCCCACCTACACTCACTTTTACTGGCTCCATCCCTGCCTCTTCGACCCGTCTGTTTCCTCTCCACCTATCCTCTCCTCTATCCATCTTCTATCCGCCTCCCCCTCTCTCCCTATTTATTTCAGAACCCCCTTCCCCTCCCCCATTTCTGATGAAGGGTCTAGGCCCGAAAAGTCAGCCTTTCTGCTCCTATGATGCTGCTTGGCCTGCTGTGTTCATCCAGCTCTGCACCTTGTTGTTTCAGTATGATTGTGTTGAGTGGTGGAGCAGGCTGAAAGTTTTCCTTCTGCTTCTATTTCATCTGTTCTTGAGATAGCAGGGAACCTGGACCCTTTTCGATGGGACAGAGGTTATGGAGAGATCTGATAGAAAATTATCAAAATTAGAAGATGCTTTGATATCATAACCGAGGAAAAATGATTTCCACTTTTCAATGAGGCAAAAAAGCTTTTCTCAATAGAAAGTTTCAAAATCATGTACAAAGCTGTCACATTTTTGCTAAATTCACATTTTCTGCATTAAATGGGTGATGCACTCAGTAGCCCAATTCTGCATTGAAATTTTATTTCTATGGACTTCAAAAAGCAAATGTTTGTATCATCTGTTTTGTCTTGTCACACAAAGGAAATGTCCACCCTTACTGTTTGAAAGAGTTCACAGCGTTTCTGGAAAAACCTCCTTAAAATTCAACAATCAAGTGGGATAATCTAGAATCTAGATAATGCCACTGCCAATATCTTGGACCACACAAACAGTCAGCTAATGAAAATTTAAAACTACACTTGCTCACAAACTTCAGAAAAGCAAAGCATTATGCCAGTCACATTTAGATGTAAACAAAAATGAGACTGAATTCTCGATACAGCTCTTTTTTGACTCACATGATGTGAGACTGTGCATTTACGCAGAGAAAAGAAACACACCGTGGGAATTCTGGGTACATGACTCCAATGAAAATGCTGTTTTACTGGCATAAAGCTTCAGAATGATATGTGAAATACGGGAAGTGCCACTGAGGCAAACTTTGAAGTCAACATCAGACAAGACTTATCTTGGAAAGATGCCAGAACCTGTTAGCCAAACATATCAAAAAAGATTACTTTCAAAAAAGTATACAAGAACCTTGTAATCTTTAGCCCCATGCTTGTTTCCAATTAGTTTGTGAAAAATCTCTTCCTCTTCAATTGTTCCTTTCACTTCTTTTAATTTTTCACTTGAAACTCATCAACTTGTGACACTTCACAAAGTCTCTGGAGTTTTTCCGATCTGAGAATTCTCAGGATTGGGCCTTGTAAAAGTTTCCAGTATAAATATGTTATAGTTTTAATTTCTACGTGCCTGTTTCAACTGCATGTGGAGCACAAGGCTCATAGTTTCTTTGAGTTTATGCAGCCTACTCATGTGGGATTGCAAAAGTTCTTTCTGACTTCTTTGTTAATCTTATTTGCATTTGTTCCATTCAAAGAACAAGTCACATTAAAACCAAATAAAAACCATGATTTGTTTGTTAATTGTTTTTTATTCATCCATGGGAAAGTGACATCAAGGACAAACCCAAAATCAATTGTTGATCCTTAATTGTCCTTGAAAAGGTGGTGGGGAGCTGGCTGTTTGAACCACTACAGCTTGTGTGGTGAACATATTCCCAGATGACTGTTGGGGAGTTCTGGAATTTTGTCACAGTGATACTGAAGTAACTGCCATATACCTAAAGCTATGATGGCGTATGATTGAGTCTTGCAGTCTGTCCACTTAATACTTATCTTCCGCCATCTGTATTTCACCATTGACCCTCACTAATTTCTCAGGCTTCCCATCTTGTTGCTTTCTCCTTGGAGCACAGACTTTGCTGCGTTGCAAACTTTCCAATTAATTTATGCTGTTTCAAAGTTACTGCGGTTGCTGAAAACAACAATGATCAAATTCATGATCCTCTGTTAGATTGCAAATAAATGGGAACAAGAGGAGAAAAAAACAACATTCACAGCCAAGCACATTTCCTGTTTGTGAATAGATAGGCCAAAAGACAAAATAATAACTGATGTCAATTTCATTATCTTCAGAGCGCTGAACTACCACCGTCAGAAAGGCATCCTCAAGCAGCTTATCTTGAAGATTGTCACCGTCAGGGGATCAAGTCAGTCCTTAAAGGGGCGTGGGGTGAGTGCCAATCTGGGTCAATGGATAGACTACTGACTGACTGCCAGCCAGAGAGTTGTGGGGGGAGGGTGCATGTGGTGGGAGGGAAGCTTGGTAGCAGCAGGAAAGAAGTTCGAGGAATTGGCTATGGTGATCTAGACTGGGACATCAGCTGGCTGTGGGGAGGAGCATTGAGTGCTAGCCTGTGTGCTGCCCACTTAGTTTGAATGAGGAGACAGGAGGAGCATTCCTGCACCACTTGGTTACACACTCAGGTGAACTGCTTTAATAGATTCACACTTTGGTAAGAGCCATTTCAATATCCCTGGTAGACCACATGTAGACATAATTTTCGTGAATGCAGCTGCTGGCAGATTTGGCACAGCTGGCAGAAGGAGTGGAGTGTGGGGAGTGTGGGTTTCAAACGGGTGCTAGGTCTCTCATTTGCACATGCAAAAGTGACTATACCAACGCAGCAATATCACACTTCCAGGTCATAGTGAACA
The DNA here is from genome assembly GCF_021869965.1 of Rhincodon typus. NCBI lineage: Eukaryota > Metazoa > Chordata > Chondrichthyes > Orectolobiformes > Rhincodontidae > Rhincodon > Rhincodon typus. The sequence continues at coordinate 58,973,371 of NC_063333.1, read as the reverse complement.
TTGACTTTCTGCCTATACAGCAAAGACGAGATACCGATTTAGTGCTCAAATAAATGGGCACAATGCCAATGAATTTCTCAGCCAAAATTACATTTTTAACTGGAAGACAACATTTTTGCTACTTTCATTTAATTATTTAATTTTTATCTAAGGAGTAATATTAAAACATTATGATCCTGACATGGTGGTAACTAGTAAGCACATTTACATTGTAAACATTTTAAGCACCAAAACTATAAGTGAAGTTGAAGAATTAGTTACGTTTTGTATATTTTTGGTTGGTCGCATCTGTAAACACAAATCTTTGTTTTAACCAACAGGATTTTCCTGCCAATTTTCAGTTCAAATTATATTTAGCAGGTTTCATTTAAGACACAATCTGTAGCAACAAAACACATCTTCATGCCATCAATAACAAAGATGAGTTCAATTGTACTATATCCAACCTATATTTGGGTTCTTGACCCCATGAATCCTTTGTACTGTCAGACTGACTGTCCCACATTACGGCAGTTTCACTACTCCCACGCTCCCAGCTGTGCCCAAAGGGAGTATGGGTCAGATTGCTGATTTTTTGGACCGTGTTCCTTTGAAGGGTTCCTCCTACTTGAAACACGGGAATAATGAAATTGCCATACCAACTTACCTCTAAACCACATTATTGTCTCAGTGAACATCAGAAAGTTAACAATGATTGTTGTGACAAAATATAATGCTGTTGTTTCTCTTGACTCTCAATTTATACCTGGTAACAATACAACAACAATTTCCATTTATAGAGCACCTTTAACAAATAACAGATTCCAAAATGCTTCAGAAGCACGCGATCAGACAAATAATTGCTATCAGATCAAAGAAGGATACATTCAGCTCAGTACTTAGTCAAAATAATATGTTTTAAAAAGCATATTAAAAAGGATAGAGAAGTGAAGAAGTGAGATTGAGAGAGAGAATCCCAGAATTTAGTGTGCTGTCAAATGAACAAATGACCATCAATGATGTTCAAATAGATAAGAAGTTGAAAGACAGCAGCAGTAAAAATAAGGTTCATATGAAAATTAAGAGCAAATTCAAATAGTACGATTTGTTCTATTAAATGTATGTTAGTTTTTGTCTAATCTAGATATTATGTGGGTGAATGTCAATTTTGTTGATGACATGCCTTTGATGTACCTTAGAATCTTTTATTACATTGCTATCTGAATGCAAATTGATGGTATTAGTTATGCAAAGCCAAATAAGTCATAACAAATTGCAAGAAATGTCTGTAAGTACGTATGTACTCATTTAACTCAACAAGTTAGGTCAAGCTAAAATGAAACTGACAGAGTTGATTTGTTACTTTACAGAAAATAGCTATGAGCTTGAAATTGGCCTCAATCTATTTAAGGTTATGTGATCACAATTCACGACCTCCCCCGACCAGTTGACTTGGAGGCAGGCAGCATACAGATTTTATGCTGACTCCTCATCTCAATGATTTTGGTGTGAAGTCCAGCAAGCTCTGCACAGCTGGCTGCCTCAAAGGTCTATTAGCATTACATGTTAGCGCATTCATACACATTTAAAAAGGAAAGCTGCACTGAATCACAGGAGAGTGCTATATAATCATATTGCTGCAACTCTGAACAAGGAGCTGGGAAACCAGCAATGGGGATCCCAGTTTCACCAGTTCAGAACCGGGAGGTATTAATGATAGAGGTGGACATTTGGATAGGAGGATGTTGTTAAAGTTGAGAAGGTGCAAAAAAGATTTACAAGAACGTTGCTGGGACTGGAGGGTTTGAGTTGTAGGGTGACGTTGAATAGGCTAAGCCTTTTCTTCCCTGGAGCATCGGAGGAAGAGAAGAGGCCTTATAGGTGTTTTTATAAAACCATAAGGGTCATGGATAGGGTGAATTGCCAAGGTATTTTTCCTAAGGTGGGGGAGTCCAAAACTAGAGGGCATAGGTTTAAAGTGAAAGGGGGAAGATTTAAAAAAGGTCTGAGGGGTAATTTCTTCACGCAGAGGGTGGTGCATGTATGGAATGAGCTGCCAGAGGAAGTGATGAAAACAGGTACAATTACAACATTTAAAAAGGCATCTGGATGGGTATATGAATAGGAAGGGGTTAGAGGGATTAGGCCAAATGTTGCCAAATGTGACTAGGTCAGATTGAGATGGGTGGGTGGCAATGGATCGGTTGGACTGAAGGGTCTGTTTCCATGGTGTATGCACCTATGAATCTAGGAGGTCATGGTTCTGTAGGACAGTATAGGAGGCCCTTAAAGGTTCAGTATTATAAGGGAATGAGAGGAGCTGGCAAGGGAGAGCAATGCTCAGCATCTGGCTATGAAGTCCTGGCAGTAATGCCAGAGGAATTGAATGACCTCAGTATGTGGGGCTGGCTTCTATAGAGCCTATAACATCCACTATCCTTATGACCATTTCCAATAGCAGTACATTGCAGCCTTATACTTCTTCACAACTGCCCGCCTCATCCTGCCCTTGCTATTTGGCATGAAGTGTAAGTTGCAAAGGGTTTTACAACGGACAGCTCGTCTCACATCCTACCTCTCCTTGCTTCACCTCCTCTTTCAGAAACCCACAAATTGCTGTCTAACCAGCCACTGCACACCTGGGAGGATGGGGGACAGCAATCACGCACCAGTTAGCAGGAAGCACCAGCACTTGATCTGACACTCTCAGCCACCAGCTCAGGTACTGGCACTATACTACACTCTGAAGTATGAGCAGAACCAAGACAAGCACGTGATGTATCAACAGGCATGAATGAGGCAATGGGGAGAAAGGCAAGTTTGTGTGCCAGCTCTGAGAGCTAGTTTGAAGACTAACTTTCCTTCTAATCCGCTCCAGGGTTCCTCTGAGGCATACCAATCAGTGCATTAATTTCCAGAAGTCACCACCGTGAACAGAACTCAGACGTCCACGTACCGAAAAAAAATTAGATGGAGCGTTATTGAAGATGGGTTCTGCCACAGGGTATCAGATGAAGATGTTAATGAAAAACATTTTGGAAAATAGTCATGTACTTGCAGACAAAGATGTTTGGTGAACTGGCAAAGCTGCCAGACAGCCTGATGTCAGAGGTTTCTAGCTTCAATATGGCAAGGGGATTACACAGAGTTTAAAGGTAGTGGCCAACTCCTTGACAGCAAGAGCTAACCCAGCTCTGATGCTGTCTCCAGCGGTCACTGTCTCAGCTTCCATTGCAACAGAGGCAAAAGCCACCTATTCGCTCAATTGTTACAGTGGTAGCTCAAACTGAGTTCATGCAATCAATGCTAGCTGCCAGGCACGCTCAAAGCACTGTGGATCTCAATGCTCAAAGTGCGCCCTCGGAAAAGTCCAGTAATCCATCCTACTAAAGATTCCTATGAGTGCTAAGGGCTGCCCAGTGAGAGTGACAGAGGTTCCGTGGAGACTGAACCTGTTGCCGACTTTCAGAATGACCCACCACTGAATCTCCTCAAGTGTCTTTTGCTGTTGCCAGTCAGGCCTACTGCTAGCGTGTGTTGATGGGCTCCATCTGATGCTGTGTCCTCAAGTCCCAAGGCTGCTCCAGGGCAACCTGCAAGGCCTGTTCAATCTCCCTGACCGAAATTCAGCAGCCTTCCACCAGTCTGCTCTCACCACTGGGGCAGCTCTGTGTAGGAGCAAAAGGAGAAGCAATGACATCCATAAGGCAAGCACTAAGGGAATACAGAAACTGAATATTTAATTTCTGTTTGTACAATATGCGATGGATAACGATGTTAACAAGAAGATTTTTGAAGGTCCTTTATTTTTGGGCAGTGGCCAGGAGCACGCTGTAATGGAATGTCTCAGAGAGATGGTATGATCAGGAATGATGAATCACTGGGGATCAGGGAAAGCAGTTTTCTTGGAATCAGAGTCTGAGAATGCAAGAGCAAAATACTGTGAAAGTTAAAAACCTGAAAAAAAGCCCAGAAAATGCTAGAAATTCTCAGCAGGTCTGTCAACATCCATGGAGATAGAAATAGAGTTAATCTTCTAGGTGGATTGGCTTTCATCAGGATCTGAAAATAGGACAATGGATGTTCCAACAGATTGTCTGGAGAATAGGGATGCAGAATGCATCATTTCTGTCTCCTCCTCTTTTGCCTCCTCCTGCAATGATCTCTGGGCTTCTGGCATGAAGTAGTTGAACCATCATGATATCAATGATATGGAAGATACAGCAGACCACCATGCCCTTTGACTATGACCTTTGAACTCCTCTGTGTACACATGAGGGCCGCACTCCCTTTACGCCGACCAGTTGCACAGTCACAGGACAATCAGTAATTCACTGTGCAGAGGTGCACACAAGCTCTGGTCCCTTTAGGATGTGCACATGCAATGACTTGAGTCAGTCATGAATGGAACAAAATAGTGCAACAAATAGGCTGTGCAAAGCAAAGGGGAATTACAAGAATGTTGCTAGAGGCAGCTCCACAAGCAGCTGAGACAGTAGAACCATTGCTTGCGAAGGCCCATTGTCAACTCTGTGATGTTTCTTGGGGTCCATTGGCTCTCAATAGAGGCTAGTTATCTTTTTGACTTGGAATCCACCCATGCTTCTTGACTGCGGCAGTGCACAAAGTATCTCCGTATATAAACTCACCAACCTTCTCCTGCATGCTACCCTATCAAAATTCTCATTTGTGTCCTATGCAGCAGAATTCTTCTGCCACTTCACCCTCCTGTGAGTAGCACATCTGCTACGCCTCTCCTCTGTCTCGGCTGCAGCACTCATGCTCAGTGACTCTTCACATAATGATCCTGTTTCGACGGTATCCTTTAAAGTACCTGCAGGGACATTATCTCAACTGATGGCCACGAGTGTCAGATCAAATGATGGTGCCTCTTTAATAGACATCTTCTTGCCCTTCATCTCTTGAAAGTCACACGTTAAAACCACTCTCTCGTGCATCTGCCATTGGATACTAGAGGGGTCATTTAACTGAGTGCAGTCGATGTCAATGCGAGCTTTGGAATAAAGCAGACAGCATGGGTTTGATTTCCATTCCACCTAAGACAGATTTGGAACCAACATCATCGTCCAGACCTGTCACATGTGGAAGGCAATAGTAAACCACCATTGATTACAATCAACTAAAATAATGGCTCAGGGTCATGCATTAGCAGACAAAAAAAAACTGCATTCAGGCCATCATTCACTCACATCTCATAACTACAGCTATTGGCTTTGGACTCCTCTGAAGCAGAAAATGTTCTACGTCAGCCCAGTGAAACCTTTTATAATTTGAAAGACCTCCATTTGATCACCATCAGCCTTCTCTTCTCTAAACTGCCTCTCATGGCAACCAAAACATATTCATGTTGTCTGCCTTTTTATGAAGGAGAGGACAACCCATAATTACTAGTGATAAATCACATTGTCCCCTCACCCACCCCACATCCAACCTCTTTTCTACTGTCCTTTGAAAAGGGAAATAAAATGGTGTCAGTTTCAGGTTCTCTTCATTTGTATACTATGCACTGAACATTGAACTATGCAGACCCATTTAGAATATTGGATTGAAAGAATTATAATTAAAAGAAAGTTCCACAGAATCCAAAAAAACTAACCTGTTTTCTTGCCACCTCTTCAACTCCTAGCAGTGCAATGTAAGTTGAATTCTAGGTAGAATTAATAGGCTTTAAAATGTCATGGGCAGTGATGGAGTACACTTGGAGCCTGAAAGCCCATCAACAGAAAATAAGTTAAGCTAAATCAGTACTGGAAATTGAATTGGACTCAGACCCCAGGCCCTACTGAGCAAGAGGTAATTCATCGCAACAAGAAAACTATTCTAAGTATTTCTAAACAAAAATAGGTATGACTTATTTAAAGGTTTGACTTAATAATTTTCAAAACACTTTTGTCATTACACAATCAGAGGCTTTAGCCAACAAAAACATGAGAAAGTGCTAAAAATATAATGTAAATTTAATTAAGAACAAAGAACAAAGAAAATTACAGCACCGGAACAGGCCCTTCGGCCCTCCAAGCCTGTGCCGATCCAAATCCTCTATCTAAACCTGTCACCTTTTTTCCAAGGATCTGTATCCCTCTGCTCCCTGCCCATTCATGTATCTATCTAGATACATCTTAAATGACGCTATTGTGCCCGCCTCTACCACCTCCACTGGCAACGCGTTCCAGGCACCCACCACCCTCTGTGTAAAGAACTTTCCACGCACATCTCCATTAAACTTTTCCCATCTCACCTTGAAATCGTGACCCCTAGTAATGGAGTCCCCCACTATGGGAAAAAGCTTCTTGCTATCCACCCTGTCTGTACCTCTAATGATTTTGTAGACCTCAATCAGGTCCCCCCTCAACCTCCGTCTTTCTAATGTAAATAATCCTAATCTACTCAACCACTCTTCATAGCTAGCGCCCTCCATACCAGGCAACATCCCGGTGAACGTCCTCTGCACCATCTCCAAAGCATCCACATCCTTTTGGTATTGTGGCGACCAGAACTGTACGCAGTATTCCAAATGTGGTCGAACGAAAGTCCTATACAACTGCAACATGACCTGCCAACTCTTGTACTCAATGCCCCGTCCGATGAATGAAAGCATGCCGTATGCCTTCTTGACCACTCCATCGACCTGCGTTGCCACCTTCAGGGTACAATGGACCTGAACACCCCGATCTCTCTGTGCATCAGTTTTCCCCAGGGTTTTTCCATTTACCATATAGTTCGCTCTTGTATTGGATCTTCCAAAATGCATCACCTTGCATTTGCCTGGATTGAACCCCATCTGCCATTTCTCCAATCTATCTATATTCTGCTGCATTCTCTGACAGTCCCCTTCGCTGTCTGCTACTCCACCAATCTTAGTGTCATCTGCAAACTTACTAATCAGACCATCTATACCTTCCTCCAGATCATTTATGTATATCACAAACAACAGTGGTCCCAACACTGATCCCTGTGGAACACCACTGGTCACAGTTCTCCATTTTGAGAAACTCAAAATGGTTGGCTTTGCTTCATTGCTAGTTTTCCAATAAGTGTATTTATAATTTGAGGCAATTAACTATTCTGTTTAAAGTTGTTCGTTGATCTGAGAATCAGTATTACATTTGAGACAATCAAAATTTCAAGTCTGATGGTTATTGCGCAAGTGTAATGTTTTGAATGACAAGGCACATTTTTTCATTCTCAAAAGACATACGGTATTCAAAATACTTATATATTGCATGGATTATTTTAAAGCAGTAATGTGAAAAAGAAGATTTTTTTTTAAACAAAGCTTCCTCTGTTTCAAATAGTGTCTTCTCTCTGCTACTGTTCTCTCTTTTTGTTGCATTTAGCGGAACAGGTTTCAAAGGCAAATACACTCAGCAGAAAATGGGTCTTATGAGGAATGTGGTGCAGAAAATATAAATGGGCACAAAGTGATGAGCTGTGCATTCAATGATTTCCACAAATCTATGCTGCAAGTACTGATGCACACAGAGTCAATCCCTGGCAACAAATGGATCCGCATATTTTAAAATAATTCTCTTCTAAAATTCAATCAACAAACTGAAACTTACATGAGCAAAATACTGTAGATGCTGGAAATCTGAAATATAAACAGAAAATGCTGGGATAGTTAATGGGCTGAATTTACTTATTCAAGTTGAGAGACTAACCATAAGCTGATTTCTAGGTTGTGAACCTCAATGTGTACGTGATGTGACATTGGGCATAACCAGCAATCAATTACAGATCTGCAGAAATCCTGAAGATTTGTCTCTTTTAAAGTGACTACAGCATATGAATCCCACGACATATGAACTTCCTGCTGCATTCACACCTATTGTGCATAGAGAAATTGCAGAAACAGTGGAGGTCCCATTCACCTCTTTGAGATTCCACAGCTTTCCAAACATGCCTACCACTTGCCTCTATAATTATGTTTAATTGGCATCGCCCTGCTAACAGATGAAATTTGTAAATTTGAATGGTGACATTTATTGTTGGACTAAGAAAGAACAAGTGGCTTCATATTTTCTATGCAGAAGCGAACGGGCCTCCTCCATCTTGACTTGTCATTATCTTCACATCCTTTGTCATTGTTAACATGTTTTCTAGATTTTATGGTTGGACACCATATTATTTTTTTAACTATAGATATATGTTTGTTATGATATATGTTTAAAAATAAAATAAATAGTGCTTCATTCAATATATTTATCTTTGTAGAGAAGAAACAGATTTTGCATTATTCAGCAAAAAAATATTCATAACAGCTTAATGAAGTCATTTTTCAGATGAAGCTTTGAGTAAGAGGAAATATACAACAGGCCTACCTGAAGATCTTTGCAAGTAGTAAAATGTAACAAAAGGAAATTATTCTCTCTGATTCGAATTAGCTTTATTGTCACATGTACTCATATGACTGCAGTGAAAAGTTTACAAAGGTACCTGGGTCTTAGCAAAATATTAGAAAAATAAATAAATAAAAAGAAAGTTCAGCTTTACAGTCCTTCGGGTGATCTTAGGTACAATGTACCTACGTACAAAATCTTAGAAACAAATTAGAAAATAAAGAAATAAAAAAGTTTAACATTACAGTCCTTCAAGCAGACTGCACACGGCCTTGACTCCAGACCATGCCAAACTCAATCTCAGGCTGCCTGTTCTTGCCACTACTGCAGATGCTAGGGGACCTCAGTCTCCTCCACGTTGGGGTCGTTCGCCCTGCAATGACTCGACTCCACCATGCTAGACTTGCTCTCTTCTGCAATGCACAAACTTGCTCTCCACAGAAGGTAAGTAGATTAAAGTAAGAATTTTAAAAATTGAGAAAAGAGAAAAAAAAGTGAAAGCAGACAGAGCCCACATGCTTCATTGCTGCTTTGACCCCACATTAACATAATGTTCACTCAATTTAAATGATCACGATGATCACTCAATAAAGAAGTTATAGGAATTTCAAAACATCTCAAAAGCTGACAATTTGTATCTACTTAGAATTTTCTTTTTTTGGACTTCCAACATACATTTAATAAAGTACTACTTCAAAGGATAATTAGGAAGGTTGAATCCCGTGGAATAGAAGGAAAGTTGGCTAAGTGGCAGGATATAGAACGTGGTAGTCAGCAATTGATTTTTGTATGTTCTGAGGTTCCCCATGGGTCAGTGCTAGGAGCATTGCTCCTCTTGTAATATATAAAAGAGCACAATTTCAAAATTTACAGATGATAAAAAAGGTGAAAATAATGGGAGTGTGAGGAGCATGAGGATGCACTTCAAGAAGACATAGGGAGATTCATGGAATGGGCGAACAGATGGTAGATACATTTAATGCAGAAAATTGTGAAGTGGTATATTGTAGTAGAAAGAATAGGGAAAGGCAATATAAAGTAAAGGGCATAATTCTATAAGAAGTGCGGGAGCATAGAGAATTTGGTGAGTGTATACCTAATCAGTGAAGGAATAAGGATAAAGTGAGAAAGTGCTTGCAAAGGCATACTGGATCCTAAGCTTTAAGATAGAGGCATAGAGTTAAAAAGTGAAAGAGTTATGCTGATGTTTTATGAAACACTGATTCTGCTTCAGCTGGAATATTGTGCTCAATTCAGGCTATCACAATTTGAGACGTGAAGATTTTCAAGTGGGTACAGAGAAGCTCTACAGGAATGGTTCCATGGATGGGATGCTTCAATTACATGGATAGATTTGAGAATCTGTGGCTGTTTCTCTTTAAGAAGACACAGTTGAGATAATTGTGTTCAAAATCAAGAGGAGTCCAGACAGAGTAAATTGGAAAAACTATTCTTGTAGGCAGAATTAAAAGGAAAAACTTTTCCATTTGTCAGAATTGTAAAAAAAAATTGCTAATCCAAAATCCTGCTGTAGCAATTGGCTTACTCTGCTTTCTCTGCCATGTCATAAACACTCAAAATACAAACAAAATTCCATGAACAGTTCAGGGGACCTTGCAGTCATCTGCTGTTAATAACATGTACTAGGTTTAAAGTTATAGCTCTGGAAAGACTGACCTAATTTATTTTTAAATCCTTTCATAAAAATAGATCAATATGCCACTAGTTATCAAACTCTAAAAACTTAAATTATGATCTATCAAGCCAGACCAGATTTCAATTGGGAATCTGATTTGTCCAATTGGGAACATAAAAAGTTAAGCCAGATCCTGAATAACATTTTCTTTTCCAAGCATATTTTTAAATTGTATGACTGGAGGATTAAACTCCACCAAAAATGTAAGTTCTTCACATGAATTTTTTTTCCAAAATAAAATCAAAGGTGTGTGATCTAAATAGATAAGCTTTTTTTTTCTTATGATTGGTGATGTATATTTCAAAATGATGTATAGACAACACATGAGTCAATGTCTCTTTTTCTATAATTAAATATTTCTGAAATGAATCCAGTTTCTTTGAAAAATAACTGACAGTCCTTTCAAATCCCATCTTGTCATCTTGTACTAAAATGGATACCATACCAATGCCACTGGCATCGACTGGCATTTCATAATTCAGTGCTGCTAAAACAAACACATTTGTCAGCACATCTTTCAAATTGTCAAAAACACGCTGATAGTGTTGTGTCCTTTCAAATATTCTGCCTTTTTTGGGCACATTTGTTAAAGGAGCTATGATGTTGAAGAAGTTCAGAACAAACATCCAACTTAATCCATTTAATTTAAGATATTACAAATGTTTGTGTTTTGTCCTAGGCACAGGAGAACTCAAAATAGGTCTCACTTCCCCTTTTGTTGGTATTGTTTTGTTTGTCGAACAGTCTGACCTTAAGTCATTTTTGCTTTAGCAAATTCACTCTTAGCCAAACTTATAATCAAATTGGATCTCTGCAGCTATCAAACAGCTCAGTCAACTAGTGTAAATTTTCTTCCCACGTTTGGCTGAAAACAACCAAATTGTTGACAAAAACCATATAGTTATATAGTCTTTCAATTACTTTATTAGTCAATTGTCAGAACGTTGCTGGTGTATTTTTCATTCCAAGCAGCATGATAATATATTCACATAGTCCATCTAATATTACAACAGGTGATATTTCTTTTGCCCAATCAGACAATGGAACTTGCCAAAACCCTTTTCACAAGTAAAATTTGTCCAATTTTTCCATGCAGCCTTCCAATTATGGAATAATAATCATTCCACATTCATTTCTAAGTTGATTTTGTGATAATCAATACAGAAGCTATACAATCCATCTGGTTTAGGCACCATCACAATAGGTGACTATAGTGACTTGGTTCAATAATATCATTAATGTAATTATTCATCATGAACTTTCTTCCCTCAACTGAGCTAATTTCATTGTACTGAGGCTGTAAGGGATCGAGTCTGGAAGGATGTTGTTTTATAAGTAATACATCCCTTGCAATATTATCATGAATAGACAAGGAATATTTTCCTGCCCTATTCACAAAAATCAACTCATCATTTTGTAATAGCTTTTGTAAATCACTGATTGTCTTTTGGAAAATAGTATATTATGCTATCTAACATTTCAATTATCTCTATTATCTGATCTAATTGTTGGACAATCAATTTTTGAATTGTCAATTTTAGATTTATTCTCCCGTTGTTCTAATGTTTCACATGTTATTCCGTATTTCTTTCACTACTGTTAAATTCACTTTTGTCCCTACTGTCATCCCTGTGATAATATGTCTTTAACATATTTACATGATACTTTTTTTTTCCTTGTTTTCCATTAATCTCTGCTATCATTTGTACTCACATTGCATTTTTCTTTTTTTTTGACTCAAATCTTTTCATTTCTAGCTGTATTCTAGCTAATTCTAACTGTGACATTTCAATTTCAGGTTTCCTTTCTTCCAATTCTAAATGCTAGGTAATCACTCCTTCTTATGAGATTCTGCTTTTCTTGCACTTTCAATTTATCTGATAACTTTCTAAGTTTAGTCAGTGATTTCAAATAATCCACTGTTATATTCCTTCTCATTGACAAATCTCAGAAATATTCAAAATCATCTTCAAAATCTGTGTAATAAACTTTACCACAATGCAGCCATTTTATGTCCAATCCCCCACATATCCATTTCCTTACAAGAAGCCCACTTAAAATTGATTAACTTTGCTCCTGGGTGAGCCCCAAGTTATTTTGATCCCCCAATATTTCCACTGGGATTGCTAGACTTCATTCTGGGATCTGATTTATCCAGTTGTTCAGTCTTCCTAACAATGCTCTCTCTGAAGCAACTAAATTCAAGCTGCTAAAAACCAGCTTAAAATGAGTCATCTTATTAAATTCCTGGACCTGTTTTTAAAGCTTTAAAGACTGAAATAAAACTTGTCTTCTCTTTATTTAAAAGCTACTTTTTAGTTAAGGGAAGGTCCCGGATTTACGACATCTGATAAACACTCATACTTACAAATGCGATCCCATTCGCAACGCGAGGACTACCTGTAATTGTTAAATTAAAGGACTTTAGACAGAAATAAACTCGAACTTCTCCCATTCATCTGCTGTCAGCGCAGAATCACTGTATGATAAAACATGTGTATAGTTACACGATATAAAATAAAAACAAAATGGGCTGGAGAAATTCAGCAGCATGGTGGCTCAGTGGTTAACACTGCTGCCTCACAGCACCAGGGACCTAGGTTCGATTGCACCCTTGGGCGACTTCTATGTGGAGTTTGCACATTCTCCCGGTGTCTGTGTGGGTTTCAGCTGTGTGCTCTGATTTCCTCCCACAGTCCAAAGATGTGCAAATTAGCTGGATTGACAATGTTAAATTGCCCATAGTATTCAGGGGTGTAAGTGAGTTAGACATGGGAAATGCAGGATTACATGGAAAGGGTGGGTCTGGGTGGGATGTCCGTTAGAGGGTCTGTGTGGACCCATTGGGCCAAATGGCCTGCTTCTACACTGTAGTGATTCTATGGAAATGATTGGATTCTATTCAACGGTAGCATCTGTAGAAGAAGAATCAGAGTTAATGTTTCAAGTATAATATGACTCTTCTGCAGAATATCAATGTAGTTATATTCCATATGGTTATGTATCTTTATAACCATTCCATGATTCACTGGTGCTATACATTGGTCCCAATCTACCAATGTTTGCAAGTAACATTCAGAGCATATTCATAATCATTTAAAATTAGTGGAGAATAAATTTGCCACTTCAGAACATTTTCTACTATTTCCATGTTGGGGAACACTTCCTGTGTATGGTTATGAATCATGTAAGAACAAGCCACTGGACAGCAGTGTGTCTGTTGGCATCCAATATCAGGATAATCGGAATTTAACTTGCCAGCATAGTAAATTCTAACAAGTCAGAATGCAATAGAATTGAGTTTTGGTTTTGAATATCCACCCAATCTCCCAGGTCCTAGATTCGGTACATTCATTGCAATAGCATTGTGTAAGTTGATTGCCTCAGCCAACAGGATTTTCATGCAGAGATAGTAGGAACTGCAGATGCAATTTCTGAAGAAGGGTCTAGGCCCGAAACGTCAGCTTTCTTGCTCCTCTGATGCTGCTTGGCCTGCTGTGTTCATCCAGCTCTACACCTTGTTACCTAGGATTTTCATGCATATGTCTTTGGAGTGTCTACATTCCCTGTGGCAGTCAACAACTCAAGTCAGATCATCCTTGGACAACATATAAATGCAAGCTGTGTTCTCCTGCATTTTTGCCCCTAAATTGTAAAGATTGTGTGACTTTTTAATCCATAAAGTTCTGATATTAAGACTCCAAAGTGTGTATTTGGGTGAATCCTGAATTTTTGCATTCATCAACTGAAGATTGTATTTGCATCAGTGTTTTAGCATAGAAACAGGCCATTTATTACAACAATAATCCACACAAGACTGAACCATCCTGCCTCATTTAACTCCATGAACACAGCCCCAAGATTTTTGTGCTTCATGTATTTATCTGGATTCCTCTTCAATGTATCTGAACAAGTCACCTCAACTACTGTTTGTGGTGGTAATGTTCACATTCTAATCCACTCTGAGTAAGTAAGTAGCCCCTAAATTTCTTATTTCCTGCAAGTCCACCTTTCTCCTACTCTTCACATTCTTTGCAGCACATAGGAAACCCAATCAGAAAGTTCATCTCTGCCCTAGCCTAATAAACCTCTAATATTTTCTTTGCCGAATAGTAATTCGCCATCATATGAAGAAATGTTAGAATCATGCCTCTAATGCAGCTTCAGATAAGACAATATACCTTCTAACAACCTTCAGTGAGCAAGCAGAGTACTTAGAACTTCTCATGGCTTCTCTGGGTGATTATCTTAAATTTAAACCATGAGTCACTGAATCACAAGCATGTAGGTTTATTTTTCTATTTGTGAACATATAAACAATGTACTGGAGAAGGTCATTTGACCTGTCAAGCCTGCTCTGCCATTTAGTAAAATCATGCCTGATTCCATTGTAACCATTAAATGCACATTTCCATCTATCCCTGATAATCTTTCAACCCCTTGCTAAACAAGAAGCTATCCATCTCTGCCTCAAAAAATATTCAATGACACTGCTTCCACTGACTATCCAGGAAGAAAGTTAAAAAGACTCAGCCCTCTGAAGGAAATAAATTTCTCTCTATCTCTATTTTAAATGAGTAACACCCTATTCATAAGCAGTAACCCCTAGTTCTAGACTCTCCTACAAAGGAAACACCCTTTCCAAATTGAACCTGTTGAGATTTTTCAATCATGCCACCTCTTTCTGTTCTAAAATCCACTGGAGACCAGCCAACCCTGTCCAACCCATTCTCAAAAGATAACCCACCTATTCAAGTATTATCTGATAAACATTATTTGAATTCTTCTGACACATCTACATCCCTTCTGAAATTAGGAGACCAACACTATGCACAGAGTTCCAAATGTGTTTTCACCTCTGCCATAACCAAGTGAAGTATAACCTCCTACTTTTGTATTCAGTTCCTCTCATAATAAATGACACATTGATTTTCCAAATTATTTCCTGTACTTGCTCATTGACCTTTTGTAATTCATGCACAAGTACATCCAGATCCTTATACATTTCTTTATTAAAACCTCTCATAATTTTAGCAATTGATGTAATCTTCTCTTTACCATTTCTGTTCTAATAGAAAGAGTTTCACGTTGTCCAGACCTTGTTTGGAACAAAAGCCTCTCACCTCTGATATTATGTCAGTGATCTCTTCATCTCTGCTTTTGGCTTGGGATCAATTTATATGCAATTAATTTCAATTGTTAAGCTCAAGCATGTAACCCTTTCAAAAAGCCAGAAAACATTGTTCACGCTGAATTTGTTGACTTTCCAAATGGGTTCTCAGACCCACTCACTCAATTCAGTGAATAGCTCTCCTGCAATTTGAGACTATACAGTGTTGACACACTACTGCTGTATTGAACTGTTAAACTCATCAAATTGTAATTATGCTTCAATTCAGCAGATCTCCAACTTCTCAAGCTTTAAAAGAATCAATTCATATGATTAGCTCCTGAGTTATTGGCAGCGGTATCAGTGATTTATTTTTGCACGCACATTACACATCATCAGAATACTTATCGATCTAAAATAGTTTTCATCCAAAAGAACAATGTTTCACAGCTGCCTACAGTGTTCATCTTGTGGAAATATTGCTGTGCACATCCCCTAGAGATTGCTCAATTAAATCAGTAGTTCCTTACTTGTTCTGATATCTTGCCAAGATTTCCGCCTCTGCACACTCAAGAAATGTTATTCTGGTTCTGTATCTGCCCTTCCTTCTTTTAAATGAGATTCCCATCTGCATTCTATTTAATAACACAAAACCATTTTGTTGCACTTTGAATTAGTATTTCTATTTTTCTTTAGCCAACAAGTAAAAAAATGGTTGAGAAAAAAATTGAGAAACATGCACCAAACCTAATTGGGTTAAGCTTCTGCTTTGGTTGCAATTATCCAGATGTAAATTGCATGAAAATGTTTTGGTTTTTAGATGTGAAGTTATGGTCCTATTTTATACTTAAGCATACTTACATCATTACAAATCTAAAATATTGCAAGCATTAGCACAAATAAGCAGCATTTTCAATTTTTTTCAAATGGAGTGTGGAGCTGGAGGAACACAGCAGGCCAGGCAGCATCAGAGGGGCAAGAAAGTTGATGTTTCACGTTGGAACCCTTCTTCAGAACAGGGGAGGGGAAAGGGATCTGGGAAATAAATAGATGGAGGAGGTGTGGGGCTGGGAAAAGGTAGGTCAGATGGTGATAAGTGAATGCAGGTAAGGTGTGGTGGGGATTGGTCAGTGGGAAGGGTGGGGCGGATTGGTGGGATGGAATATGGGCAGGTTGTGTCAGGTCAAAGATGTGAGAGGGAGGATGGGTCAGGCTGGTGATAGGTAGGTGGGATGGTGATAGGTGGATGCAGGTAGGGAGTAGTGGGATTGGTCAGTGGGAAGGGGGCGCGGATAGATGGGGAAGAAGATTGACGGGTTGTGTCAGGTTAAGGAGGTGAGAGGTAAGAGGGGTAGGGCTCCGGGAAGGGAGGTGGGATGGTGATAGGTGGATGCAGGTAGGGAGTAGTAGTGATTGGTCAGTGGGAAGGGTGGGACAAATAGGTGGGGAAGAAGATGGACAGGTTGTGTCAGGTCAAGGAGGTGGGGATGAGAGGGAGGCTTGGACATGGGATAAGGCCGGGTGTGGGGAGATTTTAAAACTGATGAATTCTGTGTTCTGGCCATTGGGCTGTAGGCTCTCAAGGCGGAACATGAGGTGTTGTTCCTCCAGTTTGTGGGTGGCATCATTGTGGCACTGGAGGAGGCCCAGGATGGACATGTCGCCCAGGGAGTGGGAGGGGAAGTTAAAATGGTTGGCAATCAGGTGTTGTCAATTATCATGTACAGAGCGCAGATGTCCACAAAAATGGTCCCCATGTCTGAGCTTGGTCTCACCGATGTAGCGGTGGCCACATCAGGAGCAACAGATACAGTAGAACAAGTTGGAGGATGTACAGGTGAATCCCTGTCAGATTTGGAAAGTTTGCTCAGGGCCTGGGATGGAGGTGAGATGGGAGGTGTACAGGCAGGTGTAGCACTTCCTGCAGTTGCAGTGAAAGGTGCCGGGGGTGGTGGGGTTAGTAGGGAGTGTGGAGCGGACAAGGGAGTCGTGGAGTGAGCGGTCCCTATGAAAGGCAGATAGGGATGTGGTGGGGGTGGGGGTGGAATATCTCTTTGGTTGCAGGATTGGATTGCAGTTGGCGAAAGTGACGGAGGATGATGCACTGGATGCAGAGGTTGGTGGGGTGGTATGTGAGGACCAGGGGGACTCTGTCTTTATTTTTGTTGGGAGAGGAGGGCTTGAGGGCAGAAGTACGGGAAATGCAACAGATGCAGTTGAGGGCATTTTTGATCACCAGAGGGGGAATGTTGCGGTCCTTGACGTAGGGGGACATCTGAAGTGTCTAGGAGTGGAGCACTCCCATCTTAGGAGCAGATGCGGCAGAGGCGGAGGAATTGGGAGAGTGGGATCGCATTCTTGCAGGAGGGTGTGTGAGAGGAGGTGTAGTCAAGGTAGCTATGGGAGTCAGTGGGTTTGAAATAGATGTCGGTGTTGAGCCGGTTACCAGAGATGGAGACCGAGAGGTCCAGGAGTGGGAGGGAGGTATTGGAGATGGTCCAGGTTGTACATTGACGTGTGGGCACAGGGGAATGAAGGTGAGTCCTTTGCTGAGGACTGACCGTTCGTCCTCAGAGAGGGGGAGGTCTGGGGGCGGTGGGGTGGTGAATACCTGGCAGGGGTTGGGGCTGGGGCTAGCTATACAGCTGGAGCTGGGAGTGAGGGTGGAGACTTTCTCGGGAATGGATGTATGTATGGGGAGGACAGACTCGGGGACCGTTTCATGGAATCAGCGCTTTATATGCGATAATCAACACCTTCCAGTCGCTGAACATTTTAGCTCCCTACTCCCACTTCCTGGATAACATGTCCATCCTGGGCCTCCTCCAGTGCCACAATGACACCACCCGCGAACTGGAGGAGCAACACCTCATATTCCGTCTCGGGAGCCTACAGCCCGATGGCTTGAACATAGAATCCACCAGTTTTAAAATTTCCCCACCCCCAGCCCCATCCCATGTCCAAGCCTCCCTCTCATCTCCGCCTCCTTGACCTGACATAACCTGTCCATCTTTTTCCCACCTATCCGCCCCACCCATCCCACTGACCAATCCCTACTACCCCCCACCTGCATCCACCTATCAACATCCCACCTACCTTCCACCAGCCCACTGTACTGCCTCTATTTATTTCCCAGCTCCCTTCCCCCTCCCCAGCTCTGAAGAAGGGTCCCAACCTGAAATGTCAACTTTCCTGCTCCTCTGATGCTGCCTGTCCTGCTGTGTTCCTCCAGTTCTACACTGTCTTGCCTCTGATTCCAGCATCTGCAGTCCTTGCTATCTCCGATTTTCAAATGGAATTACTTTTATTCCTTACGCAACTAATGTAAAGTCATAGAATCATAGAGTCTTGGAGTCATAGAGTCATACAGCATGGAAACAGACCCTTGGGCCCAACTTATCCATGCCAACCAGGTTTCCTAAACTGAACCAGTCCTAGTTTCCTGCATTTGACCCATATCCCTTTAAACCTTTCCCATCCATGTACCTGTCCAAATGTCTTTTAAATGCTGTAATTGTATTTGTCTCTACCACTTTGTCTGGCAGCTCGTTCCGTATGCACACAACCCTCTGTATCAAAATGTTGCCCCTCAGGTCTCTTTTAAATTTTTCCCCTCTCACCTTAAACCTGTGCCTGCTAGTTTTGGACACCCGTAATTGGGAGGAAACATCTTGGTGACTTTGTCCCTCAAGATTTTATAATCCTCTATAAGGTCACCACTCAGCCTCCTAAGATCCAGGGGAAAAAGTCCCAGCCTATCCAGCCTCTCTTTACATCTCAAACCTTCCAGTCTCAGTAACGTCCTTGGAAATCTTTTTGCACCCTTTCCAGTTTAATAACATTCTTCCGATAGCAAGGCAACCAGAATTGTATACAGTACTCCAAACGTGGCCTTACTAATGTCTTGTACAGCCATAACAAGATGTCTCAGCTCCTGCACTCAATGTCTGATCATTGAAGCCAAAATTGCCAAGAGGCTTCTTCACTAGCCTGTCTACATGTAATGCCACTTTCATGGAACTATGCACCCCAAAATCTGTCTGTTCGACAACATTCCTCAGGGCGCTACCATTAACTGTGTAAGTCCAATCCTTGTTTGTCTTAGCAAAATGCAACACCTCGTATTTATCTAAATTAAACTCCGTCTACCATTCTTCGGCCCACTGGCCCAGTTGCTCAAGAACCAGTTTTACTCTTAAACAGCCTTCTACATTGTTCACTCTGCTACCAATATCAATGTCATCCGCGAACTCGCTAACCATGTGTCCTATATCCAAATCATTTATGTAAATGATGAACAACTGTGGACCCAGCACCAATCCTTGCGGCACACCTCTGGTAACAGGCCTCCAGTCTGAACAACGACCTCTACCATCACCCTCTGTCTCCTACCATTAAGCCAATTTTGTATCCAATTGGCTAGTACTCCCTGGATCCAGTGTGATCTAACCTTCCTAACCAGTCTACCATGCAGAACCTTGTCAAATGCCTTAGTAAAGTCCGTGTAAACAATGTCTGTCATTACCTTTATCTATCTTCCTAGTCGCCTCTTCAAAAGAACTCAAATAAGTTTGTGAGACATGATTTCTCACGCACAAAGTGATCTTCACTGCTGACCATCATGTTGTATAAAACTGGGCTGCTATACTGCTCATGTAAGGTAGGTTTACTGCCTCTATCCTCTTTTAGGGTAGGGATCTATAGTTCAGCCATTCAAGGAACCATGATCTATGGTTCCTTGAATAGCTCAACTTTTCCTGTTAAGGTCCCTTATTCATACCTATTGCTGTTTGCAAAAAGGTAACAACCATCTTGCACAGAGACATCTTTTACAGTGTGTGGCCTACTGTGCAGAGTGGGACTATTCCTTCTTACGTATTTCTTGATAGGCCTGTTTATGTAATAGTGGGGTCAACTTCTGTGGTGGAAATAGGAAGATTAGTTTTCAGCTTCCTGCCCAACTGCCAATCTGATAGTGATAAACCATAGAGGAGCCTGTTGGGTCAGTAAATTAGCAATGCTGTACCAAAGTCTAAAAATGTAAGGAGGTTACAAAGATATTTATATATAGGTTAAAGTGACACGGCAAAGGTCTGACAATGGAGTATAAAGTGGGAAAATGTGAAATTGTCTATTTTGGCAGGAAGAATGAAAAAGATGCATATTGTCTGATTGGTGAGAGCTTGTAGACCTCCAAGATGCAGAGGGACCTAGGTGTCCTGCTACATGAATCACAAAAAGTTAGCATGTAGCTACAGCAAGAAAATAGGCATGATAGTAGAATGTAATTGTTTCTTGGAAGAGAAATTGAATACATAAGTATGAATGTTATGCTTCAGTCTTATAGGGCACTGGTGAAATCATAACTGGAGCACTGTGTACAGCATCAGTCATCTTATTTAAGGAGAAATGTAATTGCTATGGAAGCATTTCTGAGGTGTTTTACTAGAATAATAATGAAATGAGTAGGTTGTCTTATGATGGAAGGTAGTGCAGGCTAAGTTTGCATCTACCAAGGTTTAGAAGAGTAAGAAGTGGAAATATACAAGAACCTAATGAGAGAATAGGGAAATAGGGAACAGAACGAGGGAGCACTATTTAAAAATAAAAGGACATCCATTTAAGACACAGATGAAGAGTTTGTTTAATCACAGAGAGTCACGAATCTTTGTAACTCTCTTTCTCAAAAGGAGGTGAAAGCAGAGTCTTTGAATATTGTTAAGACAGTAGATACATTATTGATAGACTTTGAGGTAAATAATTATTGGTTATGTGCAGGAATTTGGAGTGATCAGGTGACCCATGATCTTATTGAATAGTGGAATAGGCTCAGGGGGACAAGTAGTCTACTTCCGCTTGTATACCATCCATTTACATATATATATGTAATATCTTTTTTCCATTAGACATAGTCTCCCTAACCTTCAAAATGTCCTTTTATCAATTTAATTCTTGTTTCATGACCTCTGTATAAATTGTTTCTTTTATTTCTGATTTTCCTTCCCTAGCCATGCCTTATGACATCTGCTCACAATGCTACCAGCACTCGATCTAGCTTTCTTTCCTTTCTTTTTTTCTTCCTTCTAGCTTTCCCAGGCTGTAAATGTGGGCACTTTTTGTTTTCATTTTCCCTTGTCCACCAGGGATTTTAATTTTATTCACAGAACCTCCAATGTCAGCTCACTGTCTAGCTGAATGTTGACTTGGGACTGTTGTTACAGGTCACCAGTATTCGATGCAATATGCAACTGCTTTGGAATGACTGATAGTTCAGCTTCAAGAAATTCCTAACTCTCCTGCTACTGTGTATTTCTTATCAGGACTAACACACTTTTACCATTGCCTGTAGATTCTGCTGTTTTGAATTTTGCCATGAGGTTTCTTATGTGGGGTTCTTAAATGTTCAACTCTTCCTACCGCTCTTTGTCTGCATGAGCAGGATTTTTAATGCTGTGTTTGAAGAAATCTTCAGGCCTCTATCACTGCCAGAATGTGACATGAGGCAACTAAATGGTGTGTGCACCTCTGCTCACCATGTTTTATGAGCAATCCTCACCACTGATTATTTTACTCAATGAGGCTGTCTATACTTTGGTTCACCATAATGTAGGTTTACTGTTATCATCCCCTATTAGGAAAGGAATCTAAAAAGGAGCAAAATAAATTCCACAATTATGACTTCCATAACTCAATTAGAATTGTGAACAGAGAAGTTCCCAAGTTCAACTCGTTGCTAGTCCTCAATACCAGTACTCGGCCTTTTTGCTTTAGCAACCCTCACCACCTCCTCCCACAACTCCTTATCCCTGAAAAACACATCTAAACAGCTCATATTGACTCTTTTAATGGTCTTCATTAGGTATCTATTTCACAACTTTTACCGTGAAACTAAGTTTACTCTTATTCTCTTTTTACTTTTTTTTCTGACATTTACACCCTTTCAACCAGATCAGCTTAGTTGATGCACATCACAGTCTTAAAGACTTCAATTAAATCAATTCATGGTTCAACTTTTCCAAAGGAAACAGTCCAAACATGTTTGACCTTTTCTCATAACCTAAACTCCTGATGGCTGGTGTCTTCCCTTTGGCTTGAATCAGTACTCTTTCAAGCGTAGTAATATCCTTCCTATGACTGAGTGACAAGATCGACACACAATACTGCAGATGAGATCATAACAATGCCTCATACAACATCAAACCAACTTCTTTTAATTTATGCTCTATTGCCTGATCAAACTTGATAATTTACTTCTTTACCTTATTGGAACAAAGTAAAGGTTTATATACGTATCTCATACCTTAAAATTCATACAAGGTCTTGAACTCTGTGGAAAATTGTTATGTGAATGTTTTCCAATGGAATTCTGTTGATCCCTGCGCTCTCATTCTATTATCACATGACAATGTACTATCTTTTCCCAACAAACCAGCCAAAAAATATTTTTTCAGAACATTGTCTGCCTTTTGTTTTAATAACAATATTCTTAAGATCAAAATAAAGTTTTAATCAGAATAAAAATACTATAAAATTGGCATATTTCATAATAGCATGATTAAATTATTTATCTGCCTTTCAGTATATTCATTGAAGATTGTGCATGAAAGCCTTAGCTTCTCTCAAGCTGTGTTTGAACAGAATACTTTTTGTCTAGTGACAAAAAACAGTGTAATTCGATCAGAGATAGTAGGAACTGCAAATGCTGGAAAATCTGAGATAACAAGGTGTAGAGCTAGATGAACACAGCAGGCCAAGCAGCATCATAGGAGCAGAAAGGATAGCAGCATCGTAGGGGCAGGATATTGTGTAAAGGAACCAAATTCCCTTGACATATCAGTACTGTTCAATCAGCTGCAAAACAATATTTTTCTTTAGATTCTTGTAGATACAGTTCTTTCATTTTTCACAAGATATATAAGGAAAGCTAGAAAACAAATTTCAAAAGCATTATTCAGTTAAAACTTTTTTTTTGAAACAGCAAGAGGCTATTTGTCTGATTGCATGGGAGAGAGAATGCAAGAAACACTGATAATATGTACACATGGTGTGTGCACCTCTGCTCTCCATGTTTTATGAGCAATCCTCACCACTGATTATTTTACTCAATGAAGCTGTCTATACTTTGGTTCACTATAGTGTGGGTTGGCTGTTATCATCCTCTATTAGGAAAAGAATCTAAAAAGGAGCAAAATAAATTCCACAATTATGACTTTCATAACTCAATTAGAATTGTGAACAGAGAAGTTCCCAAGTCCAACCCCTGTAGCTTTTATTTTCTGTTCTAGAAATTTCAGAAAATATTTTCAACTGAGAGAGGGAAATGTTGGCAACAACCATTTGTGACCCCTTCGGTTAACTGCTAGGATTGAATTTAGTCATTACAGCAGTGACCCTGTTAACGGGTCAAAACGTAGGGGCAACTCTACCTCAGTAGGCATCAAGTTTCCCAACAATTTACAGGATCTCCAGCCTGCCTCCAAGATGAGCTGACCTATCGGAATGCTGACTATTTTTTAATTTCAGTAATGCCACAATAATGTGTCCAAAACCAGTACTGCACCCAACTGTGTAGACTCAGCAATGGATACACCCTAACAGGGTGATTTGAGCCTTGGATTATTGAAGCCAGATGTTTAGTGGGGAGGAGGAGTGGGACCTTGCAGCAGAGGTGAAGGTCGAGATGGTATGCTGTGGGACCAGCCATTGCCATCAGGCAAGCCCTCCATGAGCAACAGAGTGCCAATTTAGAGGGCCCTCACCAGTCTGCCAGCTAACTGTAATGTCATGATATACGTTATGCTGAGCATGCAGCATTTCTCAAGGTCTGCCCTAACTCATGCCTTTCACTTCGCTAACATCCTTTGCAGGCAATAGAGCAATGGTTGAGTGACTCGGTTGAAGTGTCCTTTAAGACAAGTGAGCACCTTGAGGATTCGGTACCACAAAACTCACGCACACCCTGTATAAGTGCAGGTACAGACATCTTGTTGGATACAGGATTAGAGACTGCTATGTTGTCACATGATGAGGAGAACTTACATGCAAGCAGGAACAGGTGCTAGAGACAGGAATAACAGTAGACAGTGTCTGTTGAAGAATGCAGGAGACACCAAGCTCTGCTCAGCTGCTTATAAATGTGGTGACTTGCAGACTCATTTGCAAATAGGAAGCATGTGAAGCAGCAACAGGAAATGCATGTCAGCAATTCTACAGGCAATGCACACCCTTGGAGAGAAATTAGACAGCTCTATCTCTGGCATGAGTGTGATAATGTCTCCAGCATTTGTTCTGATGACCATGCCCTTAGAAAGAGTGGCCACAACATGGACCATCAGTTATGGCAGGCCGCTGAGTGCACACTGGCTCCCACCAGAAGCCTATACACTCTGATGGACCCTTTACAGAGAAGGGAGGAAAGTCTCACTGTAGTAGTTTTATGTCCTCACTAACACAGAGTTTAGTGACCTCCTGCTTCCTTTGTAAGACAAAAAGACTTACGGCTGGGCACTCTGCTCAGGGTGCACCCATTCTCATCCGTTGTGCAGCCTGCCTCAGACACGGGCCCACATGCTGCTTCCTGACCCAAGAAATGAAACTCCTTCTGCATAGATGCAGGTAATTGTCGTGGAAAAAATGAATCATGGCAGATCACAGGACATCTTGCCTAGACCTGCACTATCGCTTTTTAGTGATCACACCAGACACTGAGAGAGCCCATTGTGATTAATGTAAGCAAGTGCCTTTAAAACGGGTGTGTCTTGGCCTGTAGTGCTTCTGAATTGAATGGACTTTTCCATGGTCTCCTCCGATGGACGCATTCATGCCAGATCAGACTGAGAATTTTGGCTGGAAATATTGATGACAGGTCTGAGAGTAATCCTAAAGCAGCCAAATCTATTCCAAAAGTAATTAGAAAATCTGACTCATTGCTATTTCGACAGCAAATTCTGGTTAATTGTATTGGACTGTGTCCTGCTTTGTAGCCATGGATTTTCTTTTGTTGGTTTGTACAGATTGCACTGTTAATACATAATTTTGTTTTTATTTGGTTGCTAAGAAACAAGAACATGATTTAAAGTAAATACAAAAGGAGATATTCCAGTATTCAGCTTTATCTTACTGCAATTTACATTTAAACCAATACACCACATGGAACTCATTGCATTAAAAAAATCACATTGTATAGAGCTTATTAAATGAATAAATTATTTTTATAGACAGTACACCTTCAAACCCCTTGTGTGTAACTGCAAAAACTGACAGTTCCAATGAAAGGAGGAACATCATTCACATAAAGTAAAATCACCCATAGAGCCAACTAATAACTAATCAAAAGTGAGCTACACAATGTCACTTGAAATTAAGTAATCTGATGTCTCTGCAAACCATTTAATTTTTATTGTACACAAATGCATTGAGCAACCAAAATAATCCAATAGGCCACAATACACAAGACAATTGTACTACATGTTTTTCTTTTTAATATGAAACAACTGTTCACATGTTCTTCAAGATTGTTTTGCTTGTAGTTACAATTTTTTGACCTGAACTTCTTAAAAAATATTTCAAACTCAGAGGCTATTAGGTTAGTTGCACAAATATTGTTTGAAGCACTTGGGTCTATATTAATTGCTGTTTAGAAGAATGAGGGGTGAACTTATTGAAATGTAAAACTTTGAGGGAGTTTGACCAATTAGATGCTAAGAGGATATTGTGCAGGAATTTAAATCTAGGCAAAAAATTAAAAATAAAGGATATTCCATTTGAGATGGAGATGACAAAGTATTTCACAATTCGATTTCTTCCTTCATCACGAAAAAATTTTAAGACTCTGTGAGGTAACAATCTTCTCTCGGTGTCTCCAGATTAAATTGCTGATGAGTACAATTTTGCTACAATTCATGCACTTCATTATGTGACTTAGACTTAGTTCCTCCAGTACCCATGCATGACAATGGGCAGCAAAACTCCACCACTAGGTCTGGCTAATCACTGTCTCTTTCCCTCCAGCCCAGGTGGTGTCCCACCCTTGAAGGTCCTTATTAAATGTACTTCATGAGATGTTCTTTGGCTGGCCCCACTTTTTTTCCCATTTGATGGTATCCAGTCAATTGCCAATCTCTCTGCCAGTCTCAGCCATCTCTCTGTAACAATGTCCTGCAGGTGTCTCCGACTAGTCCTCTGTAGCACTTTTTCATTGCTGGTCTTGTCTCTCCAAGTGATACCTAAGATCTAACATAGATAATGCCAGTGAAAAACATCCAACTTGCATGATACCTTTGCTACCCTATTCCATGGCTCGCTGGCATAGATTGTGGTTGGTGCTATGATGAACCTGTAGGCTCACAGATTCATGACCATGTTGATGATGTTGGCTTCCCACTACATGTAGAGTCACTGGACACAGATGTTGCTTCATTGATTCCTACTTGCCCATTGATCTCTATGTTACCCTCCCTAGAGATGTTGTTTCCTATTTAGGAGAGGTGATAACATTCTTGATATTACATTGCTCGATGTTGATGGAAGCGTAAACGGAATAGGGTCTTGCGCCATGCAGTCATCATTGTCTTTGTGGTCCCCCAGCTATTGCCTAGGCCAACCTTGGTGCTGATATTCTCAAGACTTGACCTAATTGGCTTATTTTCTAGGCCCTATAGTATACCTCATGTAAAACATGTTCTGTGACCCTCAATGCTTTCAACACGTCTAGCGTCCTTCAGATGCTTCAAAGGATGTAGATTTAGCTCACAATCTGCAAGAACATTATTGACCCCAAGAAGTGCCTGATTGACTCCTGCAGCTTTGAATATCACAGTAGAGTTTTGACAGCCTAAGAAACTGGCAAAATTCAGAATCTTGTCTTAATTCTCCCAAGGACGTTCATTACTGTTAGTCTTGATAAAATTGGAATGACCAAATCGTGAAACTAAAATATCAGCGGGCTTATTATGAGACAAGTACAAACTATAAACTGAAAAAACTGCCCTTTTCATTGTTAAAAATAATTGATGCCATATGTCTAGTTTTCATTACTTCCATCACTAGTCAGTTGTGCTCTCTTTTTAAAAACAGCAACTGATTTATGGAGTAGCATTTAAAGAATAGTAGGGTTCATCGACCTGCCTCCTGCAGAGTTCATGAAACAACACATCCCCCACCATCACAACAACCCCGCTCCCAGAAACACTAACTGCTGAAGGCAAAATGTCCACCTTTCCCTTGCCTTAGCGAGCTGCCAAACAACCTGATTGGCTGGTAGCTCTGTTAGTCAGCAGTGCCTCCTGAGCAGGGGCCACTGCTGGGATGACATCCAGGTCCTAGCAAAAACAGCCAAGATCCAGAATAAAGGTAAGTACTGAATAGTCTTTCAATAGGGATAGGAGAAAAGGTCCTGAGTCAGGGGTTGTAAACATGTCAGAGTCTTGGGTCTTGCGTGAGAGGTCAGGGAGGAGGGAGCGCCTGGATAGGCAGATCTGCAGGAGTTGAGGGTAGCGAATTGGGAAAGGAGGCTGAGGATGGTCATGACCCCTTTCCCACTTGACCTCTAGCAGGGTAACTTGCCAGACTTCACCTCCATTCCCAACTTCTTCCCACTGAAGTCAGAATAGAGGCTGGATGGCAACAAGTTCTTCGGTAGTACCTTAACATAGAAATACTCCAAACTGCTTTAAGGGTGAAGGAACGAAAAGGTACCAAAGGGACAAGTATGGTTGTATGGTGCAAGAAAGACCAAATCATTTAACAAGTGGCAATGGAAAGGGAATTTATGGCTAAGATTTCATTTTTAATATGTTTACTGTAGCAAATTTTAATTTGCAAGCAAAATATATTTCAGATATAAAAGTAAGTTTGACTTTAAATCTCTGATACAACAAAGATACATCTCAAATAGTTAAAAGCTCTTATACTACATCGGCGACAATTGTGACACCATTCCAATCTCAGTCTTTCTAATTCAGCCTACATCATGTAGATCTCTCACATCCACTCAATTGGTTCAGTCCTTCAGTCACATTCACCAGCAGCAATATTCCAACTGAATTCCACAGATCTGGTTAACATTGACAAGGCACATGTCAATAAGCCCTCTTTCACTCAAGTCACAACAATCCAAATGGCATAGAATTCCCAGAGTCTCTCTTTTCCAATACTGTTAAGTGATCTGGTTGACTTTGGTAAAACTAAAACAGCAGCAGTCCACAAATCTCTTCTATTCCAGTCTTCAAATCTCTGTTGTTTCCAATTGTAAACATGCTTAGTTAACACAGATTTTGCTATATTTGTAGAAATCTGCTGCAATATCAGGATATGTTCTTCACCATACGTTCTGCTCTAAGCTGTTGGTTCTATTCTGAGACATCTGCCACAAATACAGGATGAAATTTGACCCATGTCAATTAGCTTTCTATTTACCATTTGCTTCTTAGATTTACATACCCATGATGACTTCAGGACACATTGGGCTATCTTGGAACTAAGCTGTCTGCTAGGAATGTACTTATCGCTTTGAGAATACTCTACAGTTTCCCTTTGGTCTGAAAGAGACCAACGTACCATAAGAAAATATAGGTATTTCCCAATGCACAGGAGTCATGATAGAGAAAAATTCAACGACATTATCAAGGTTTAGATTGAAAAGATGAACAGGAGGTTTCTTAACACGAGAAGGGATGGGAGGTTGTGAAATGTAGTCGGGGACATCTAATGAATTGGACCCAGGTTGTTGGAGATTGTGATCTGAAGGAAAATTTAGAATTCACAAAAGGCCAATATTGCAAGAATTGTTGTTGAAAAACAAATATATGAAATTCCACAAAAATACGTTTCAGAGACAGAATGGGTGATGGAAAGGAAAGGTTTTGAAGACAAGTTTGAATGTCTAAAATTTAATTTTGGCAACTGAGAGGCGACATAGACCAGCAAAGATGTGATTCACAGTTAAGCAGTACTTAATGTGACATGGTATACAAGTAGCTGCATGTTAGACAAGTTAAAGCTTATGGCTAATAAAAAAAATTGAAATTCAGCAAGGGAGTTTTAGAGGATTCAAGTCTTGAGATGGGGAACAGTGAGTAAGGGTTTCAATACAATAGAGATGAAGGCAAGGGAAAGCAGTGTCATGGAGGTACAAAAAATGAACAGGATGGGGGGTTTGATTTTCAGACTAAACAGATTTTGTCATGTACAAGTTCTGTAAACAATATGCAAAAATATATAATGTATAATATTCTATATATAATAATTTCTGAAGAAAAGTCATATCAGACTCAAAACATAAACCCTGTCTCCCTCTCTCTCTCTCTCCAGAGATGCTGGCAGACCTATTGAGTTTCTCCAGCATTCTCTGTGTTTGTTTTAGATTTCCAGCATCCACAATATTCTGCCTTTATTAGATATTGTCATATGTTGTGATACTTTTCGCAGGCATTACCAGCTGAATGTACTCTGTTGGGGATTCAGCAGAATCCCATGTACAACTCCAATCAACCTTAGAATAAGGATTGTCTGACCAGTGGAAAGTCCAGGCTATTATTTTTAAAATTGCAGCCATCTCTTTACACAGTCTCCTTGGTTGAAAGTAGTACCTTGATTTTTTTTTTAGTCCACAGTTAAAAATCCTTTTCTGAGTTAATTCACAGAATAATGGCCTTGCAGGCTGGACCAGCATTAATTGTCTATCCCTAGTTGCCATTGAGAAGGTAGCGGTGAAAACAAAAAATGCTGGAAATCACAGTGGGTCAGGCAGCATCCATGGAGAAAGAACAAGCTAATGATGACTCTTCATCAGAGCACAGTGGTGAGCGAGCTGTCTTCTTAAATTGCTATAGTTCGTGTATCTACAATGCCATTAGGAAGGGAATTAAGGAAAAATAAAGGAAATAAAAAGATGTGGCCTCAATCTTACCATATTCTGGTGACGTGTTATTTTCATTGAGTTTCTCTCTATGAGGTCTCACTCCAGGGGAAAAGTGAGCATGTCCCTTTTTACAACACTGACAGATATAAGGTAAATTCAGAGGTCCAGTACGAATGTTAATGAACAGTTGTTTGAATGAATGTTAATGAGTCGGTCAATGAGTGAATTAGTAGGATAGTAGGTTGGGGGATATCACTGAGTAGAGTGGTAAGTAGTAAGGTGGTAGACGATTAGAGTGGGAGGCTCAATATCAAACCCATCCTGATCTGTTGATCGGAACTTTGAAGACGTAGAAAGTATCCTCTCGGTAAAAGTACTGCAAACAACTTTTTTTTCACAACATGGTAAAAATAAATTATTGACAACTTTGCCTGATAGTGATTCAGTCCTTTCAGTTGTGTTCAACTATTGTGCATGTAGCCTTGCTTTAAATGTTCAATGACTATTATTTGGACCTTCCTTAAGTTTATGATCTCTAATTGCAGTTAAGCGTGATGTGCACCATTACGTCCAGTACCAATTACAACATTGCCATGGACACAGGTCTCATCTACCACAGCATATCAATGCCACTTACACATACTAATGATGTTGACGCATTAGGAAAGAGAATAAAGACACAGGCATATGTAAATATTTGAATTAAATGGTAAAATGAGAAAGCAAGTGCAACCATTTTGAAACTACATATCTAAAAGCTTCATTTTGTGATATACATCAATAAATAATCACAGGGCTTGCTTCCATTTGATAATACTTGGTGTGATGCAAAAAAAACTAAGCATTAGGAATTGATTGGCAATCATCTTGAATGCATACACACCTTCCACTATACTCTCTGAATCTTTGATGCCAGAGAAAATAGAAATATTCTGTTCATTTGGATTGATATTCATGTTTTTAATAGAGGTTAGTAACAAAGGTTATTAAAAGCAGCCTTATTGTTCTCAATAAGCTTATCTCAGTCGAAAATACTCGGGTGATCTAGTAGTATTTGAGCTGAGAAAACATATTTCATGTTTTTTTGTCAAAGCTGAAATAAAATATTTGACACGTTTAAAACTGGAAACAGAAGTAGGTGAAGGAAAGGATAGAACCAAAGGTGAGGTCTGTGACAGGGTTTAAACCAGGAAAGATTACATCGCAGAAAGGGAAAAAAGGAAAGACTTGCATTTATATCGCACTTTTTACAATCATTGGATGTCTAAAAGCATTTACATTCAATGAAGTGCATTTCAATTGTAACCCCTTTTGTAATGGACAAAAATGGAAGCCAATTTGAAGACAGCAAAATTCCACAAGCAACAATATGACAAAAAAAATCAGGTAATCTGTTTTATGTAATGTTGGTTGCGGAATGGACACTGAGGATAACCCCTCTGCTCTTCTTTGAAAAAAAATGTCATGGGATCTTTTACATTGGCCCAAGCAGGTATATAACACCTCAATTTAACATCTGAAAGATGGCACATTCTACATTTCAGCAATCTCTCAGTAATGCATTGGACTGTCAGCTCTCAATGGGACTGAAGCAGAAATATTCTGACTCAGAGGCAAGGCTGCTACCAACTGTGCCATAGCTGGCACTAACCAAAACGGATGCAGGTTTCAGTGAAATAGGCTGATAATGGCATAAGTAAAGGAAGAAAAGATGTGTATCATCATCATTACTCTTTCAAAATTAGTCAAAACAAAATACAGGCAGAAGTTATCAACTAAAATTGTTAAGCTCAATGTTCAGTGCAGGAGGCTATAAGTTGAAACCTGAGACAGTGTTTTTTGAGCTTACAATGAGTTTCACTGGAGAAGTCCAGGGGGATTAGTGCAGAGTAGGAGTGAACAGAAAAAACAAAAATGCTAGGCAACTGGAAGCCTGGTCAACTGAAGGAGGTTTTCTGCAAAGCAGTCACACAAAATACATTTAGCCTCCCCATTGTAGAGACCATTTTAAGAACAATGAATACAGTTTAGTAAATTGAAAGAAGTACAAGAACATCACTCTAACACTTGGATAGAGTGGATTTGGGCATTAGACAGTGAGAGAAGGAAGAATTAAAGGTCAGGTGTTGCACCTTCTGCATTTGTTTGGGTTACTGAGGAATGTACCAGAGTAGGGTCGAGGAAATAGTCCTCTTGGAATGCTGAAAGGAGAGGGGATGCTATCTTTGAAAATGGCATCCAGCTGGATGTGACAATAATGTTGAATATAGAAGATGGTCGTATGTAAGGTGAAGGCAAAAGAAACAATATTGTGGTTCTGGACGGGGATTAGGGGTGAGAGAAAACTTGTGGGAAATGTAATGGAGATGGCCTATTGCCTTATCAATCATGGTGAGAGAGTGATCTTTGGTAGGGGAAGTGGAAGATAGATTGGAAATGTTGGAATTGAAAGCTGAATCATCAGAACAGATCCATGAAATGGTGAAGACAGGAGAATGGAACGGAATCTCATCAGATATCAGAGTGTGAAGAAGTGGATTCAAGATCAGATACGAAAGTAGTCCAGCTTTGCCAGCATAGGTTCTGTGGAAGGAAACCTGTAGGAAAGGTAATGGTTTAATGGCATTATCACTGGACTGTTAATCCAGGGGATTAGAGTTCAAATCCTGCCATGGCAGATGGTGGCATCTAAATTTGTCTGGGCGGCACGGTGGCTCAGTGGTTAGCGCTACTGCCTCACAGAACCAATGCTCTGAGGGTCAGTGTAGACTAGTTGGGCCGAAGGCCTGTTTCCACATTGTAGGGCTTCTATGATGAACAGTGTTGCAAACAGTAATGGTTCTGAAACAGTTCATGTTGGAACTATGCTGAGCTTCACCCAGTCTGACTATATCAAGCAGCCTCTGGATGACTGATCACTTGGACCCTGGCAGTCTCCTGGTGAAGGCACATATGTCTGCTGTACCTCTTGTTAGTAATATTTAATATGGCTAAGAGTTAATGTACCCTGTACCTGGTTACTAAGATATAACAAACAATATCTTGTTATCCAAGCCAAGTGCCTGTTTTGCTGATTGTGGTCCATCTTCCACAACAGGGTACTGAACAGCCCTATAGACAAGCATAGAAAGAAGGATTGGTGACAGTGCCCTACCCTTGTCACAAGTCAAGGGTAGGGCACTGTCACCAATCCTTACAAGTATTACAAATTATGACAAACCTGGCTGAACTGGATGCCCAGAGCCAAATTCCCAGGCAAGGGATCACTTGCATTGCTGGAACTGGCATTCCCAACTTCTTTGGCATTCCCAACTTGTGCCAATCTAGCTATGCAACTCAAAGTTGAGTTCTGCAGAAACGGATCATAGCAAGTTTTAAAACTCATCAACACTGGCAGCAAAATCTTCAAGAACAGACTGTGGTGAACCATAACCCTTCTGTTCATGGGTAACAAATGCAACCTTGTCAAAGGATGGCACGGTAGCTCAATGGTCAGCGCTGCTGCCTCACAACAACAAGGACATAGGTTTGATTGTGACCTCAGGTGATTGTGTGTGTGGAGTTTGCACATTCTCCCTGTGTCTGTGTGAGTTTCCTGTGGGTGCTCTGGTTTTCTCCCATTGCCCAAAGATGTGCATGTTAGGTAGATTGGCCATGCTAAATTACCCCATGGTGTCCAGGAATGTGCAGTTTAGGTGGATTAGACATGGGAAATGTGGGTTTACAGGAAAAGGTTGGAGTGGGATTGCTGTTCAGACAGTTGGGACAGACTCAATGGGCCAAAAGGCCTCTTTCCGCCTGTAGGGATTCTATGAAATACACACACACTTTGACAATTATTTTAAAGTATATAATTTCCCGAAGATCATCATTTTTGAAGATGCTATCAACATCTTGGAATTTTTAATGTTTTTTTTGTGAAATCTGAATGTTTTACATTTTCATTATTAAACACAGAAATAGACTCTGATGAGGAAATGATAGAACTTGCTTGAAGCAGTTACTCTATAACATTATGACAGTGCTTAATTCAGAAGGCAATGACAATCCTTTTCAGCTTTTGACCAACCCTGAATATTTAGGAAAAATGGAGCAATTCTTCAGCATTGTCTGAAAAACAGACTGAAAGAATGAGACAGAAGGGCAAAACAAATGTTTGCATTCTTCAATAATTCAACTTTTCGTAGGATTTCAATGGTAACGCGTTAGAAAATAGTTATTAAAAATAGGATCTGCCATTATAGTTTGCTTTAAAGTCTTTTCTAACTTATCCCTTTATTCTTAGAATATTTTCAATTAAACTGCAAACAATAATATTAGTCTCATCCAGGTAATTTGTTCAACTATGCAGTAAATGGAAGCTACCAAATAAACAAAGTAGAGACAAGATTAGCAACTACCCTGAATTATT
This sequence comes from Rhincodon typus, assembly GCF_021869965.1. Classification (NCBI taxonomy): domain Eukaryota; kingdom Metazoa; phylum Chordata; class Chondrichthyes; order Orectolobiformes; family Rhincodontidae; genus Rhincodon; species Rhincodon typus. The sequence goes on along the minus strand of NC_063333.1, from coordinate 58,938,955 downwards.
GACATCATCAATTGACCATAATGCAGTTTAATTACACCATCAGTTTCTTTAATTCCTCGCGCACAGTTCCCTGCATCACACCGCCCACCCCCAAGCTCAAAGTGCTTCCAATAGCACTCAACATCAAATTGTTTGTCCTTTTTACAGGAGGATGGAAGGGTTTTATTCAGACATGCTATTCTTGTGAGGTCCAAAGGAGCACTCCTTCTCTCAAAGTAAAAGCCTTACTGCTATGGTGTGTTCCGCTTCCAACCTTCCTCTCACTTCACTTTCAAATGTGTAAAAGCTGCAGCAGCTCCTTTACTCAGGTCACAGCTCAAATGACAGTGAAAGCGTAATGACAGATATTAAATCTCAATCTGCATGTTTAAAAAAAATCACTGCTGACTTCAAATAAGTACCTGTGCATTGGAATTCAATTGTGTTTATTATTTTGAAGTGTATTTACTTCAACTGCTCAGCAGAGAAGCTTAAAACAGAAATTGGCAGAACTCAAATGGGTCACTATTATGTAAATCACTCGGTCAATTGTAATTGTTTACACCACTGAATTCGAACATAGAGTTATAGAATTATAGAGCTGCAGAGATGTACAGCATGGAAACATACCCTTTGGTTCAACTCATCCATGCAGACCAGATATCTTAAATTAATCCAGTCCCATTTGCCAGCATTTGGCTCATATCCTCTAAACTCTTCCATTTCATATACCCATCCAGATGACTTTCAAATGTTGTAATTGCACCAGCCTCCACCACTTAAGTCATAGAGTCATACAGCATAGAAACAGATCCTTCAGCCCAATTTGTCCATGCCGACCAAGGTTCACAAACTAAACTAGTCCCACTTGCCTGTGTTTGACCCATATCCCTCTAAATCTTTCCTATTCCTGTACCTGACCAAATATTTTTTAAATGTTGTAACCGTACCTGCATCTACCACTCCCTCTGACTGTTCATTCCATATACAGACCACCCTCTGTGTGAAAAAGTTGCCCCTCAGGTCCCTTTTAAATATTTCTCCACTCACCTCAAAAATATGCTCTTTAGTTTTGATCTCCCCTACCCTAGGGTTTAGACCCTAGCTTTCACCTTATCTATGCCCCTTCATGATTTTATAAACCTCAGTAAGATCACCCTTCAACCTCCTATGCTTCAGTGAGAAAAGTCCCAGCATATCCAGCCTCTCCTTTTAACCCAAACCCTCCAGTCCTGGCAACATCATTGTAAATCCTTTCTGCACCTTTTCCAATTTAATAATATCCTTTCTGTAGCAGGGTGACTAAAACTCACCAGGGAGTTAAAATTGATCTCAATATTACTGAGAATAAATATCTGCAAACTTTCTGAACCAATAGAAGAAATCTAATCTTGAGTGCCTCAGCATAATACTGTCTATCCAACATTTCAGGATTGACACTAGATAAAATTTCACTGCCACTAGTGACAAGCCCATTAATGATGCACTCAGTTAAATCAGTAGATTATGAAACGTTAAAATCCTATATGTTGAACGCAAATAATTTTTACTCATTTTAATTAATTAATCAGGATTAACTGCAACCGACATGCTGGGTGCTGAGCTCAATCAGAGTTTAATATTGTTATAATACGAAGTAACTTCGACAAGTGTTGAGTGCTGGTTTGGATTGGACATGACATTTGCAATGACCAAAACAGAACTTTTCATCTTGTTTTCTTTTTCCACTTAGTGCCTCACATGTTCATTACTTCCCACACAAGAGTGTAACATGAATCTACTCTGAGGCAACCCTCTGTTCTCAGAGTACTCAGGACTCCTAGAGATTTTTTTTTTGACTTGATTCTCTTTTACAAGGCTGAATACCTGGATGGATCAATTTGCCCTATATAAATTTACTTCATTAAAAAAAAACTCTATAAAATGTTCAACTGATTATTGAAACCTTGCATTGAAAAGCCCTCTAATACTGACATGACATGATCAAGCTGCCACTTGTCTGGCATCCTACCCCTCCCCCCTGCCTCTGCCTCCGACACCCATCTGCTGCATTATCTCTCATCCACCTGGCATTTGTAACCCCTACCCTCCTGCACCATAACCATTCACGCTCATGATACACTATCCCCTTTTCTACCTGTCACCCTACCCACACAAGCACATGTATGCGAACTACCTTAGCTATCCACCTGGCACCCTACTCCTTCTTCAGTATGGTACCCTTCTCTCTCTCACCAAGGGACCATGCCACATGGCACCCTACATCCTCAGCCATCTAACACCTTAATGCCTCACCCAGTGGCCAGTAACTTTCCCTCACCTGGCACCCTACTAGTGCACCCACCTGGCACCCTACCCACTCATCGACCTGGCACCTTATCTCTCACCAATGTGGGACCCTAACCGTTTACCCACCTGGCACCATGCTCTTTCACTCTTCCAGCTCTATATCACTTTTTGCTATAGATTTAATTTCATAGAACATAGAACATAAAACTGCACAGCATAGGAATGGGCCCTTCAGCCCATCATGTTGTGTCAAACATGACACCAAATGAAACTAATCCTTTCTTCCTGCCATTGGTCCATATCCCTCCATTCCTTGCATATTCATGTGCTTATCTAAAAGTCTCTTAGATGCCCCTATTGTATCTGCCTCCACTACGTCCCCTGGCAGTGTGTTCCAGACTCCCACCACTCTCTGTGTAAAAAACTTGCCCCTCACATCTCCTTTGAACTTTCCCCCTCCAACCTTAAATGCCTGCCCTCTAGTGTTAGACATTTTAACTCTGGGAAAAAAATTCTGCCCATCAACCCTATCTATGCATCTTAGAATTTCATAGACTTCTATCAAGTCTCCCCTCAGCCTGTACCACTCAAGAGAAAACAACCCACATTTTTCTAGCCTCTCCTTATAGTTCATTTCCTCTAATTCAGGCAGCATCCTGGTAAACCTCTTGTGTACCCTCTCCAAAATTTCCAAATCTTCCTGTAATGTGGTGACCAGAATTGAATGCAATACTCTAAATGTGGCCTTACCAAAGCCTTATAGAGCTGCAACATGACATCCTGACTCTTGTACTCAATTCCCCGACCAATAACGGCAGATATGCCATACGCCTTCTTACCACCCTATTTACTTGCATGGCTACTTTCAGGAAGTTATGGACTTGAACCCCAAGATCCTTCTGTACATCAAAGCTGTTCAGAGTCTTGTCATTAACTGGATACTTTTCCTTAACATTTAATCTCCCAAAGTGCAGCACCTCACACTTACCCGGATTAAACTCAATCTGCCATTTCTCTGCCCATATCTGCAACTGATCTATGTCCCACTGTATCCTTTAACAACCTTTTACACTCTCCATAACTCCACTGATCTTTGTATTTTCTTCAAACTTACTAACTCACCCATCTACATTTTCATCTCAGGCATTTATATACATCACAAACATCAGAAGTCCCATTATGGATTCCTGCAGAACACCACTAATCATGGGCCTTCAGCCAGAAAAACACCCTTCCACCAATATCCTCTATCTTCAATGGGCAAGCCGATTCTGAATCCATGTGGCCAAGTCACGGTGGAACCCATGCATTTTAATCTTCTGGATGAGCCTACCATGAGGGACCTTGTTGAAAGCCTTACTAAAATCCATGTAAACAACAGCCACTGCTCTACCCTCATCGAACACCTTCATCACCTCCTTGAAAAATTCACTAAAGCTAGTAAGGCACGCTGACTGTCCCTAATTAGGCCATGCTTTTCCACATGTGCGTAAATCCTATCCCTATGAATTCTCTCCAATACCTTCCCAACCACCGATATGAGACTCACTTGTCTGTAGTTTCCTGGATTATCCATAATTCCCTTCATTTCTTTATAACAAGGCAACTCCACCCCCTCTGTCTATCTGCCTGTTATTTTGATAGAACGTGTGCCCTTAGATATTTAGTTCCCAGCCCTGATCTCCTTGAAGCCATGTCTCTGTGATACCCACAATATCATACCTGCCAGTACCTGTACTACAAGCTCATTCACCTTTTCTTGTGTACTGCATGCATTTAAGTACAACACCTTCAGTCTGCATTGATTGGCACCCTTTTCGTTATTATGCCCTCACCTGCTGCGCATGAAGACAGATTTCTGATCCTTTCCACACTCTGTCCTATTACTTGTCTAGAAATGTTAATAACTTCTGCTGAGCCCTCAACTCCCTTTAATTTTTTTCCATAACCTTACATATAACTTAACCCACCCCCAACTACTTAGTTTAAAGGCCTATCCACAACTCTGGCTATGCAATTCTCCAGGACTCTGGTCTCAGCATGAGCCAGATGGAGCCCCATCCCATCAGAACAGTCCCTCCTTCCCCAATACTGGTGCCATTGTCCCATGAATTCAAAGTGTTTGAAGCTGACTCCGCCTCATCACCTCTGAGCCAGAGTTCCTCAAGCAACCAACACTTACTGCAGATGTATATACTGCAAACTACAATGGGGCCCAGCAAGGCCTGGTCCAGCATCTCTATCTTAATGGCTTAATTTTTAAATTGATCTTTAAAAGTTTTGTACTCGTCTTTTAGTTTGTAGCTTGTAAATATTTCCCCTACTTAAAGTAGGGGAAGGTAACCTATATTTCATAGTCAAATTAGTAGTTATCACCAACCAATGAACGTACGGTTTGCTTACGAAGTCACTCTTCTGTGCGGGGACTCTGATCCTGGGTTTCAACTGATCCTGTTAAAAAACTTAAGAACTATGTGCCAAAATGCATGCAAATCGCACCTCCTCTCCTCTGTACTGAATTTCCACACTGCCTCCAAATTCCCGGAACTGCATACTCACTTGAGGTGTGTCTCACTCCCCATGTGATCTCTCCTTCCTTACCGTGTGAATCTTACTGATCCCTTGCCTCCCATACCAGCCTGGAACATATCTGATCAGACTCTTGGGGACTTATGCACCTATATGCTCAATTAATCATCTAATACCTCCTCCTTATTAATCTTAATATGTTCTAGAACCTCTCCATCCCAACTGATATCTACAACTACAATATCTTTCTCTTCTGTGAATACAGATATGAAGTATTCTTTTAAGAGCTCACCCACATCCACTGGCTCCACACACAGGTTGCCCCTTAGACCTATTAGAGTAATAGGCCCCGCTCTTTCCCTGATAATCATTTTGCTCTTAATATATTTATTAAAAATCGTTGAGGTTTCCTTGGTCTGATCTGCCAAAGATATTTTGTGATTCTTCTTTTCCCTCCCAATTTCTTTTTTAAGCAACTTCCTTCACTGTCTATACTTTTCAAGAACCTCCCCTGTTTTTAATGTGCTCTGCCTGTCTTATGCTTCCTTCATTTTCTTTACCGAACTACTGATATTCCTTGACATCCAGAGCTCCCTTCACTCCTGGAGGAAGACGCTGGTCCAGAATTCTCACTATACTACATTCAAAAGTCTCCCACTTTCCAAATGTCAGTTTACCTGCAGGTAGCTGCTCCCAGTCTATGTTTGTCAGATCCTGTCTAATGTTTTGAAATCAGCCTTCTCCCAGTTTAGACCCTTAATGTCTGCACTGTCCTTATCCCTTTCCATAATAACTTTGAAACTTGCAGAGTTATGGCTACTATCCACAAAATGCTCACCCACTGAAACTTTAACCACTTGACTGGCTTCATGCCCTAGCATTAGGTCTAGCATTGTCCCATCTCTAGTAGGTCTATATACATACTGGCACAAAAAGCTACACTTTAATAATTTCGCCCCATCGAATCTTTTCACACTAGTGATCCCAGTTAATGTTAGCGAACACCTACACCTGTAACCCTCTTTCTCTCACACTTATCAGCCTACATATTTGCTCCTGTACCCCCCTCTGACTGTTGGGAGGCCTGTAGTATAATTCCAGCAAAGTAATCGTACCTTTTTTTATTTCTAAGCTCTACCCAGATGGTTTCATTTGAAAACTTATCTTGAACTTTCTCTCTCATTACTGTAGTGATGGTTTCCTTTATCAATAATGCAATGCCCCCACCTCTCCTACATCCTCCCCATTTCACCTGAATCTTTTATAGCCTAGAATGTTGAGCTGCCAGTCCTGTCCTTGCTCCAAACATGTATCAGTGATTGTAACGACATCATATTCCCACATGCTGATCAATGCTCTAAGTTCATGCACTTTAGCAGTTAAGATCTTTGCATTATAATAGAAACAATTTAGATTTCTGGACTTTCCATGGGCATAATCCTGGCCAAGTCTTCTTTGCCTACTAAACTGTCCTGGCATTCCTTCTATCTCTGATTGGATCTTGTTCCCAACTTTACATCTACTGTGTGTCCCATTCTCCTTCTAAATTAGTTTTAAACCTCCCTAACAGCATGAGTAAACCTCCCAGCAAGGATATTGAACCATTCCAGTTCAGGTGCAACCTGTCCAGCTTGGTACAGGTACCACCTTCCCCAGAAACTGTCCCAGTGATCCAACAATCTAAAGCCCTCTCTCCTACACTGTCCCTTTAACATTTATCCGACCTATTTTCTTATTCAGTAGCATGTGGCACTGGAAGTAATCCATACATTACTGCCTTAGCAGTCTTCTTCTTTAATCTATTACCTAACTCTTCAAATTCCTGCTGAAGGACCTCATTTCTTTTTTTTAACCCAGGTCATTGGTACTGATAAATACCACAACTGCTGGCTGTTCACCCTCCCCCTTCAGAATGCACTGTAGCCTCTCTGAGACATCCCTGACCCTGGCACCAGGAGGCTACACACTATTCTAGAGTCTTGCTGCTACAGAACCGCCTGTCCATTCCACTTACAATCGAGTCCCCAATCACTAAAATTCTCGTTCTTGTTCATCTCCTGCTGTGCAGCAAAGCCACTCGTGCTGCCACCAATTTGACTGCTGCTGCTTTCCCCTTAAAAGCTGTCCCCCAACGGTATCCAAAACGGTGTATCTGTTTGAGAGGGCGATGGCCAGGGGATTCCAGCTCTGCCTGCCCAGGCTTACTGACCTTGCTGGTGGTCGCCCAATGCTTTTCTACTTGTGTGGTCCTTACTAACGGTGTGAATAGCTTGCTAAACGTGCTATTCATGGTATTCTCAGCCTCATGGATGCTCCATAGTGAGGCAATCCACTTACTTCGGTTCAGTTAAAGTAGACTTGAACCAAGTATAGTTAATGATTGCACAACAAACCACATATTAACTGAAGACAGTGTCTGATGGCTTTGCACACAAATTAATGTTCATAAGTCATGCTTGTGAAATGAGACTTGAGATCTCTCAAAACAAAGCTAATTATGGAGGATGCAGTTATAAAGTGCCTGTAGGAATGATATTTTTCTATGGTTATTAAACAATTGCTCAAAAGAATATTTTCCCACAGGCAGAGTTAGACAATGAATCAGAATGAATTTGGAAATGTCAGAAATAGACCTCAAGTGGTAAGAAACAATAAAATGTAGCATATTGATAAGTAATATCTCAAATTTGCTGTGGAATAGATTTTACACATTCATCAAATCTGTAAGCATTAATCTAATGCTGCATGATTCATCTGACATGGAAATCTGTACATTTTAGGCTAAATTCAACAATCCTTTGTCTTTGCTAAGCTAAAATCTTTTTGGTAATGTGGAACAGGGTAAATGCTCCATGGTGAGTCCATCTGCAGCTCCAGGCACTCCATGCGGCAAATCAGGAGCTGCAGTTGAACACACTTCCTGCATACAGTCACCATGGAGACTGGAAATGTCCCTGATTTCCCAAGAAGGAGCATTCCACGGAGCTGAGATCTCCTGCTATGATGAACCTTACCAGCTACAAACCATAAATAGGAACCAATTACTCAACATTGCCCATTTCCCTCTCTCACTCTGTCTCTCTTTATTCCTAACAAACTACTAATCACAAAAATAAGGACTTTACATCCTGTCTCCCCACCCTGCACTACTCACTCAGTCTCTGAAGCTGGTTCCTAAACAGCCAATGCTCTTGCCCTACATCACCTCCAGGATTCTGTCTCCGGAATCAGGTTTGCTCCTCTCCTGCTGATAGTCCCACTGAACTCGAACTGGGCCGCGCTCCTAGGGTTTTGTCTGGAAGCTCCTCTTCCACCATTCATTCCCTGATTAGCTTTGCTCCATTCCTCTCATGCCACTGTTCTGAGTTTTATTTTACTTCCACATATGCATTAACTTACATCCCATCAGAGTCTGAATTAAGCAAGGTTGAATAAAAGGCCTAACATGGTCTTGCAGTATGAATTTCTATTTGTGCACTTATCTAGCATGGCCCCTTGCTCAGGCTGGCTATCATTGGGTAATCATTCAACTAGTTTTGATTCTAGAGTAACAGTAGCCTAAGGAGTTTCCAGTAACATGTTCAAACAAGGACAAATGAACTGAATTCTAGAGGTGAGGTGAGAGTGACTGCCCTTGACATCAATGCTGCATTTGATAGTGTGGTGTCAAGGAGCCCGAGCAAAAGTGGGATCAATTGGAATCAAGAGGGAAAGCTGTTTCCTGGGTGGAATCATGCCTAACATGCAGGAAAATGGTTGTAATTGTTGGAGTGTATATCAAAATGCAGCAAGTCTTGAATGATACCTAGATTTGGGCTGACAAGAGGTGAGTAGCATTTATGTCACACAATTGGCAGGCTAGGCCTTCTCTAAAAACAGAGAATCTAACCATTGCCACTTAATAATCAATGGCATTACCATCACTAAATTATCCACCCTCAACATCCTGGAGGATGAACATTGACCAGAGACTGAGACAAAAAAACTACAGATGCTGGAATCCAAAGTAGACAAACAGGAGGCTGGAAGAACACAGCAAGCCAGGCAGCATCTGGAGGAAAGGAGCCATCAACATTTCAGGTATTACCCTCCTGCGGCAACAGGACCTTGTCAGAGATTAGGAAACCTGCAGCAAGTAACTCACGTCCTGATTCCCCAAAGCCTGTTCACCATTCACAAGTCAGGAGTGTGATGCAATATTTCCCACTTCCCAGGATGGGTGCAGCCCTAGCAACACCCAGAGCTCAACATGATCCAGGACAAAGCAGCCCACTTGGCTGGCGATACACCCACAAACATCCACTCCCACTACCACTGACACTCAGTAGCAGTAGTGTGTACCATCCAGACGATGCACTGTAGAATGTCACAAGGCTCCTTATATGGCACTTTCCAAACCCATGATCACTACCATCTAGAAGGACAAGGGCAGCAGCTACAACGAGAACGCCACAAACTTCAAGTTTCCCTCCAAGCCAGTCACCATGCAAACTTGCAAACATATCACCATTCCTTCAGTGTCGCTGGGTCAAGATCCTGGAATTCCCTTCCCAACAGCACTGCGGGTGTACCTACACCAAATGGACTGCAGCAGTTCAAGTAAGCCTCTCACCATCACCTTCTGAAGGCCAAGTTGGAATGGGCAATAAATGCTGACTCAGCTAATGAAATCCACATGCCCTAAATGAATAATTTTTAAAAAGGCTCTCACTAAAACTGATTCTAGCAATAACAGTAATAACCTTTATTCCCTGACTTCACAACATTGTCAAAGGTCTGCAGAGCCTGCAGGAATATTTTACTGACAATGGGTATCTGTTTCCTATTTGCAAAACACCATTGAGTAAAAATAAAGGATTGTTGAATTTAGCCTAAAATATAAGATTTCAAAATCACGTGAGTTATGCTTACAGATTTCATGAATGTGTAAAATCCACTCTACAGAAAATTTAAGATATTACTTATCAATATCTTGCATTTTGTTGTTTCTTACCATTTGTTTATTTCTGACTTCTCCAAATTCATTCTGACTCATTGTTTAACTCTGCCTATGGGAAAATATCCTATTGAACACTTGTTACATAACCGTAGAAAAATATCACTTCCACTGGCATTTAATAACTGCATCCTCCGTAATTGACCGTGTTTCAAAGATCTCGAGTCTCATTTTGCAAGTATGATGTGCGAACATTAATTTGTATCCAAAAATTTTCTGAAGAAGGGTCCCGACCCGAAATGTCAACTTTCCTGCTGATCTGATGCTGCCTGGAATGCTGTGTTCCTCCAGCTCCATACTGTGTTGTCTCTGACTCCAGCATCTGCAGTTTCTTGCTATCTCTCAATCATTAGCTAGACTTGGTTTTTCTACTTGAACCAACCACAAGTAAGCATTGTTATCAACAAAGACAAACAATATTAAGAACAGGAGACAGTAGTGCATTGGTTTTACTAAACTACTGTCCAATTTTCTGTGACATTGCCCATTGTTAGTTAAGACCAATTAGAATTTTTAAGGCCTGACTGTGTTTGAAAGTGGGAAACATTGTATTTCAAGAGGGTGTGGCTCAGAAAAGGGTGGAGAGAGCTGTCAAGGAAGTAAGAGGGGGATGGGTAGTGAATGCAAGATGAAGAAGAGAAGCAGCAAAGAGAACATATCAGGGAAGGGGTGGAAGGGAAATGGAAGCAGGAATTGAGTAAGAAGGAAAGAGGGAAAAGATAATGGCAATCAAGGTTTCAGGGAACAAAAGTGAGTCCAGGAAATGAAATGAAATGGCAGAAAGTCAGGTGACCAAGTGCTGAGTATTGGGAATTCTGATTACTGTGGCTGTGGGCATGAGACATAAAAGAGTCAACTTTTGGGTGGGGAGAAGCACAGCTTGTGTGTGGTGGCAGTGCTATTGTTTGGAAATGCATTGCCCGAAAAAATGTCAAACATGTTCTGAGGAAGGGTCACTGGACCCGAAACGTTAACTCTGTTTTTTCCTTCACAGATGCTGCCAGACCTGCTGAGCTTTTCCAGCAACTTTGTTTTGTTCCTGATTTACAGTATCCGCAGTTCTTTCAGTTTTTAATATGTCAAACAGGTTTTTTTAAGTAGTAAAACTTCTCATTGGCTTGCAGGCTTTGCTATAAAACTAAATGGGGAAGTGAGATTAAGAGTAATTTACATTAGGTAATAATTTATAGTGTAAAATGACGTGGGTATACTGGTACAGACAGGATACAAATTTTAAAATGAATCATTCTCTCTATTCTCACCGGTTGTCTGTAAGCAAATTATCTTTTAATTTTTTGCCCTTTTTTTTAAAAAGTGGTGGCCCATTTCCCCATTCCTTCTGATTGTGGACTTTGACTTTGTGAAGACTGCAGCAACATTGTTGTAATGTTAAACACGGAGAATGACTTGTTTTACACACTGTTAAAGTAGTATGGGAAGGGAGATGTGATCCTCCAGAACACAGGCCACTTGCAAAGATACAAGTGGAGATTGAATCAAGAAGCATAAAGATATTTTTCAATTAGCAGAAATCCAAGGATGAAACAACTGAGGACTATCAATTTATCAAAGTATTTGCTTTTATGATGGAGTTCAAAATTCAAAACCTGGAGTTAGTAGTCTAGAATTTCTTTGTGAAATTGAGGAATTGTAGGTAGTTTCTTCACTTCAAAAAAAAATTCAAATGTGTTCTGAGGAGTTTTGTTGAAATATGATTTCTGCTGCAGTTTTGCTGATTGAAAGATGATCAGTAAGCTTTGCAAGGTCAGGAAGGAGAGATCACATTCCAAGTGAGACACAGCAGGAAGGAGTATGTAGTTTGGGGAATTTAGACGCAATGTGGAAATTTGGTACCGAGGTGCTTTTTGCTTGCTTTTTTTTTGGTTCATATTTTGTAACATTTTTTTTAACAGGATAAATTGAAGCCCAGGATCAGGGGCCTAACACAAAGGAATGACATTACAGGTAAACCATAAATTCATTGGTTGGTGATCGTATGTAATTTGACTATCTATCATAGTTTACTTCTAGAATGAAGCTAAATTGAGAAAACATTTATAGGCTACAAACTAAAAGACCAGTACAGTGTTTATAACAATCAAATTAAGAACTAAATAATTAATTTAGAAATGCCAGGCCAGGCGATGTGTTATAATGGCGTGACGTGGGAGCTGGTGGACTCCATTGAGGTTCACAGTTACCATATCTGTAGCAAGTGCTGGTTGCTTGTGGAACTCTGGCTCACAGTTGATGAGTTGGAATGAGCTACAAACACTGCGACACATCAAGGAGGAGGAGAGTTACCTGGACAGTGTATTCCAGGAGGCAGTCACACCCCTTAGATTAACTACCTCAAATTTGGCCAGTGGTCAGGGACAGGAAAGTGTGACTATGAGTGAGGTAGATAAAGGGATCCAGGAGGTAGTTTGTCTAACAGGTTTGAGATACTTTCTCCCTCTGTGGATGAGAGTGGGAGCTATAGAGAGAATGAGGAAACTGACCATAGCATTGTTGGACAGAAAGCCATTCAAGATGGGGGAGAAAAGACAAGTATAGTTGTAATCAAGGATACTATAGTTAGGCGAATTGATGCTGTTCCCTGTAGCCAGGGATTAAGAATCCCAAAGGCTATGTTGCCTGCCTAGTGCTGAGGCTCACAATAGCTCATCTGGGCTGCAGCGGAACTCTTTATAGGTGCATCATAGAAAGTATCCTGTCTGAATGCATCACAGCGTGATATTGTAACTGTTCTTCCCAAGTCCACAAGAAACTACCAAGAGTCATGAACATAGCACAAACCAGCCTTCCATCCGTTGACTCCATCTGTAATTCCTTCTGCCTCAGGAAAGCAACCAACCCTAATCAATGACGCCTCCCACCCCAGTTATACTCTCTTCCACCTCCTTCCATCAGGCAGAAGATATAAAAGTTTGAATACATGTATGAATAGATTCAAGAACAGCTTCTTCCCCACTGTTATCAGAGTTTTGAATGGACCTCTCAAATGTTAATCCTGATCTCCCTCTCTGCACTTTATCTGTGGCTGTAGCACTATATTCTGCACTCTGTTCTGCTACCCTGATCAACTTTGTGTGGTACGATCTGCCTGTATAGCATGCAAAACAATACTTTTCGCTGTATCTCAGCACATGTAACAAAAAGAAGAAAAAAAAGAACTTGGAGTGGGAGGGGTAAGATCCAGCTGTCATGATCCACATAGGTATCAACAATTTGGTAGAAAAAGAAAAGAGGTTCTGCTAAGGGAATATGAATGGTTGGGAGTAAATTGAAAAGCAGAAGCAAAAATGTAATAATCTCAAGATTAAAGAGGTAAATGCGTGGCTCAAAGATTAGTGTGGGAGAAAGGTGTTTGAATTCATGGGACATTTGGACCATTACTGAGGAAGGAGGGAGCTGTTCCAGTGGCAGGGTGGGAGGGTCCACCTGAGTTATGCTGGGACGAGAGACCTTGCAAGTCATGTAACTAGGGCTATGAATGGGGCTTTAAACCTAATAACGGGAGAGGTGGGTTCATTTGTGTGGAAAATTATGGGAAGAATTAAAGGGAGGAGGGCTCAGGTTAAAGTTTCCAGAACAAGTAATAGGGCAAAGAGTATGGAAAGGATCAGGAATCTAACTTCAGGCACAGCAGATAAGAATACAAATATGAGAAAGGGGACAGTCAACGCAGGATTGATTCTTTCGTACTTAAGTGCACATAGTATACGAATCAAGGTAAAAGAGTTTGTAGCACAGATTGAAATTAGCAAGCATGATGTTGTGGGTCACAGAGGCACAGCTGCAAAGAATTCAGAGCTGGGAACTAAATATCCAAGGATACATATCTATTGAAAGGCAGATTGGCAAAGGGGAATGGGGTGGCTTGTTAGTAAGAAATGAAATTAAATCAATAGCATGAGGTGAGATTGAGCCAGAAGGTGTAGAATCTGTGTGGGTAGAGTTGAGGAACTGCACAGGAAAAAGGACCTTGATGGGAGTTGTTTACAGGCCTTCTAGCAGTAGTCCAGATGTGAGGAAGGAAACAAATCAGGAGAATTAAAAGGCATGTAAGAAAGGCATTGTTACATTGTTAATGATGGGGATCTTCAATATCAGGTGGACTGGGAAAATCACATAGCGAATCTCAAGAAAAGAAATTCATGGAATATCAACAAGATTTTGTTTTTGGAGCAGCTTGTGATAGAGCTCATTAGGAAATAGACAATTCTGAATTTGGTGATATATATTGAGACAGACCTGATTAAGGAGATGAAGGTAAATGAACATGTAGGGGACAGTGACCATAATATGACAGAATTCACTTGGCTGTTTGAGAGGGAGAAGATTAAATCAGATGTAACAGTATTACAGTTGAGTAAATATAGGAGGTGGCCAGAGTTGATTGGAAGGGGAGCAGAGCAAGGAAGACATTACAGCAGCAAAAGCTGGAGTTTCTGGAGGTAATTCAGGAGGCCCAACAGATATTTATCCCGAGGCAAAAGAAACATATTAAGATGAGGATATGACAACTATGGCAGACAAGTGAAGTCAGGGCCAGCATAAAAGCAAAAGAGAAAGCATTCAATGTGCTAAAGACTGGTGGGATGCTAGAGGTTTGGGAAGCCTTTAAAAACCAGCATAGGGTAGCTAAAAAAGCAGCAAGGGAGGAGAAGATGAAATGTGAAAGTAAGCTAATGAGTAATACAAAAGACGATTGCAAGAGTTCTTTTAGCTTTCTAAAAGGTAAGAATGAGCTAAGAGTGGGCATTGGACTGCTGGAAAATGAGGCTGGACAAAGACATGGCAAAGGAACTGTATAGGTATATTGTGTTCACAGTAGAAGACAACAGCAGCATACAAGAACTACAAGAGAGTTAGGGGACAGAGGTGAATGTAGTGGCCATCATTAATCAGAAGGTGCTGGGGAAGCTGAAAATTCTGAAGGTGAATAAATCACCCAGACCAGATAGACTACAGACCAGAGTTCTGAAGGAGACAGCTGAGGAAATTGTAGAGGTATGGTAGTGGTGTTTCAGGAATCACTGAAGTCAGGGAGGTTCCAGAGGGCTGGAGAGTTGTTAATGTAACACTCCTGTTTAAGAAGGGAAGGAGACAGAAGACAGGAAACTATAGGTCAGTTAGTCTGACCTTGGTCCCTGGTAAGATTTTAGAGTCCATTATTAAGGATGAAATTGCAGATTACTTGGAAGTGCATTGTAAAATAAGGCTGGGACAGCACAGCTTCGTTAATGGGAAGTCTTGCTGACAAATCTGTTAGAATTCATGAAGAAGGTAACGATCAAGTTAGACCAAGGAGAGTCAGTGGACATGATGTATTTGGATTTACAGAAGGCCTTTCACAAGGTGCTGCACAGGAGGCTGCCTAAATAAGATAAGAGTATATGCAGTTAGGGGCAAGGTACTGGCATGGATAGATGATTGGCTGAGAGGCAGAAGGCAGAGACTGGGGATAAAAGAGCCTTTTTCAGGATGGCAGCTGGTGACTAGTGGAGTTCCACAGGGGTCAGTGTTGGGACCACAAATATTCATGATACACATTAACAATCTGGACAAAAGAACTGAGGGCCTCGGTGCTAAGTTTTCAAATGACGCAAAGATAGGTGGAGGGACACGTAGTGTGAAGGAAGCTGGGAGGCTGCAGATGGACATATTGAAAGAGTGAACAAAGAAGTGACAAATGGAATATAATGTGTGAGATTATACATTTTGGTAAGAACAATAGAGGTGTGGAAATCTGAATATGAAATGTCTTGGGGGTCTTACTTTGGGATTCTCTTAAGGTTAACATTCAGATTCAGTTGGCAGTTAGGAAGCCATATGCAATGTTGGCATCCTTTTCAGGAGGGCTCGAAAACAAAAGCAGATATGTACTGCTGAGGATCTGGTCAGCCTGCAAAGAGAATATTGAGAGCAGTTTTGGATCCTGTACCTAAAGAAAGATGTGCTGGTGTTGGAGGGGGTCCAGAGGAGGTTTACAATAATGATCCCTGAGATAAAGGGTTTATCATGTAATGAGAAATTGAGGACTCTGGGTCTGCACTCAGTGGAGTTTTGAAGGATGAGGGGGGATCTGCTTGAAACTTACAGGATACTCAGAGGCCTGAATAGAGTGGACGTGGAGAAGATGTTTCCACTAGTAGGAGAGACAAAGACCTGGGGCACAGGGTGAAGGGGCAATCCTTTAGAGCAGAGATGGGGAGGAATTTCTTCAGCCAGAAGGTGGTGAATCTGAGGAACTCATTGCTGCAGAAGGCTGGTGAAGGCCAAGACATTGAGTGTACTTAAGATTGATCGGTTCTTGATTAGTAATGGGGATCAAGGATTATGGGGAGAAGGCAGGAGAATGGGGTTGAGAAACATATCAGCCATGATCAAATGGCAGAGTAGATTCGATGGAGGGAATGGCCAAATTCCGCTTCTATATCACAAGGTCTTGTGGTCTTTCTTGCACAAAGCACAAGTACAGGTTTTGCTGCTTTTTTAGAGGCCAGAGTTTTATATTGTAGCCTGGAGTTAGGAGTTTTAATAATGTCAACCAACCTTGTGTGGAGCAGCAGTGATCCCTTAACTGTCCATTATTTCAAAATTTCACAGTTAGAAGTGTATTGGGTTCTATACTGCAGGATTCATGTGACCAAGCTTCCAGTGAAGATGGGAAGCACTTATCATCAAGATAAAGGCTTACATTGTAAATAAACAAGAGTCCAAGACAATTCCTAGAGGATAAGTAGGAAGTTATTAAAATGTCTTCTTACAGACTAGGAGAGATTTGCAATTCTCTTGAGTGGGCTTTTTATTCTCTGTTATAGATAATTATCTGTGTAACAGATTAGACCACAGTAATTAGTATTCCACACCCATCATTAGGTACTTGAGGTGTCAATTATTTAAAAACCGAAAGAACTGGGGATGTTGTAAATCAGGAACAAAAACAGAAGTTGCTGGAAAAGCTCAGCAGGTCTGGCAGCATTTGTGAAGAAAAAATCAGAGTTAATGTTTCATTTCTAGTGACCCTTCCTCAAAACTGATAAGTGTTCTGAGGAAGGATCACCGGACCCGAAACGTTTACTCTGATATTTTTCTTCACAGATGCTGCCAGACCTGCTGAACTTCTCCAGCAACATCTATTTTCGTGTCAATAATTTGTCTGATTTTTGTCTTCTGAGAAGCTTCTAAAAGGTTACCACCAAGAACAGTCTCAGGATTGTAGCAGCAATCTTTGTTGACTCATTTAATATATTTTATCACAATCATATAAATATATAATCATATTTCTGATTTATACTGCATTTAGACTGCATTCGGCTCCACCCAATCTGGTGATGTCAAATAGTCCTGGGTGGAGAATCAAGAACGCTAATTCAAGATCCTACTGGGTCAGATGTGTTACCCCTGGTTCCTGATAGCCTTGATAATTATTTCTTATTAACCAATATAACTTGTACCAACTGCTAACATGCAATAAACTACATCTTGTTTTTAAGATAAGTGAGATAACAAGATGTAGAGCTGGATGAACACAGCAGGCCAAGCAGCATCAGAGGAGCAGGAAAGCTGATGTTTCGAGCCTAGAAGTGACTCTTTTTAGTAAGACATACAGGTGTTTCATTCTCCACTAGTATTAACAAACAGGCTCGTAAAACAATTATAGAAAAGAGAATTGGTGGTAACATTTTATTCAACCGTTAGCTAGTAGTTGCTGGTTCTGTGATACGTGACAGAGTCAAGCACAATTGAATGTCTTCACCCCCTTGGAAGAGACAGTGCACTAAATTAGTTTTCTGTTGGTCAATGAAGACATAGCAAGTAGCATTGCTAAAGCCCTCCATCTTGGTGATGTCATCCCAACTATAGCACCTTCTAAGGCCCCATTTCATCCTTATCCCACAATCTAGGATGCAGTGCAAACTGCAGATGGAGCAGACATGCATTCCTTGCTTTCCACACACCCTACATTCTCTCACCCCTGCCTTGGCCCTCCAATCTCATCAGGAAGAGTCAAAACGACACTGGACAATCTGTCAACTTGGTGAAGCTACAACACAGGAACATATAGATGCCAAATGTGGAAACAACAAGTGAATGTGTGATGATACTATGACTTAGGAGATGTACTTTGTCCTTTTTTATGAAGAGAGGTTGAGACAGTCTGTTACAAGCCAATAAAGTAAACAGTTTGTGAGGCCTTTCTTTTAAAGTTGGCACAATAGAAGCAGCATGAAAGTCAAGCTCCCACATAAGCAGGATTTGACCTTAACTTTCAGTAGCTGCTGGGGTTTAGAAGCTATTGTATATCTCTTCCCATTACATCCATCCATCCATCTCTATCCCTATCTCTCACACTCAGTCTCTCTCACACACAGTCTCTCTCACCCTCTCTCTCTCACACACAGTTTTCCCTTGATTTTTTTTTTCCTCCTGGACTGGAGAATTGCATGTGAGTCAATCTATTTTACTGAATTTGCCTTTGCCAAGGGTGTGTTTATGGGATGTTACTATATTGGAACAGTTGCTGTTTAAAAGTTAAATAATTCATTATCCTGTTAAGTTTTCCAAAAGAGTTGTTATTTCAATTTTTCTTTCTTTTGTTTGTACACTTGCCGTTAAAAATAAGAAAAAGTTGGAGTTTAGGATACCTTCTTCATATATTTTGAGAGGGCTTCATCTGGCCCATTACAAAAGGCAGAGCCCAGTAACCCATAACCAGCAGATAATATCAAAACACTGCATCCTTCCACTAATGCTGAATGCCATACATGCTATAAGATAGTCTTTTGAGACTGTCTCTGTAAGATTCCAAAAGATGTCCTCTCTTACAATCCCTCATATGTGATGTTTATTAAGTTTACTGTTTTTTTTACTTACAGGAGAATGGACCCAATTTTACCATAGTGCCATCTAGTGGCTGGCACCTTCTTTGGTGTCCTTTTTATCTTGCTGTCTCTAGTTTCTGTTTGAGATAAATGAGGGATGTTACCCACCATCTTACAATCCTAGGACTGAAGTAGCTCCAATGTCTGCTAAACAAAGAATGGTGACAGCCTAGTGACATTATAGCTAAACTGTTAATCCAGAGACACAGGTAATGTTCTAGGGACCTGGCTTTGAATCCTACCAGTGCAGATGGTAGAAGTTGAATTCAATAAAAATTTGGACTTGAGAGTCTAATGATGACTTTGTTGATTGTCAGCAAAAGCCCACCCGGTTCACTAATGTCCTTCAGGAAGGAAAACTGTCATCCTTACCTTGTACGGCCTACATGTGACCCCAGACCCACAGCAATGTGGTTGATTCTTAACTGCCGTCTTGGCATTTAGAGATGGGCAATAAATGCTGGCCTAACTAATGACACCCTCTTTGGCCTAATGTGAAATTGTAATAACTAACAATTTCACACATAGTCTCTGTTTGGAGGAAAGCATAGCATACGTGTGCCCACTTCTTCTAACTCTTGTCCTCCCAGAGCCTCAAAAATTAATGAAGGACAATCTAACAGCTCTTGCCCTCAACCAATATGTAGCATTTAAAAGAATTGATGCAAATGCTCTGATATCTATGAGAAAACTGGTTTTTATGACATTTGATTTAATCTGTACATACCAATATTTGTCCTGTGGATCTGAACTTTCAAAAGATTCAAATTCTCGCTATGGGCCTATCACATTCACTGGAAGAGTTCATCCTGCGACTCAATATCCCCTATTTCTAGGACCTCTGGAAACTGTTGTTGGCTGTGTTTGATTTTCTGTGCTGCTCTTCGCACTTGTGATTCTCTATAAAACTGATTGGTTCGGTTTCCATTGCAGAGTTCCTTTAGGATTGGGATTGGACCCTGTTTCTTCGTGCATTTGCTGCTCATGTATTTTCTGAGTACACCTTTCTTTCCATTTCTGTAAATGCCTTTATTTCTGTAATACTTTACCTACTGACTGATTTCTTCTAATTGTCTACTAGATTGTCTAGTAGATTGTCTCTGATGTTTCTTCAGCTTCAGTACAGGTTTTCCTGTTCTACACTTCAATGCCTAATTAATGTTTTAAATTTAATTGCCACCTGATCCCTAGCAGCACTGACCATCATTGGGTATTTTGCCTATGTTTGAATTTGGGTCGGCTAGCTCAGTTGCCTGAACAGCTGGCATATGATGCAGAGTGATACCGATAGCATGGATTCCATTCTCACACCAGCTGAGGTTACCATGAAGGCACTGCCATCTCACCCTCTCCCCTCACCCAAGGTGTGGTAACCTTCAGGTTAAACCACCACCAGTCATCTTTCTTGAATGAGGATCTTTGCCTTTACCTCAGTCCTACTGAAAGCAAAGATACAAAGGTATTTGACAGATATCAAGGAACCATCTGACCTGCCTTCTCATATTTGGCTCCAGAATAATCTAACTATTTCATTAGACAGCATAGCAAACATAGAAAAATTATTTGTATCATCTACACAAATAGTTGGTCTGTCACCAAAACTAAGACAAGATTTTCAGACTCATGTAAATGTAATGAATGGCTTCCAGGACCCTTGAAAAGTCCATTCCCCAACTATACTGCATGCCTGTTCTTCTTACTTCACTCTGTTTAAAGTACCCTTTCTGTTCCTTCACTGATCTCAGGTCATTAATATCTCAGTGAACTGAGAAATGTTGGCACTGTCATCAGCTCCAGCCTGCAAGGATCCTGAGGTATAGAAATTGGGAGCTACACTGATGCTTCCAACCATGGGCAGCACTTTCCTTGTCCTACTTTTGCTGCTGGGATTAACTCAGTGGTGGAGCATACCTACTGTATGAAGTACTCTTAATTGAAATGCAGGGAGAAGGAATATACTATGAGAGCCAGAAATGCTCAGACCAATTTCAAATCACGGCACTTATTCCAATGGTCCTGTACCACTTCCTCATAACTGAATAAACTTGTCAGAGTTCTTCCATTAACACAGCACACCACGAAGGTGTGAGATCAAGTGATGGGATTTCTTAAACAGAGATCTGGTATTGCTTTCACACCATATGACAGGACTGAATTGACTGGAAGGGCAGGAGTATGACCTCAGAAAGCAGAAATGTAGTAAAGGAGGGCTGAGGAACGAGGTGAAAGGTGGAGTGAAAAGCAGAAGATCCATGATTATGACGTGTATAAAGCTAATGGTAAGGTGAGACTGAAATGGGATTTGAGAAGGGCAAAAGGGGTCAAATTATGAAGTGTACCCATCCTCCAGCAGGTCTCTGGTGGTCTTTGAAATTATGGCCCATCTTGTCTCGCCAGGAAGAGAAAGGAATGTTAGTTAGTGAATGAGTGGCTGTCATGACTGAATGGCTAGAGGTATTCAGAAGTAGCAAAGCTTAGATTTGAGGCCAGAAGCATTGGCAAGTCTATCCACAATCCTGATTGTTGATACAGAAGTGGCGCATTGACCAATATTAGATGTTGGTGGTATGAGTAATAGGAAATGTTGATTCATTGCCACCAATTCTTTTTATTCATATTAGACTAAGCTACTGACCTATGAAGTCAGAGGTGAAATGGGGCTTGGTTCCGATAAACAGAGTCGGTGTATTACATAGTACTTAATAGCTAGGTACATTACATCAGAGTTGCATAATGGTCTCTTGTGAGACATCAAGCTGGACTTAACAGTAAATACATAATAAGTTTAGCAACATGGACTCAGCACCTCTGAACAACTGGAACACTGATTATTTCCTCCCCGGAAACTGTCCTTTATATCCTGATGGCAGAGTTGATCTTGTCACTGCAGTTAACCCTTTCAACCACTAACTGACTTAATTAGGCTAGCTATACATTATGCCAAACATAAGTGCAGTCATTCAACAGCATGTTTCTCACTGAGCTTAAAGCTACTAAACCACACAAAAGATATATCTCCCTTGAAGGCAATACCATGTATATCCACCCAAATAATACCAGAAATTTAGTAGTTAAATTATAATGTTGAGTTGTGTATATTTGACTTATATTCTCTTGAGTTTAGAAGTTGAGATATGTATTCGAAAGAATGTGATTGTTGTGTCATTTGAAATTTTTAAAAGTGAGATTTTTAGGTATTTGTTGGATAAGGGCTTCAACAGATATGTGAAAAAGGCAGATAAATGGACTTGAGCCATGATCAGATTAGCAGTGATCTAATAAAATGGCTCAAGGAACTGAATAGTCTATTCCTGTTCCTACGTTTTCCCTATGCTCAATAGAAAGAAAAGTTTGTAAACATTGTATATTGCTTTCAGAAGTAAGTCAACACCAAGAACAATCACAGTCAAATATGTGTTACAAATATTGCAAAATAAAATCATAAAGATTTTTAAAAACTAAAGCCAAAATACTTCAAAGCAAGCAGAATTTGCAAAATATAAACAGCTGTAACTGATGGCTCTGACATTATCTCCAAGATTAGGACATCAAACTTAATTAACATTTATGAAGTTACGCTAATAATTCTTGATACTGAAATTTTGGTTCACCACAAGGTAAGTTAATGCTTTAATATCCTCATTACCTGCTAACACCAATACATCAATTTATTACTTCTATTCAAGACTCTTTGTTTAGAATTTTTATTTAAGTAAAGAGTAAATTGTTGTACAGTGGGCTTAACTGAACAGGAAAAAGTTTAGAGATCTGTCATATTAGTCTACTCTTATTTAGTGCTACGTGTCCTTCCTATAGTGCACCCAGATGGAAAGATTTCATTTACATAGCACCTTTACAGCCTCAGAATTCCTTAAAGCGTTTTCCAGCCACTTAAGTATTTTTGACATATTTGCTGTTGCAGGAAGCATAGCAGCCAATTTGTGCATTGCAAACTCTCGCAAGATACAATGATCAGATAGTCTATATGAAGGAGGGTTTCTTGAAACGGTATGTAGGTGGTCCAACTAGGTAAGGGGCCATACTAGGACCTTGTATTTGGGAATGAGGATTGCTGCTTATTTAGCATTTTCCTTGTCACTGGAACTGTAAATTATTCTTTGAAATACAAAGGATTGAAATATTACTCCTGAATTAGTGTTGGTTTATCTGACAATAAAATTAGATCTGCAGTATCAGTTCATTCACCGTAGTGCTTTGATGCATGAGCAACTTCAATTAAAGAATCTTCAATGAGTTCTATTATGTTACATTGTTAATTCTTGTTCTCAGTATTTGCTACTTCAATCAAATATTGCAGATTTTTGTCTTCTAATCTCATTTCATTGATGATAACAGGAGAAAACATTTACATAACTCCTGCAAATTTCTTTGCATTGACATTATGACACTGTTCTCTTATGACAACATAAGTACTCTTGATAGATTCTTTTTTTGGGGTTCAGCCATCCATCTAGGAAGACTTTTGCATTCTTTTACTGGTTGTACTGTGACTGTTTGACTGACAATGGTTTGTTCCTGGATGAGTTGTTCTCTTAGAACCAGTTGAAATTGTACTTTAGGAAATTGAAGTCATGACATGCAAGCAGGCTGAATAGTGAATAGTGTTGATTGTGAATTACATAAACATTTTCAACTCTCTTACATTCTTTGTGCTGCAACATATTTACAGCATACCTTTGCTTTGAGAGATATTTTAATCACACTAGCATGTCCCCTTTAATTTTGTTACCAATTTCAAGAACCTCTAAGACAGCAGCAACTTCCAGAACTGGGGAGGCGATGGCCTAGTTGTATTGTCACTGGACTGTTAAGCCAGTCCTTAAAACAGTTAATGCTCTGAAACCTGTGTTTGAATCCCGCTATGGCAGATGGTGGAATTTGAATTCAATAAATATCTGGAATTAAGAGTCTAATGATGACCTGTATCCAGTGTTGATTGTCAGGGGGAAAGCCCATCTGGTTCACTAATGTCCTTTAGGGAAGGAAACTGCCATCCTTACCTGGTCTGGACTAAATGTGACTCCAGACCCACAGCAATGTGGTTTACTCTTAAGAGCCTCTGGAACATCAGACTAGGGAAGCATTGAGCTGCACCATGTACTCTCGTGATAGTGGATTATAACTTCTGTTTTCTTTGTGCAGGTATTTGATTTGGTAGACCAGTGAAATGTCTGTGTCATGCTTAAAATTAGTGAGGTGTCCATTGACATACGTTCTGTCAAATTTGAGTCAGTTGAATCATCAATTTCCCCTAGGACTACCATTGGTGTATTGTTTAGTGGTGACTGGACTACTACATTGAATTCTTTGCATCTATTAACCCCATTTCTTTGGTTACTCCGAAACGATGCCCTAATTCTGCACATCTTCTGGGACTGACCTATAATTTTATAGATGTTGCATATCACTGCTGTGCTTCTGAGATTTTTTGGTCCACAGCACTAACACTGACACTTAATACCTGTAATTTTCTCGACCCTTTTCATTGGCTTGTCACATGTGTCTGTAAAGTGTTTACACCTCATTATATGGATAGTCTCTATTGCTCCTCAGTGGTGCAGCTGTCCTTTTACTTTCAGGATTTGTCTGTGGGTCTCTCTCGTTTCTGCTTCCATCCTGAATAGCTTTCTCCAAAGTCAAATCCTCCAAATCTGACAAACCTCGCCTATAATTCCAACAATGATTCTGTCTCTCATGAATCCAGCTTTCTAATCTCCACAATTATAGTACTCCACTACACTGTTCAGGTTAATCATGAATTATCTATAAATTTCTCTGGATGCTGAAGTTCTGTTAAATACTGTCCTTACAAAAATTGCATTCATTGTTGGAATAAAATAATTATTGAAACTTGTTAGAACATCTTCAACAATATCTGTGCCAACCTTTATGTTTTGTCAATTTAGCATCAGCTGTAGATCTCAATGAATACAGGTATAGGCTCAGTTGGATGAGTATTGTCCTCCAGCATCAATCTTCACCTTCAGATTTATGTTTGGGAGTTTGTTTCTCACCCATTTCCTGATCTGAATGCTTTTGTTTCTTTTCTCTGGAGCAGCAGGCACTCAACTAGAGGTGGACTCACACTGAGCGCTGGCAGAAGTGTCTCAGGACATTCCAGAGGTGCCAGAGCCTATACTTCAACCCTTCCTCCAACCCTCAGCCCTAGTGGGAGTTTAAGCCGAGGAAGGTGAACCTTCATCTGAGCAGGACACACTCAGCACATCAAGACACCATTCAGACATAACACCCTCCCATCATCACTTGTCCAAAACTCTAAGGCCAAGAGGCTGCCTCCACCTCAACTGCTGAGACTACACCTGCATCAAGACGTAGCAGGAGGGAAAGAAAAAAGAATGTCTTATGAAGACATGTACATGGCATGGGTGACACTTTATTGTAAATACATTATCACATTTGTAAATATAAATAGTTGATTTACTATATCCAAGCTACTGGACTGATACCAGACACTATCCTCTATTTACTGGGCTGGTACTTCCTAAATAAATACTTTTTTCCTTTATGTGACTGAATTTAAGGCATGGCCATTTGGGTGAAACGTATGTGGTGTGCTTGCCATATGCACTGTTGGCACATGACATAAATGTAACATTGACTAAGCTGTACAACAACATGTCTGCCACTGACCATTGCTGATAACCATGACTCGCTGCCTGGCTTTGTGTCTGTGCTATCAGACAAGGCAAGGCAGAAGAACTGTGAGAATGTAAGTTACAATGATGCAGCAAAGTACAAAAAGGCAAATTAAATACAGATGCTGCGAACATCCAAGTAAGGTGCAAAATTATTGATTGGCAAAAGAGGAAGCAAGGAGACCTGAGATGCATCCTGGTCCATTCCATGAGATGGGTGCCTGTCTCTTATGCAAAGCGTCCAGGCAATAGCAATGCAATGAAAGATGCCAGTGCACTCCACACTGCAGCATTAAAGTGGAGAACTATATTCTAGGTAGGTCAGAGATGTGTCATGATGATGTACTGAGGCTGCGGCCTGTCTGGTACCAACTTCCTACCCACCACACCACCTCCTTTTTCTTCAGGGCATTGCAAATTGTCGCTGCCCATGGATTTTACCTTGAGAGATTGGTGACTTGGAGAATTGGAGCTTGAGCCATCAGGTACTCACTGTGACTTTCATGTCAGAATTGTCACTGTCACTATAGTATCACTCCAGCATGTCGGAGAATAGGAAACTGCAGGTCAATGAGAAGAGATTAGATAATAATGAGACTTTTTTTATTTGATTTATTATTGTCACATATACCAAGATAGAGTTAAAAGTATTGTTTTGAGTGCTAACTAGACAAATCATACCTTACATATGTACATCAGGGTAATAGAACAGAATGCAGAATATAGTATTACAGCTACAGAGGAGGTGCAGAGAAAGATTGACTCTAATGTATGACAAGTCTGTATAAATATTTATAAATAGGCCTTTTGCCACTCAGTAGCAAGATTCTCATCTTGCTGTTCAAAACTTGATCAAAGAATCAAACTTTTCTCTTTCAACATCAAGAATTTGTCAAAACTCACTATATTTTCCCAACTGACCTGACATTGCTTGCATTGCTCAGGGGTTGGAAGAATTCAGCACCCAGATCCTAAAAATTATTTGCAAAAGATACCAAAGATATGTAGAAATTTAGTTTTCATTATTGCATTGTGAGAGCTAATTATTATTTTCTTAGTGATGTGAGATCAACCAAGTTCAAACAGTAATAAAAGGTAATGGAGGTTTAATGGAGGTGCAATGCATTTAATACTAAATAGATATACCATGGTTGGTGGTCAGGTGATGTGAATTTATATATGTCACCTCAAATTGAGGCAGCGTACTTTTTCAAAACAAAGGTGGGAAAATAAATCAGGCCACTTTTTGCAGTCAGAGTATTTATTTACTTATTCAATGTCCAATGGTAATTGAATGCCACAGCTGTGTATTTTTAACAACAAAACTGTCAAATCTACACCCAAGTTTACACTCGATTTTGAATTATGTAGATGGTTTAGCTTCTCATTGTGAGGTCTCAATCCTGTGACAAATCTAGTAATTTTTTTTTTGTTTCTTGCAGTTTAATATCTGCAAACAGAATTCTTTCCTGAAAATATGAGTGACATTGTGAGATACTCAGAGAAATTTTCAGTCAGAACCATAGCACTGTCAGTGTAACAGAGGACAGTATAGGAGTGGCTTGGTGGCTCAGTGATTAGCACTGCTGCTTCACAGCGCAAGGGACCCTAGTTTGATTCCATCCTCGGATGACCGTCTGTTTGGAGTTTGTACATTCTCCCTGTGTCTGCGTGGGTTTCTGCCAAGTGCCCCGGTTTCCTCTAAGAAAAGGATTGGTTTTACGGTCAGCTTGTCTGATGGACATGGAGAAAATTTGATGATCTGAGATTGGAAATCAAGCAGTTTTATATCACAGGAACCCCATTTCTGCCATGTGCATCCTTCTGTCTGTTCATCTCGCTGTCTATCTGAAGTGTTCTCACCTCAAAATGATCCTGGTTTTTTCATTATTCAGCACAGTGCTATTTTCCATGGACATAAATTAATTGAGCATCATATGCTAATTCACTGAAGCATGAACTGTAGGCGAAGAAATTCCCACATCAACTTGCATTTATATGGCACCTATAACATTGAAAATTGTCCCAAAGTAATTCATAAAAGTGTAATCAAAATGATCGATTATACACTGAAAATAGAACTTAATATGAGGACCATTAGAAGTTTAAGAAATTAAGTTATGTTTAAATAGGGAGTTTAGGAAGAGAGAAAGCGATTAAAAGATGGAGTGGATTAGGAATAGAATTCTGAGTGTGGAACCTATGCAGCTAGAGGCATGGGAGACACAAGGGGTCAAAGGTTGGATTGATGTAGAGAGACGACAAGTTGTGTTTGGGAATTAAGAGATTGTAGGGATGAAGGGAATTATTGGAAGTAGGAAGGCATGAAGACATGAAGGAATTTAAATATTAAGCTGACAATTTTAAGATGTTGGTGTAAAGACATACGTAGATGAGCAAGAAAATTAATAATGACACTCGAAATTGTCAACAGAGTTAATTAAGGGAGCTAGCAATATAACCCAAGAAAGAGATAGCGAGGAGTTGTGTAAAATCCATCATTTCATTTCCAGTTATTTTCTCTTTACCTTTATATTCTAGTTTACATTATAATTTATGAACCTTCTCAACTCCAATCATTTTCCTTGTTTCAGCTTTGATCTTCCTTTCTTGTTTTATAAAGTCAAAAGTAATGTTGTAAGCTGAAAGAGTAAGCACATAATCACAAACCCATGCCCATGTTGTAGACCATGAGTCAGGTGATCACGTAGCATGCAGTTAAATTGTTGTGCCTCAATTTTTGTAATACCTTTAAAAATATCATTACCCAACAACAAAACCAAGTTACATTTATATTGCATATTTACCATAGGGAAAATGGCCAAGATGCTTTACAGTGATGTAAATTGTATCAGCCACAAAGGACAAAGCAGACCACTGGATCAACAGCCTAACTACAATCTTATGCATGTATTCTATCCATAGCTGGGATCTCCCAAACACTGGAAGTACAGCAATGTGCATTAAGGTTCAACGACAAAACTACATGCTCCTAGAATAACAAGAGCAGCAGGTCCATAGGTACACCACCAGCTCCAAACCATCCTCCATGGCACACACCCAGTTTAGATATGTAGCATTTTCAATGTTGTTTGGTCAAAATCCAGGAACTCTCTACCTAAAAGCATACACACTACAGTAGTTCAAGAAGCCTCGTCAACAACTAATTATTATGTAAGCGCTTTTAACACCCTGAAGAAACCTTAAAATGGTTCCCACTAAGCTTAAGTCACATAGTGTGGGCAGAGTTCTTTTATTGCAAAAATATGCTTTATTCATTGAAGGAAATCGTTATGTACATACACAGCTAATGTAGCCATTCTGATCTATACTGTCATTACTTACAGTGAATGAAATAAACATTGGCATTCATCTTTCTCTATATATACAATTAACCTCTTGGCATATAGCTGAGGCGTCAGCAGGGTCTGGTTACTGAGTGGACCCCTGTTTTGCTTTGGCAGAAGGACCTTACGTGATGGTCTTTCCCCACTGTGCCTTGGCAGCAGCTGCCCCAAGCTTTAATGCGTCCCTCAGCATGTACTCCTGGACCTTGGAATGTGCCAGTCTGCAATACTCAGTCAGGGTCAACTATTTCAACTGGAAGACAAGTAAGTTTCGGACAGACCAAAGCACGGCTTTCACCACATCGACGGTCCTCCAAGCAGAGCTGATGTTGGTCTCGGTGTGTGTCCCAGGGAACAGACCATAGAGCAGAGAGTTCCCGTGTCACAGAGCTGCTCAGGAAGAACTTCAACAGAAACCACTGCATTTCTCTCCAGATTTCCTTTGTATAGGCACATCCCAGAAGGAGGTGTGTGACAGTCTCGTGTCCTCCACAGCCACTT
Organism: Rhincodon typus; assembly: GCF_021869965.1. Lineage (NCBI taxonomy): Eukaryota > Metazoa > Chordata > Chondrichthyes > Orectolobiformes > Rhincodontidae > Rhincodon > Rhincodon typus. The sequence continues at coordinate 58,909,743 of NC_063333.1, read as the reverse complement.
TGAGAGTAGCGTGCGGTGGCACAGAGTCCGGGCACGCATGAAGGATCTCACAGGCAGAGTCCTTCTCACCACCAGCCAAGCTGTGTCCTGGTGCTTGTTGGAAAGCTCTGCTGATGAAGCATTCTGCCAAATGACCTTGGTAGTCTGCACAGGGAATCCATTCGACAATCATAAATCATAGAATCATAGATCATAGATGATCATAGAATCTCTACAGTGTGGAAACAGGCCCTTCAGCCCAACAAGTCCGCACCGACCCTCAGAGCACCCCACCCAAACCCATCCCCTTATAACCCACTAATGTACAATTCCCTGAACACTACAGGCAATTTAGCATGACAAATCCATCTAGCCTTCACATCTTTGGACTGAGGGAGGAAACCGGAGCACCGGAGGAAACCCAAGCAGACATGGGGAGATAGTGCAAACTCCACACAGACAGTCGCCTGAGGCTGGAATCGAACCCGAGTCCCTGGCACTGTGAGGCAGCAGTGCTAACCACTGTGTCACCGTGCCGCCTGACAAGATCCACCCTCTCCTTTTCCCAAAGGGTCTTGAGGACGCTACGTGCTGAGCACTGCCTGATGGACTTGTGGTCAAAGGTGTTTTTCTTCACAAATTTCCCCACAAAGGACAAGTGTTACGGGACAGTCCAACTACTTGGACTGTTCCGTGGCAACGAGGCCAAGCCTATCCTTCACAACACTGGGGTCAGGTAGAACCTCAGTACGTAGTGACACTTGGCATTTACATACCAAGGATCTATGCACAGCTTGATGCAGCCACACACAAAGATGGCCATCAGGGTGAGGGTAGCATTGGGTATGTTTCTCCCCCACTTTGTCCAGTTCTTTATACTTAATGTCCCTTCGAACACGGTCTATCTTCAACCTCCAAATAAAGTGAAAGATGGGAGAGTTAGTTTGTGTGAAGAGAGAGCATGTGTGGAGAATAGTTTTAATAAGGTGACATTGGATTAGAGCCCAGTATATCTCAGATTACTCTGTATAGCAATAATTAGTATAAAATGCCAAATAGAATCCTAAGCTTGAAGACAGCTCTTGACATGGTGAGGCCGTGGTAAATTTCGCAAGGAGGCCGGCAAGGCCTATTTTGACGTCAAAAGCAACAGACTGCATCTTTTAAGCTCCTTCCAGGCGTCGAGGCAAATTTCTTGATAGGTAGCAGCAAGTAGCCAATTAAGGAAGATTATTGACTATCTCTGCTACTGTACCCATCTCCAACCAAGACCCATGCTCTACCACTCTCACCATTGCCTGGAACATCTTCCTTTACTCTTTATCACCTACCCCTTCCCCAACACCACTAACTACAGGGTCACAACTTGTTGTGCCGTGTACCCTTAGTGACAATCATGACAGAAGCAAGATGAGGCTTCCATCGCTAGATGAGGAGGCAAAGAAAAGCAAAGCAACACATGCAAGGCTGATATGCTGTGTGCATCCAGGTAAGCTCAGGGTGACTGTGCATTATGACAGGAAGCAAAAGGCCCAGAGATGCAGGCTGGGTCCAGCCCATGAGCTGTGTGTGTGTCCCTGAGCGTAAAGTGTCCTTGCCGCAGTTTTGCAATGATAAGTGCTGGTACAGCTCGAGATGTAGCATTGAAGTGCAGAAACATTCTGAACATGGGTTGGAGATGTGCTTTGAGGATTCTTAGAGGCTGGCACACATCAGATGTCAATGTCCATGGACATGCGGTGCTGCTTCTCAAGCATGTCCTGATACGTCACACATTTCGTCATAGCCCACATCACTGAAACCCCTATAACATCCCACCTTTGGTTTTCCTACATTTGATTTTTGTATGTAAAAATTACAGAGGCAGAAGAAATAAGGAGACAAAAGATTGTCAAAACTATACATCAAACAACACTAGTTTTCAGCAGCAAAACAGAACAGCTGAAATTTAATCGACTCCCTGTTTTCCATGTCACTTGATTTTCTTCCCCTCCGTATTTTTCAAATTTGTTTCCAAAAGTGTAATTTGCAGTACTTACACACTCTGTATCAAAGCGGCATGGTTACAATTGAACTGGAAACCTGGAAGTATAATATCACCATTTAATTATATTCTATGCATCACTGCTTGTCTAAGTGATTTAGCGTGGCACTCAAAAAGCCATTGACTTTGGAGGTGAATTAGTTGCACCTTGGTATTTGAATCAGTTGATAAATTTTAAACTCAGTCAACCTTTTATTCCATAATTTTTCAGAAGCAAAACTGGCAGATTATTTTACTGGAAGAAAGTCAATAATCCTAAATTATTAATTATATTTTGCTGATTGAAGCTGCTTGCACTCTAGACTATATCCCTTTAAGCCAGCAAACTGACATTTGCAGTGTTTTCAGTGCAGTCAGCAATACAAAAGCACAACTAATTCATCAATGATCTTGTGTGCCCCAGTCCCTGATCCCAGAAACTTTGATGGTTAATGCTGATTCCACAATAGGAATGCTGTCATTGTAATTACCGGATGAATTTCCACATATTTCCTATTGTAAACATCAAACACACTCTGCAATCAGTAGAAGTGTAAAATGGCTGAAATTTGTGTGGGTTTTCACCATAACTTAAGTTGGAGATCAGCAGAACCACTTAAAAAATGACCATAATTTGAGTTACGTTACTTCTGGTATGAAGTCGTACATCTCTAACACTATCAAGGCAGATGCTGTTGTGACACCAAAACCAGGGTGGAGATATCCTGCTAGTCTGGGAGTTGCTGTTGGCCTTGCTCAATTGAAACCTGACACAGAATTTGAGGTTCCAAATGTCAGTTTGAGACCATTTCTTGATCAGTGAATGTGGACTCCTGACAAGAGTCTATATCCCTGCACGTTTCCTTTTTAAATATCAAATCATCCCAAGGGAAGAACAAGGTTAGGTTCCAGGGAAATAACCCTTCTCCTCTCGCTTGCTGGGCACCATGCTATAGGGGAAAAAACTGGTCACTGTGCACAAGAGGGACTTGTACCTGTCTGCCTGTGCAAAATAGGTTTCCATTCAATAACCCCACAATCTCTAGGATCAGCACCCACCCACAACTCTTTCTCCAAATATGAACAATACTATTGGTGCTGCTTTCCTCTCTTTTCAGGAATTGGAAAAGTTTATCAATTTTGCTTCCAATTTCCACCCTGCCCTCACTCTTACCTGGTCCATCTCTGACTCTTCCCTTCCCTTCCTCGACATCTCTGTTTCCATTTCTGGGGATAGACTGGCCACTAATATCCCACTGAATCCCACAGTTACCTGGACTCTGCTTCCTGTAAAGACTCCATCCCATTCTCCCAGTTCTTCCATCTCTGTCACATATGTTCTGATGAGGTCACTTTTAACACGGGAGCGTCCGAAATGTCCACCTACTTCCTCAACCGAGAATTCGCCAGCACCGTTGACAACAGGACCCTCAACCAGGTCCGACCCATCTCCCACACTTCAGCCCTCACCCCCTCGCTTCCCTCCCACAATAGCGATAGGGTTCCCCTTATCCTCACCTACCATCCCACGAGGATCCACATCAAGAAAATCATTAGCTGCTATTTCCACCACATCCAACAAGATGCCACCACCAGACGCATATTCCCCTCCCCTACCTTTTCTGCCTTCCACAGGGACTGTTCCCTCTGGGACACCCTGGTCCACCCTTGCTTCACCTTCAACACGCTTCCACAGCCCCACAGGACCTCACCCTACAATTGCCAAAGGTGTATCACTTGCCTGTTTACCTCCTGCGTCCCCAGTATCCAAGGGGCCAAACATACCTTTCAGTTAAAGCAGCACTTCACCTGCACTTCTCACAATCTAGTCTACTGCATTCGCAGCTCACAATGTGGTCTCCTCTACATTGGGCAAAGGAAGCATAGACGGGGTGACCGCTTCGCAGAACACCTAAGTTCTGCTTGCAAAAATGACCTTGAGCTTCCAGTTACCCACCATTTCAACACACCATCCTGTTCCCTGCCAACATCTCAGTTTCAGAGATAGTAGGAACTGCAGATGCTGGAGAATCTGAGATAACAAGGTGTAGAGCTGTATTCATCCAGCTCTACTCCTTGTTATCTCTGATTCAGGCTTGCTGCAGTGCCCCAGCGAAGCTCAGTGTAAGCTGGAAGAACAACACCTCATTTTCCGTTTGGGGTCCCTGCAGCCTTTAGGATTCAATATTGAGTTCAATAACTTTCGGGCTTGAACTCTCCTATGTCCCAGCCCTCACCCCCAACACACCAGGCCTTGTTATCACATAGTCTGCTCTTATACACAGCCCATTGTCAGCCACTAACAGTCTGCATTAACACCAATCATCTTGCTAGCCAGATCATTATCTACTCCTTTGTCTGTCCAACTGTCCTTCACTCTCTTTGGGCTCTATCCCCACCTATCGTTTACTCCTTACTCTCTCCCCTCACCCTGTCTTCTGCATAAAGATTGACATTTTCTACCTATCATCAGTTCTGAGGAAAGGTCACCTGACCTGAAACATTAACTTTGATTTCTCTCAACAGATGCTGCCAGACTTGCTGAGCTCTTCCAGCGCCTTCTGTTTTTGTTTCTGATTTACAGCAACTGCTGTTCTTTCAGTTTTCACTTTTCCCAGTGATCATGGTGAACTATGGAAATCAAGTGAACAAGTTAATTATACATATCATCAGTCAAGAATAAAATATTGCCAGTAATTCTCTCAAGAGCGTCACACCTTTGCACAAATAAGATATTCAGTGCACTCTTCAATATTTGTTTTTGTCTTTGTATTTTTCTGTTGATAGAATGGACAGGTTAATGTGCAGAGATCCAATTCCTTCTTTGATTCAGGTTTACTTCGCAGGAATTATTATACTGAGTGACACAGATTCTGAAGTAGTGTATCCTGTCGTTCGCTGGTATGTATGTTCAAAAAGAAGGAAATCAGTTAGCTTAGATGACTAGGGTGTGGTGCAGAACAAAACCAACAGCGTGTATTCAATCCCTGCAGCATAGTTAATTAAGGCCTTATTCCTCATGTTATCGCCACACTTACAGAGTGGTTATCTATGGTCTTTTGTGGACTATGGTTTCTACATTACATGTTACATGAGGGTACATATTATCATTTTCCTTCCATTTCTTTCTTACTACTAGTCCTAACAAGACAGGCCACTCTCAAATCTGACAAGGCTTGAGCACCGCTACTGCTATTCCCATTAACCAGGAGGCACAGCAGGTCATTTTTTTCTGAAGAAGGGTCTCGGCCTGAAACGTCAGCCTTCCTGCTCCTCTGATGCTGCTTGGCCTGCTGTGTTCATCCAGCTCTACGCCTTGTTATCACAGGTCAAGCTGTTGGGTTCTCTACATTCAACCTTCACTGCCTTTAGCAAAACATTGTTGCAATTGAGAGCTGATCCAACAATACAAAGTTCCAAGTAATTCACCTCAAAAGTCAACAGCTTTGTTTGATCTGGAAATCAAACATGCATTCTACCATTTAATGGAAAATTCCAGTCCACCTTTCATCATCTGTGTCTTCATTTTGTTCTTTCCCTTATTCAATGCCGGATAGATAATGAAAGAAGAACAGGCTTCTCAGGAAGCCTGACAAGTCTCTGGAGGTTAGCAGGCTATTGAATACCTCCCATTCTGTTCTATAGAATGTGATTTATATTTTCCAGTTATGGCTATTTTTCTTTAAAATACACTTTAGTGGATAATTATCCGGCTCATTCTTTGGATCTGTTTTTCTGCCCACAGAAAGATTCCACACCAACACAGTGGGGACTTATTGATTGGGTCTATTATTAGGAGTTTATTTTCTTGATGCGGTGACAGTCTTACAGTTCTTCTGTCATTACCTATTCAGCATTTAATTTTCTTCATGTCAGATGCTTTAGAATGCCAGCCCTCCCTTTTCCTTTGTATAAACATTATCTTTAGTTAAACTCAATCTGCTTCTGCAAGATTAATTACAGTTCTAATCACTGATGTGAAAATATGACTTCTGTAGCATTTTACTTCTGCCCATTTAGAAATGTCAGATTGTACCGTTTCAAAGAAGACATTGCAGCAAAATAATTGGAATGATATGCACTCTAGACATCTAGCCAACTAATGCGAGAGATTTTGGGGATCTGCAGTCCTTTGTCACATTACTAATGTGCTTATACATATTGGGAGTGAAATAAAGATAGCTGTGACAAAAAATGGATGTTTACTCCAGAGATTAAGAGTCTGTGTTCTGTCACTGTTCAAAGGAATTGCCCTTTAGCAAAATGCAAACTCTCATAGGTAAAATTATATTGTAAATGGTTTCTTGGAAGCCAATATACAATTCTGTTTATGTACCTGTTGGGTATAGTTTTGACCAAATTGGAAAGTCAGAGAAAAATAGATGTGGACATTTACATATCTCAAAGAAAGCCTGTAATGTTTAACAACCCAAAACATTACTTTGTTTCTGTCTCCACAAATGCTAATAATCTGCTGAGTACTTCCAGCAATTGTTGTTTTCATGTTAGACTTCCAGCATCTGCAGTACTTTGCTTTAGTGTAATCATTAGGGACTGGGTGGCTACTTCTTGTGCAAAGCATCTCTGAATTTTTACCCGAAAGATCTACGCGAAAGTGATCAAAGGAAGTGAATCAATGGGCTTGGCCGTTTAATACTTTGAGGGAGTAGCTCAAAGCAACTGAAGTAATTGAACTGACTTCAACAACTTACAATTATCTTGCTGCCAATGACTATATACTTCCAAATACAAAAGCTATCTGGCATAACTGAAGTAATATAGGTAGATTATAGAAATCCCACATAAAATCAAGACAAAACAATTTGACCGATTGTTCATTGTTTGGTAAATTCCAGGGTACTTTATGCACAATATTTCACTAAATTAATGGGATTGGTGAGTTTATCTAATCCACAATTTTTGTTTTCCATATGAAAACGTATTTGGAGAAGTATATTCATAACCATATCTACTCTAAGATTTTCTTTCAGTAATTGGTCTGTTATCCTGGCTGATATTAGTCAGAAAGAAAGCAATTTATAAATTAATTAAAGCAAAATTATTTTTTTTAGGTTCTACTATTGCCACTTATTTTATCAACAGCCATTGTCAATCCTTAGTAGAAGTGATCGAAATGACATGACTTGATAGGATGGTCAGCATTCAATTACTTAAAACTTAATTAAATACATAAAAATCCACTTCACTATAGAAATACAGACAGGAGTTGCAAGCAGAAATCTGAGCCACTGTGAAACTGGTCCACTTGGGCAAAATAAGTTGAAGTTCAAATTAGCAGCTTCTCCTAAATTTTTGGGAAAATATTCTTCTTGATTGTTGACTTTTTGGTTTTGATCCTACATATTAACATACAGATCAGCTGCAATGTTCAGTTTTAACCTTGCAGCCTTTTCATGATATTGGCCAGCAATGTCCAGAATTCAATGTTTTGTTTCTTAAGGGACTTGACAGGGTAAATGCGGAAAGGTTGTTTCCATTGGTGGGAGAGTCTTGGAACAGAGGGCATAATTTTAGAACAAGAAATCACATATCTAAGAGATGAGGAAGAACTTCTTCTCTCAACGAGTAATAAATTTGTAGAATGCTTTACTGCAGAGCGTTGCAAAGATTGGAGTGTTATGTATGTTCAAGGCTGAGATAGATTTTTAATCAGTACGAAATCAAGGGTTATAGGGAATAGAGGAGTTGAGGTTTATTGAATTGAATTAGCTTTATTTTCACATATACTCAAATGAGTACAGTGAAGCATTCATAAGTTGCTACTTACACCACCATCTTAGTTACAAAGGTACCTAGATACAGCTCCTTCAGTTGCAAGATTAGTTACAGTATAAAAATATCACCAACATACAGTGCCATCTTAGGTACAGAGTGCCTAGGTACAATCCTTAGTTACAGAATAGAGAAGTGAAGGAAAGAAAATTCCATTACAACTATGCACAGTATAACTATAGGTCAGAAAAACAAAAAGCAAGTTTAAAAGTCAAACATCACAGTCTCTCTCCAAGGGCTCTCCACAGCAGACCGGCACGTATGGCCTCCATGTGGTTTGACCACTAGCTGCTACCACTTTCTGCCCTGGGCTGCTGCTGCTACACTCTACCGTGGCCTGCTGTCTCTTCTGTGCACCGGGCTGCTGGTGTCCCCGCTTCGGGGCCAGGGCTGGGTGTCCGAGGCCAAGGGAAGGGAAGAAAACAGGGAGAAAAAAAGAAAAGGAAGGAAAATAACAGCCGGAGATGACGAGCTCCGCCTTTTGCATCCTACTCCGCTGCCATCTTACCAGAAGATCTAAGAATTCATTGAATGGTGGAGCAGACTTAGTGGACTAACTGGCCTACTTCTGCTCCTATTTCTTATGGTCTTATAGAAGCAGATTTTACAGCAGAAGCAGGTTCTTGAATGCTAAAGATCAAAGGAAATAGCTGCAGTTTCGTGTATTTGATGCAATTAGAAAACCTGCCTTGCACTTTCAACAATCCCCAACTGAGAAACATGACATCAGTTTCCAGGTTCATTTTACTGGCAGAAAGCTTCACTCACTGACCTTTACTGTTGAAACAGCCCTTGTATTCTTGACCTGGACAGTTGAAGGGCAGGTTTTCCCATGTATTGCTGAGTGTGAAATGGCTGTTATTATGATATAGGAATTCTATTCAGGACGTAATCTGGATTTTCCCTGTGAATGCTGTCTAATTTTGGTTGATAGCTGAGCATGTGTGGGAATTAAGTATGGATTTCTGGAGAATGGTTGTGGAGAAAGCAGAGGTAAGTTAGAAGAGCCAAGCAGAGATGTTATAAAGCTTTGCAGAAATCACGGTTCTCCATAAATTCCAGATTTTTATGTTGCTCTTCAAAAAAAAGGAACATTGCAAAGCACTTTACAGCCAGTTAAATATTCTGGAGGATTGTCACCTTTGTGATGAAGGGAAAAACAGATTTGCACATATATAAGGTGTCCCAATGAGCTGTGAAATTAATTCCCAATTAAATTTATTAAGGGCATTGTGATGTACCTGACAATGGAAAAACTTTTCTACTCCTCTCTAAATGGTGTCATCAATGTCTGGACTGCATGTCCCCACCACTGCAGCAACACCACCCTGCAACCTCACCACCCCACCTCACCCTTCAACTGAACAAATTCTTATTTGTCCCAAAATAAAGGTAGGTAGGGTCTCAATCTTAAACTTGCCAGCAAAATCCCGAAGGACTTCATTTTCCCAAGTGTAAAATATGGCAGGTCATCACCCATCATTTAAATGCCTGCAGAATAGCCAATTTCACTGAGCTATGATATTTTCAACAAGGGAGATGGATTGCTGAAGGTTGTGTGCACCATATTAGGCACATCAACCTGTAAAACCTCAGTTGAAAACCTGCTGTGGCCCTAGGAAGAATTGACAAGAAATTTTAAAATTTCATGCCAATTTATTATGTCATATTATGGGTGTACAATGAGTTACATTAAATTGACCAGCATGTGTAACTGCTCATGTATATTTGATAACTTTTTGCATGCCTGTTTTGCATTCAGCAGTATTTGGAATCTGTTTTAAATTGGCCATCTGAACACTGTGATTTGATCTTTACTATGACTTAACGTCCAGAGATTGTTCCAGGCTTTGCAAAAACTAAACAGCCCTCTCTGTTTGAAACTGCTTTGAGCTTTTGAAAAGAAGATGAAGCAGTTGGCTGGAAATTTGGTCAGGCAACTCCAAAGATTTTAGTGGATTTAGCTAGAGACAGTTTATTCAGTTGTGTTAGATAATTTCATTACAAATGATTGTCTGAGCTCCAAAAGACAAAAATGGATTTAGCTCAGCAGAAGCTGTTTACACATTTGTGAAGGGGACTGTGTGCTTTGTTTGATTGCAATGTGGTGAGAAACTAATAGGATTATATATTTTGAGAAAGTTACTTCATGGCCATTTGTTTCTTTTCATTGGGAGCTTGAATGGCTGTTTGATTGACAGTGCTATGAGCTTGCCATGTGGGAATTTCAAATGGCTAATAGTTTATTTTTGTATTTTTTAATCCTTTCCTGAATATTTTGACCATGTCAATGTACGGCTCATAAGTTTTGTAGATAGGAACTATGGAGTGAGGGGCCATGACAGTATGGAGGAAATGTAAGCGCTTGAAAGGAACATGGGAATACTGGCAGAAAATGGTGGAATCATGGTGGGCATGTGGAATGCATTGAGCCATGGAAGAGAAATGGGGCACAGAGGATACATGGGGCACAAAGAGAAGGCATGGAAGTGCATGGTAGGGCTGAGGGAGTGAAGAATGGAGTCTAGAGTCTCTATGTGCCTTCTAGACCAATTGATTTTCCAAGTCAGGACAGTGAGCAGCTTGGACAGGAACATGCAGGCGGTGATGTTCCCTTGCATCTGCTGTCTGTGGCCTTCTAGATAGTAGTGGTCATAGGTGCTGTCTAAGGAGACTTGGTGAATTTCTAGAGTCCTTCTTGTAGATTGTAGGTGTACAAACATAGCTATGGAGAGAGATTGAAGGAGATGAATAAAAATACACAAAGCAGGTCTGTGGGGTAAAAGCAGGAGAAGATGGTGCAGGCACAATAGGCCAAATGTGCTCCTTCAGTACCATAAGATTTATGTGAATTTGTGGTAAACGTTGCTACAGCTAAGCATTGGTGGGGGAAGTAGTGAATGTTTGAGAATGCGGTGCCAATCAAATGGGCTTTATTTAATTCATTCATGGGAAGCGGGCATTGCTGGCTGGGACAGCATTTATTACCCATCCCTTGACAAGGTGGTGCTGGTGAATTACCTTCTTAATTTGAATGTTACATATTTTAAAATTAATTTCTCAATTGTATTCTTCAGCTGCAGTAACGTTGATTTAAAGTACGTGGCCAATCAGAAGAGATATGAAGTCACACCAGTCACAACATGTTAACCTGTGAGCTCACACTTTACCTATAGCAAATACAAACTGTCCTCATGCAGGTCCATTATTCCTTTAATGAAGCTCCTGGCCCCGCGTGCTCTCACAATGTTTGAGTAGCTGCTAATCCTGCTCTCTCCCACTCTTCATGGAGCTGCTGTTTCTGTTTATTCTCCTGCTGTTTTAAAAGCACAGAGCCTTCATCTCTTTCTCTTTCTCTCTCACTCTCACTCACTCACTCACTCACTCACTCACTCTTTTAGGTGCTGCTGACTGTCTATGGGCCCTCCTCGCTCCTCCTTATTAAGGTTATTGTCTCTAGATCTTCTTCTCTCCCACTTCTTTAGATCCTGGTGACGGTACAGAGTTAATTTTTCTGTGCTGTAGACCTCACTGACTCTATAACTCTGATTGTTTCTGGGTTCTCCTTTCTTCCACTCCTTGTAGAAATTGGAAAGCCCACTATCTGTGACTCATTAAGATTTTATAGTCAATCTTGTCCTCAAGAAAGTAGTTACAGAATAAGAATTACCATGAAAGTCCCAATTTTAACACAGAGGGTGCAAACCTGGGATGTGAGGATCAAATCTGGCAGTTTTTAATATACAAGTTCAATAGCACCTCCCAAAAGCAGCTCACCCTCAAACTCAATGGGAATTATAATCACTGCGAGCAGGTGAGGATTTCAGTTCATAGAACTTCCACCCACCCATAACTGAGGACGTTTGCAGTGAATGATGAGGCCAGGTCACACAGGGTCTAATGTATCTGATTGGAACCTGGAACAATAGCTGGAAACTGGAGCAGTGTAATCTAGTTGACACCAGCCGGATATTAACCTGTTCAGTATTGTACATGTTGAAAATTCTGGACCACTATCTTTAATTAATACAATAGTTTTCATTAATTTTGTTTTTGTTGGTCATGAAAAAATCCTTAAATAAGATGTTTGGTGTGGATGGTTCATCATTACTCTCATAAGTTTCTAAGTTCTTGGCATGTTATAAATTTCAGGCAGATGATGCTTTACCGAGCAAAATGCAGACACAAACAGAGTCTAAACAATGGCAGAGATATGAACACGCATCATCACTGCAATATAAATGCCTTAATTTGTTGCATTCACAACCACGTAATTAGGGGTTCTTTAAGAAATATAAAGCAATGCACAAATTTCCGTTGTTTGTACATTCCTTTTACAACGCTACATTCTCTCAGGTATCATTCTAATTTTGCTTCCAATTCAGTTTCATCACAGATAAAGTGATACAAATGGAAACAGTACACTTTGATGTAGCTGCCTTATCAATCTATGCAGTAACAGTAAGAACTCCAAACTGTATGCAAGTAAGCTTCTGGAACAAACTATCACCCAAAGAATTTTGCATCATGCTGATTTGTTTAGAATTATAATATGGATGGCTGTGTTTATGAATAAGACAATGACATTTCAGTACACCTATTTCCTACTCCAGGTCATAGGCTGCGTTTCTGTTCTGACCTAAAAAATTTGCATCATAGAGCTAGATTATTGTACCTTGGCAGTAGCAAGGCCCTTTAACTTTCCAGTCTGACAGTCATTTGAGTTATGCTTTTCTATTGGGCATTTGTCACACAACAGTAAGGCCTTAATTGATATAAATGTTTTGAAGAACTTTTTAAAAAGGTTTTACACTTGGCAGGCCATTCTAGAATACAAAAGTATGGGACCTGAATGAGTGCAGTGGAGGAAGTGCTGACAAGAAGTAGTTCAGGTGCAGGCTACACTGTAAAGGCAGGAGATCACTCTGGGTGTGGTGGAGGCTGTTTTGTATCTGGAAGTGTGCATTCATGTGCATATGTCTGGCAAGATGAGGGAGGGGTTGCCATGGAAGCATTGTGGTTAATTATGCACTAGTTCATTTATCTGTTGCTTAGAAGCTGACACACTATGATGTTCATCGGAAATCCCATAGTACTTTTCTGAGACTGAGGGAGGATGCAAATCTGAGGTTCCAAAGGAACGGCACAATGGTGGCTGAAAAGAATTGAAGAATAAACATATTACAGGGTTTTTTAATATATCTACCGAGGACCTTTAAATTTGCTATAAACTGTTCTACCATCTAGTAATGCTGATGTGGCTATATCATAAGGATGTTGGAATACATGGAATCTCAGATACACAGAGGACACCATGCTGAAAGCCAGAACAGAAGAACAGCTAGAGACTGATCTAAGCAAAAGACACAGAAAGTCTTGTTGACAGAACATACCTATGGCAAATACCAACATTGTTGCTCCAAATGACAGTGGGAAGGACAAGATTGGAGGCACTGAGACTGAAGCAGTGGGCAATTTCAAATAGCTTTGTTTCTCTGATAAACAGCAAAGTTATGTGCAGGAATTAAATCCAGGTTAGATTAGCCATGGCAACAGGTACACCCAATAATTTTAAAAGAAGTCCAGAAACATCAACATGAAGCTGAAATATGTAACCAAAGTCACTAATGTGGAATGTTGCATTGTATTTGAAGAAAGAAGGTAAGAACATAACAGTTGTGGGTATTGCAGAGGATGTTCAGAATTTACTAGATGGATAGAATAACAAATGAGTGGGTTAGATCAAGAATAGAAGTTCAAGAATATAAAGGCTGTGTCTTTTAATTTTCCGTATTTTTGATTGTGAACTGAAATGAAAGAAGATCTTAACCAAGGTTTGTGAAAGATATCGCTGTACTTTTAAAAACAAGTTCATGAAAAGCATTGTATGTGATGTTTGCACTGTTGCTTTGGAGGAAGCCGTTTGTATATAGACCAGCACCAGGAGTTAAATGTAGTGTGAGATTTGGTCAGCAACAAGTAGCTGATTGATTTGTACAATTGTGACCAGTCATGGATGTCAAAGGTTATCAGCGTGACAATAACTGTCCAATTGGTTCCTGGGTTGCTAAACAGCTTGTGAGTGTGAATGTCAAAAGCCTTCAGATCTCTGGAAAGGCAGATTGTGTATTTCCCTTTCTGCAGTAAAAATATCTGAGTCTGATGAAAGTCAGTTATTCTTTTCCTGCCAGTTACTGTAAGTTGTTATCCTCAGCCAGGAACTAAGACACTAGTGAAGCAGTTGTTCCATGCCTCCTGGAAAAAAGTGAGGGAACCTGGAGAAAAGTAACTGAATAACTGTAATCCTGGTAAACCAAAAGGATGATCTCAACAAACACTATGGACTATTCTATGGACTAATGTCATTGGATTGTGGTTCCCAGTCTTTTTTCCTCCACCCAAAAAATCAAATATTATTTTCCTTTGTCTGTGTCTGACTGTGTGTAGACAATTTAAAAGGGGTTGGGGTTTTAACTAGTACAACTTTATGACGATAGTTCAAAGCTTTCCAAAGCTACTTGCGATTAAAATTTACTTCTTTGTAATAAGCAGTAGCTCTTGTTAAGTATAGGAACCTGGTCAGTGTTTTCTGTTAACTTGATTTCAACAGACAGGTAAAATGGCAAATTTGTGTGCTTTATTTAGATTTGATTTGGCACCCTGAGAAATTCACCACAATGGTTTGTTGGTTCCATGATGACATGCTCATTTCCTGATGATGTTGCATCTTCTAACACACGCTCATTCACTGATGAGGTTAAACAGAGCAGCATGCAGGCATCAACCCACTTCAGCATGTTTTCTCTGGCATTTTCCTTTGATAACACCAAATAAATTCCAAGATTTCCAAGGACATACCTTGTGATTTCCTGTTTGTTGGTAACTGTGCACCAGCTATCAGTTCATATAGCATGAACTTTGTTCTCCAATGCACACAACACAACAGCATCAGGAAATTCCTATATAGAGCTCAAGGTTTCAGTTCAGGACCTGAGCATGTCAGCAGAGGATATGTTCACTCACCTTGGGCACACACTGTCTTGAGCTGCCTATGTTGACAATATAAATGTAAGAATTGCCAAAGCAAGTGGCAGACTTCAAACATCAGTCTAAAACTGAAAAGAGCAAGCTTGCCTATGAATTGCAAGTATAAGGAGCAATAGTCTGCTCTATGCAGGTGAGACTTGAACTGTGTGCCAGTATCAGGCTAACAAACCAACTTTCATTGTCTTTGAAAGCTTCTGAATATCAGAAGGACAAAATACCAGGCACAGGGATACTAACCTGAGTCGGTACATGAAGCATCTGCACCTTATTGAGACAGTCACAATTAAGTCAGAATTGTCATGTAACCAGAATGCCTGCTACGCTTCAGTTCTGAAGAAGAGTCAGGCTAAATTTGAAACGTTAACTGTCTTTCTGTCTCCACAGTTGTTGTCAGACCTACCGAGTTTCTTCACCACACTCTATGTTTGATTCACTCTCTTTCCTGGTTACTTCTCTCAGCAATATATGTGAAGTGAGAAACCAGAAAACCAGAAGTCATATTTACCACTCATGCAAGATTCCTAGAGAGTATTCATTGAATCCATCCCATTGCCTGGAGAAAAGAGAATTCAGACACCTACAACTGTTCCAGGAAGACAGGCCAGTGCCAGCAGCTTATGTGTTGTATGTAACAACTTCAGAGTCACAACACAATTTGGAACAACCCATAACTATTCCTTTATTCATGAATTTAATTACTAACAAAGCAAAGTACTTCAAAGTTATCACGCCAAAGAGTTTTCATTTTTTGTACTCTCCTTAGACTTGTTTGTGGGTGTTGTTTTTTTAAAGAGCCAATATATCTATTTACAAAATCCAAATGGTTTGTCAATAATGTTTGCATCTTAGTTTGACTAAGTTTTGTTTTTGGTATTAAACTAGTTACTTGTTGCTGAGAGAAAAAAAACTGGTTGATTTGCTCCGAGAACTGAATCTAGCATCATTGTGAAACATCCCGACTGATGCACAGCATAGATGTAATGCTGCCCATGTTTGGTCCAGAGCCATGGTGGAACAGATGATAGCGCTGCTGAAGGTGGGGTTCTGCCCACTTGGATGAGTCTGTGTGGATGCTCCAGTGTAGTCCAGGCACAATTGGAGCAGGCAATGAGGTCATCTGCTGGATGCTGAGAAACTAGGGATACAGGAGCAATCTGCCAGGGAGGAGGATGAGGACCTTATTAAAGGGGAAGCTCTTCTTGTGCATGATAGAGTTCAGCTGCATCAGGCACTGCAAACCACTGGATCTGATTGACACCAGTTTCCAGTAGATGAGAACTAGATACATCATGGACTGTAAAATACTGTTTGATCATGATGCCAGCATTGTGGTTGCATTTTACAGGCAACCTGCAGCCTCTATTCATTCTGTTTGTGCTCTCTTTCGTCAGCTGAAAATGTAATCTCCTTTTAGAATTGTCAGATTGCTTGTCCGTATGTAATGATTCCCCATGGGACAATGAGAGGATGCTGATCTCCAGTTGGCATTGAGGACAGATTGCAGAGGTGGCTAAGAACAGATCAACCGTGTGACCTGGCAGTTAAACAGCAACTAGGATGAGAGAATAATTTGTATGTGCAAGACAGTGTCAGCCATGCCAGTTATATGCTGTGAGCAGCGTGGTTTTATGGCTAATGTGCCATTATATTGCCAATGAAGGACAACTCCAGAATGCCAACATTTGTCCAGATACACAGAGACCTTTTAAAGTTGGCATGGTTGCAAGATTGCTGGTCTTTTGGCAGATATCCAGTGAATGGCAAGTTGTTCCAGCGATGGCTCAAGATAAGATGTGGACGTCATTGGATGAGACGGTTGCTGGGATAGGTAAAGAAATCTTACTAGGCCTCACCTCATAAAACCCTCCATAAAACTCGATGCAACTCACACTTCAGCAAAACAATGTAAAATTCAGTCCTTTGTCTGACCCAAATAAATACTAATCTTCGTTTGACTCTGGGCAAAATTTACCTGGATACAATTGTGCATTATAGTGTCTAGCAAGAAGTTTCATTGTTCAGCAGCTACCCTACTGGTTTAATGTTTTCTTCTACATGAAAGTTCAGCTGAATTATACCTTTGAAAAGTGTTTTGGCATAAATGTTGCATTGTGGAGAAACAGTCTGTGTAATGAATTGCCTTATTGTCAAAGCTACATTGTTACCTTTAAGTTAGGGTAGCGCATCCTGGCAAGTGTGGCATTACTGGTGTTAGTTATGGTGTACAGTTGTCCTTTACCCTATGACGTCTGTAAAATTAACTTAGCAAATTTTGACTGATAATTTCGATATCTGTAACATATTAGGCTCTGAATTGTTCTATTCTACAATTTTGAGGATATACCTGGCCACACTAATATCATCTTCTCCAAAATATATTGGATAAAGAAAATGTAATTTTCTTGTAATTACAAATGTAATTTTAGGAGTGGCATGGTGGCTCAGTAGTTAGCACTGCTGCCTCACAGCACTGGGGACCTGGGCTCGATTCCAACTTTGTCTGTGTAGAGTTTGCATATTCCCACCCTGTCTGCGTGGATTTCCTCCAGGTGCTCCGGTTTCCTCCCCACAGTCCAAAGATGTGCAGGCTACGTGGATTGGCCATGCTAAATCGTCCATTATGTTCAGGGATATGTAGATTAGGTGTGTTATAAAGAGATGGTCTGGGTGCGATGCTCTTAGGGTTAGTGTGGACTTGTTGGGCCGAAGGGCCTGTTTCCACTCTGTAGGGATTCTATGAGTAATGGCATCCCCTGGTGGTGAACCTGCTCCAAACTGTATTAATCCTCAACACAAGTCACTGTCATTCGTTCTGCAATGTTGCAAATAACTTGGACATCATGTTTTTCCCATAAATTGACCAAAATTGAAATACTTCCAAGTACAAGAGACATTTAAATTATGCCATAAGCACTTTTAAGGCATTAGCTGTCCAGGCAGAGGGTGGAACAAAATCACTAAAATACAATGGGGGTAAAAACACGACAAACACTTCAACCTATCACAAGGAGCTTTCAAGAAGACCATGAAGATCTATTGGTACTCTCAGAAATCAGAAAGAGCTGATTGAGTAAAGGGGATTAACGGAGGCAGCTCCCTAACACAGGCTGGACTTTTATGATGCTGCGCTGATAGATTGAAAGGAGGGGAGGCATGAAAAGTCCAACAGTGGCCTTGTTGCTACCCACCTGTCCCTGACCTGTCTGAAATTTGACAGGGAGCAAGAGAGGTGTTTGGCTGCCTGCCCTTGTGTTTATTGAGGCCTTAATTTGCCAGTTAATGACCGCATAACGGTCTGAACCACCCCACCACCAGTAACTTACCAAAAGAAGGGTGAGATACTTGCCATGCAGGACGCTAGCTTTAACTGTGAAGGCTGGAGTTGGGAAAAGCAAGGGGACTTCCTCTGCGGACACCAGACACATCATAACCTGTTCCCCTCACTTCCCTGCCCCCACTACCCCTGCAGTCAGCCTGACCTTTAGCCTATTCCCCTGCCTCTTGAAGCCATCCACCTCACCCTCTTTACTCCCTCACCACTCACCTAGACTTATCATTGGTTATTCAGCCTGGTAGAACTGCTTGTAGTTGGTACTGATCCGAGCTGCGGCTGCTTTGGGACTACAAAGGTAGTGCAAATCAAATCAACCATCAGCTCCTTCAGGCAGAACTTCCACATGAGAAGAGACAGACATATTGCCTTAAAGCAATTAATGCTGCTCCAAATGTTCAATTACTGCGGGACAGCCATCAGGATCATTGACACACTCCCGACTGACTTTTTAGCTGGGACGCCAAGAGCTGCACCACCCTGTAAAATCCAGCTCAACTAACTGATATAATAATAAGGCAAACGGCACTTTCTGAGAGATTTCCTTATCAGTGTCCTTTATGTCTTTACAGTGCAACCACGCTATCATGATTGTGATGTGAGGCAAAAAGAAATTCTCAAAATCACACAACGCTCAAGTTATAGATAGCAGATGTTTACAGATGTAGAGAGAGCACTGAGCAGAACAGAGTTACTCAATCAAAAACGAGAGAGTCGTGACAAGGACATGGTGTACAGTACATCTTGAAGCTGCAGTGCATGAGAAATGTGCAGTCACTAGAATTCCCCAGTTTGTTTTTTTCATTGCAATAATTCATCATATGATATTTCTGGTGTAATGTTCCTTTTAAAACTAAAAGGGCCAGAATCACTTCGCCAAGTAACCAACTAATCTCTGATCTAGCAGAGGAACATAGAGTCATAGCGTCATAGAAATGTACAGCATGAAAACAGACCCTTCAGTCCAACTTGTCCATGCCAAACAAATATCCAAACAAATCTAGTCCTATTTGCCAGCATTTGGCCCATATCCCTCTAAACCCTTCCTTTCATATACCCATCCAGGTGCCTTTTAAATGTTGTAATTGTACCAGCCTCCACCACTTCCTCTGGCAGCTCATTCCATACACGCACTATCCTCTGTGTGAAAAAGGTGACCCTTAAGTCCCTTTTAAATCTCTCCCCTCCCAACTAAAACCTATGCCATCTCGTTTTGGACTCCCCTACCCCCAGGAAAAGACCTTGTCTATTTACACCATCCATGAACCTCATGATTTTATAAACCTCCATAAAGTCACCCTCAGCCTCCAACACTCCAGGAAAAATAGCCAATAATATACTTTTACCACTGCCTACCAAATTTCAATTTCAACAAAGAGAAGTATCTTCTATTTCAAAATTACCTCTTCCACAGCACTCAGTAACTTCAAATTTTGAACACAGGCTCTTCCAAAGCATTCATAAATTCTATCTCAGAGCTCCACATAGAGCTAATGGACCTGGCTACACCACCCATATAGTCCAGTCCACTGTGCTTTGTTCAAAATGTTTCAAGGAAATGTTCATTCCTCGGGCACATTTGAAAGGACAAGATTGACCACTTTCAGAAGATGTGGATAACCACAAATGTATTCCTGCCAGAGTGTAGCTAGAAAGGAAATATATATATATAGAAAGCCATTCATAACCTCTTAACTTCCTAAAATGTTTGATATCTAATTGAGCGATATTGATATAAAGTCACTGAGGTAATGTAGGAAAAATGTTAGATAATTTGCCCCACAAACTTTATTGAGATCAATGGAGAAATAATGGCCATGTTAAAGTATAAATTTTGGCCTGTAGAGCAGGAGGAAAACCTAATTTTTTTCTTTGAAATGTGTCAAGGAAATCTTACATTCACTTGCAAGGGCCAACAGGGCCTAAGTGTAGAATCTCAGCTGAAAGAGGGCAGATGCGGCAGAGGCAAAGGAACTGGGAATAGGGGAGAGCATTCTTGCAGGAAGGTGGGTGAGAGGAGGTGTATTCTAGGTAGCTGTGGGAGTCGGTGGTCTCGAAATAGATATCAGTTTCCAGGTGGTTACCAGAGATGGAGACAGAGAGGTCCAGGAAGGAGAGAGAGGTATTAGAGATGGCCCGGGTGAACTTAAGGTTGGGTGGAAGGTGTTAGTAAAGTGGATGAATTGTTTGAGCTCCTCGTACTAACACCTTCCACCTCAACCTAGAATACACCTAGTCTCACCCACCTTCCTGCAAGAATGCTATCCCCTGTTCCCAAATTCTTCGCCTCCGCCACATCTGCTCCCAAGATGAGGCGTTCCACTCCCGGAAATCACAGATGTCCTTGTTTTTAAGGACTTAAATTTCCCCTCCACGGTGGTCGAAAATGCCTTCGACTGCATCTCTTATGTTTCCCGCACCTCAGCCCTCACACCCCTTCTCTGCAATAACAACAAAGACAGAATCCCCCTCGTCCTCACGTATCACCCCATCAACTTCCGGATTCAACGCATCATTCTCCGCCACTTCCGCCACCTGCAATCTGACCCCACTACCAAGGATATATTTCCCTCCCCATCCTTATCTGCCTTCCAGAGGGACCGCTCTCTCCGTGACATCCTCGTCCTCTCCACACTCCCCACCAGCCCCACCACTCCTGACACCATTGCCTGCAAACGCAGGAGGTGCTACACCTGCCCCTACACCTCCCCCCTCACCCCCATCCCAGACCCCAAGAAGATCTTCCACATCAAACTGATGTTCACCTGCACATCCGCTAATGTGGTATATTGTATCCGCTGTACCCGATGTGGCCTCCTATACATCGAGGAAACCAAGCAAAGACTTGGAGACAGCTTTGTGGAGAATCTACACTCGGTTTGTGACAAACGACAACACCTCCCAGTCACAAACCACTTCAACTCCCCCTCCCACTCTTGGATGACATGTCCATCCTGGGCCTCCTCCAGTGCCACAACGATGCCACCCAAAGGCTGGAGGAACAGCACCTCATATTCCGCATGGAAACCCCGCAGCCCAATGGTCTCAATGTGGACTTCACAAGCTTCAAAATCTCCCCAGCCCAACGTCATCCCAAAACTAGCCCCCCCTTGTCCCCGCCTCCTTGACCTGTCCATCTTCCCTCCCACCTACCCGCCGCTCCCTCCTCACTGACCAACCCCCATCCCAACTCCCTACCTACAATCACCATTACTGCCTTCATCCCCGCCTCCTTGACCTGTCCATCTTCTCTCCACCTACCTGTTCCATTATCCACCTTCTATCATCGCCTACCCCTCTCTCTATTTATTTCAGAGCCCCCTACCCCTCCCCCATTTCTGAAGAAGGGTGCAGACCCGAAACATTAGCTTTCCTGCTCCTCTGATGCTGCCTGGACTATTGTGTTCATCCAGCTCCACACCTTGTTATCTCAGACTTATCTCAGACTGTTATCTCAGTTGGCAGTTCCTACTATCTCAAGCAGATGAATGCGTGGCTGAGGGGCTGGTGCAGGGGACAGGGATTTACAGGGTTTTTGGACCACTGGGTGGACACCAGGGGTGGAAATGACCTGTATAAGATGGGCGGCTGCAAGAGGCCTGACGGGTACCGCAGATGAACTCAGGACATGGTTGGGAACATAGGAATGGGATATCATAGCTATTACAGAAAGATGGTTCAGGGATGTACAGGACTGGTAGCTCAATGCTCCTGAGTATAGATGCAATAGCTAGGTTAGAAAGGGGGCAGGAGAGATGGGGAAGTGGCATTTTTAATTAGGGATAACATTATGGCTGTACTTAGGTAGGATATTCCTGGGAGATCATCTAGTTGTATGGGTAGAACTGAGAAATAAGAAAGGGATGATTAATTTGTTGGAATAGTGTTATAGACTTCTCAGTAGTCAGCAGGAAATTGAGAAGGAAATTTGTTAGGAGATCTCAGGTATCCTCTAAGAATAGTAGGGTTATAATGGTAGGGGATTTTAACTTTCCAAACATAGACTGGGACTGTCAAAGTGTTAAAGGCTTGGATGGGGAGGAATTTGTTCAGTGTGGACAAGAAAACTTCCTTATTCAGTATGTGAATGTATCCTCTGCAAACGGAACAAAAGTTGACTTTCTTTTGGGAAGTAAGGCAGGGCAAGTGACTGAGACGTTAGTGAGGGAGCACTTTGGGACCAATGAGCCTTAAAACAGTTATGGAAAAAGGTGGAACCAATCAAAAAGTTAAAGTTCTAAATTGAAGTAAGACCAATTTTCACAGTATTAGACAGGAACTTTCAAAAGTTCGTTGGGGGAGGTTATTTGCAGGTAAAGGGACAGTTAGGAAGTGGGAGACCTTTAAAAATGAGATAACAAGAGTCCAGTATGTTCCTGTTAGTGTGAAGGGCAAGGCTGGTAGGTGTAGGGAATGTTGCATGACTAGAGAAATAAGTATACACAGATAGGATCACGTATATCCCTAGCGGAGTATAAGGGCACAAGGAGTACACTTAAGAGGGAAATCAGGAGAACAAAAGTGGGATATCAGATGGTTTGGGCAAATAGAGTTAAGGAGAATCCAAAGAGATTCTATAATTACATTAAAGGCAAAAGAGTAACCAGGGAGAGAATAGGGCCCCTTAAAGATCAATATGGTACCGTTAGGTGTGGAACCGCAGGAGATGGGTGAGCTACTAAAGGAATATTTCATGTCAATATTTACTGTAGAGAAGTACATAGAAGCTAGAGAACTTGGGGTAATAAATAATGATGTCTTGAAAAGAGCTCATATTCCAAAAGAGGAGGTGCTGGAGGTCTTAAAACACATAAAGATAGATAAATTCCTGAGACCTTTTCAGATGTTTCCTAGAACTTTGTGGGAAGCTAAGGAAGATATTGCTGAGCCCCTTGATGAGATATTTGTATCTTCGACTGCCGCGGGTGAGGTGCTGGAAGACTGGCGGTTGGCTAATGTGGTGCCATTATTTAAAAAAAGGCTGTAATGAAAAGCCAGGGAACTCTCGGCCGGTCAGTGTAGTCAGTGGTGGGTAAGTTGTTGGAGGGGATTCTAAGGGACAGGATTTACATGCATTTGGAAAGGCAAGGACTGATTAAGGAGAGTCAACATGGCTTTGTGAGTAGGAAATCATGTCTCACTAACTTGATTGCATTTTTTGAAGAGGTGACAAAGAGGATTGATGAAGGCAAAGTGGTAGACCTTGTCTATATGAACTTCAACAAAGCATTCTATAAGGTTCTGCACTGGAGACTGGTTAGTAAAGTTAAATCACCTGGGATCCAGGAGGAGCTAGCCAACTGGATACAAAATTTACTTGAAGTAGGAGACAGGGTGATGCTTGAGGTTGTTTTTCAGGCTGGAGGTTTGTGACCAGCAGTGTGTCACAGGGACTGGTACTGAGTCTACAGATTTTCATCACTTATATAAATGATTTGGATGTGAACATAGGAGGTATAGTTAGTAAGTTTGCAGTTGATACCAAAATTGGTAGTGTAGTGGATAGTGAAGAAGATTATCTCAGAGTACAACAGGACCTTGTCCAAATGGGCCAATGGGCCGAAGAGTGGCAGGGGTTGGAGTTTAATTTAGATTAATGTGAGGTGCAGCATTTTGGTAAGGCAAACCAAGGCAGGACTTACAGGTTTAAGATAGGGCCCTGGGGAGTGTTATCAAACAAAATGGTGAAGAAGGTGTTTGGCATGCTTGCCTTCATTAGTCAGAACATTGAGTACAGGAGTTGGGAATTTATGTTGCTGCTGTACAGGACATTAGTGAGACCACTTTTAGAACACTGCGTACAATTCTGGTCAACCTTCTATGGAAGGGATGTTGCTAAACTTGAGAGGGAGCAGAAAGATTTACAAGGATGTTGCTGGCTCTGGAAGATTTGAGTTATAAGGAGGGGCTGAATAGGCCGGGGCTTTTCTCCTTCAAGCATCAGGGGCTGAGGGGGCAACCTTGTAGAGGTTTACAAAATCATAATGTGCATGGATTGGGTGAATAGCCAAAGTCTTTTTTCTAGCATGGGCAGTACAAAACTGGAGGGCATAGGTTTAAGGTGAGAGGGAAAAGATTGAAAAGGGGCCTGAGGAGTAGATTGTTAATGCAGAGATTGGTTTGCATGCGGAACAAGCTACCAGAAGAAGTGGTGGAGGCTGGTACAATTACAACATCTAAAATGCATCCAGAATGTGAAAATGAAAAGGAAGAGTTTAGAGGGATTTGAGCCAAATGCTGGCAAATGGAACTAGGACAGATTGGAATGTCTGGTCAGCACAGACAAGTTGGACCGAATGGTCTGTTTCCCTGCTGCATGAATCTATGACTCTACGACTGTATGGTAAAGGAAAGACACTTCTTGCTCTAACCTGAACAGTCTCTTGCAGTTAACAAGTTTATTGCATCTTAGCGATAGTAGGAACTGCTGATGCTGGAGAATCTGAGATAACAAGGTGTAGAGCTGGATGAACACAGCAGGTCAAGCAGCATCAGAGGAGCAGGAAAGCTGACATTTCGGGTCTGGACCCTTCTTCAGAAATTGGGGAGGGGAAAGGGATTCTGAAATAAAAAGAGAGCGAATGGGAGGCGGATGGAAGATGGATAAAGGAGCAGATAGATGGAGAGGAGATGGACAGGTCAAGGGGGCGGGGATGGAGCCAGTAAAAGTGAGTGTAGGTGGGGAGTTAGGATGGGGGTTGGTCAGTCAAGGGAAGACAGATAGGTCAAGGAGGCGGGGCTGAGGCTGGTAGGCAGGAGGTGGGGGTGGGGGTTGAGGTGGGAGGAACGGATAGGTGGGAGAAAAGATGGACAGGTCAGGGAGGCGGGGACAAGCTGAGCTGGTTTTGGGATGAGTTCGGGGGAGGGGAGATTTTGAAGCTTGTGAAGTCCACATTGATACCATTGAGCTGCAGGGTTCCCAAGCAAAATATGAGCTGCTGTTCCTGCAACCTTCGGGTGGCATCGTTGTGGCACTGCAGGAGGCCCAGGATGGACATGGCGTCCAAGGAGTGGGAGGGAGTTGAAGTGGTTCGCAAGTGGGAGGTGCAGTCGTTTGTCACAAACCGAGCATAGGTGTTCCACAAAGCAATCTCCAAGCCTCCGCTTGTTTTCCCCGATGTAGAGGAGGCCACATCGGGAACAGCGGATACAGTATACCACATTAGCAGATGTGCGGGTGAACATCTGCTTGATGTGGATGGTTTTCTTGGGGCCTGGGATGGGGGTGAGGGGGGAGGTGTAGGGGCAGATGTAGCACCTCCTGTGGTTGCGGTGAAAAGTGCCAGGGCTGGTGGGGCTAGTGGGGAGTGTGGAGCGGACAAGGGTGTCACAGAGAGAGCAGTCCCTCCGGAAGGCAGATAAGGGTGGGGTCAGATTGCAGGTGGCGGAAGCGGCGGAGGATGATGTGTTGGATCCAGAGATTGGTGGGGTGGTACGTGAGGACGAGGGGGATTCTGTTTTGGTTGTTATTGTGGGGAGGGGATGTGAGGGATGAGTTGCGGGAAACACGAGAGACATGGTCGAGGGCGTTTTCAACCACTGTGGAGGGGAAGTTGCGGTCCTTGAAAAACAAGGACATCTGGGATGTCCGGGAGTGGAATGCCTCATCTCGGAAGCAGATGCGGTGGAGGCAAAGGAATTGGGAATAGGGGATGGCATTCTTGCAGGAAAGTGGGTGAGAGGAGATGTATTCTAGGTAACTGTGGGAGTCGGTGGGCTTGAAATAGATATTGGTTTCCAGTTGGTTGCCAGAGATGGAAACAGAGAGGTCCAAGAAGGAGAAAGAGGTATTAGAGATGGTCCAGGTGAACTTAAGGTTGGGGTGGAAGGTGTTAGGAAATTGTTCGAGCTCCTCGTGGGAACACGAAGCGGCTCCTCCGTTATATTGATGACTGTATCGGCACTGCCTCATGTCTGTCCTTTGATCTTCTAAATTGTTCAGCATAGAAGCCGATGTGACATCATCTCAGTGGGTGGTGCCTATGACACTGCTCAGAGTTCACCTTTTCAGACCCTGTCAGAACCATACACAATGTGAATGATGTTAAATTAGGATGAACTACGTTTACCTATCCCAGTCCAATTATCAACCCAACCTTCCCCAAGCCCCATTCAGACAAAGACTACAACTGATTTTGACTCATTAAGTCAAATATTCTTATTAAATAATAATTTTCTATTGTTGCCTTGAAAATGACCATCAGTGATGTTATCACAGGAATGCTTCATGCAAAAGTACCCATTTCCTGCTTCTGCTAATTTAATAGTGGTCGTAGCCCATTTGAAATAAATGTTTTAACACCTTGTTAAATTGAGGAGTGAGGAACGTTGATAGTAGTAATTTCTGTTTTATTATTTGTTATATACTGGTTGCTTTAATTTTGCTTTTACACAGAACAGTTGAAGTTGGTTCTGAAGTTTTGAAATGGAGCTTGAAACTGAATCTGTTTTATCTGAGGAAAGTACTGTAGGAAGTTAATGATGGAAAGTTTGAAGCCGGAGGCTATCATCAAAGGAACATTTAACCAGGAAACATTTAAGGCTTCAAACTTTCACATCAATGCCTTTCAAAAGAAATAGGGCCAAGCTATGTTTGACAAAATCAGGACAATTTCACTTGGGACTCCTTCATTGCTGAAATTATTTCTTCCTTAAGTTTTAAGTTTATTGTCAGGAAGGATCTATTTCCAGAAAATACATACTTTAAAGCCTCAGTAATAAGGAGTCACAATCATGCATACTTTTGTTTCGAGGAGGTATTGAGGTACTAAGAGAAGTTCGTAATATTGAAACTTGACAGGTTGTTCATTGTATTAAGTTCAGCATCCTAGGGTTGCATTTTTACCCCCACTTTTATGTCAGTGGAAAGCAATTTTAGGTGAACATTGATGTGAAATTAGCTCAAGCATCATGTCAGTAATCAGACTACTTTTTTTTTTAAAAGATCATTCATGGTCTTTGTGCATCACCAACCTGGCCAGCATGTATTGTCAATCCCATACTGACTCAGAGAAGGTGTTGTGGAGCAGCCTTCTTGAACTGTTGCAGTCCTTGACACAAACAACACCAAAATGGAAGAGGCGAACTATTTCCACTTTACACCTGGTGTGTTCAACTGATATAAAGCATAATTTTAGCTGATACAAAACTGCACTTATAAAAGTTCCAAAGTAGTCTATTGTGCAACTCTTTAAACTTCATTCTTTATGGATTTTAATATTGCAAGAAAGCAAATATTTACATCATCTCCTCACAATGTTAAAAATAGTAGAACTGAATGGACATGTATGAGAATACATGCAAGGAGTGTCGTTCTTCATCATTAAACTTAGGTGTATCTCAGGTCACCCTGTTATACACACAACTAATATTAATAGTTGTACCACTGTAATCTTCAGCAAATGATTCTAATTCTTGAGATATATTGTTTATGCTGATAAAATTCTAAGCAGCTTCGAGAGGTTAGTCATGGCTCACATCAACTCTAGCCTCTCAGCCTGCCTTGATTCCTTGCTATTTGCCTACCGGAGCAATAGGGTCACAGCAGATGCCATCTCCCTAGCCCTAAACTCATCCCTGGAACATCTGGATAATAAGGATACCTACATTAGGCTCCTACTTGTCAGCTACTGCTCCACCTTCAACACTACAATCCCAAACAAACTGATCTCCAAACCCCAAAACCTAGGTCTCAGCTCTGTCCTCTGCAACTGGATCCCTCAGTTTCTTGACCCACAGACAGCAATTAGTGAGAATAGACAACAGCACCTCCTCCACGATAATCCTCAACACTGGTGCCCCGCAAGGATGTGGCATACAGCACCCCCCAACTGTACTCCTGTACACTATTTACTGCGTGACAAAATTTTGTCTGAAACCATTTACAAGTTCACTGACAACACCACCGTTGTAGGCCGACATGAAACAATGACGAGTCAGAATACAAGAATGAGATAGATACTTGGTGTCATGGTGCAAAGATAACAATCTCTCTCTCAGTGCCAGAAAACCTAAAGAACTAATCATTGACTTCAGAAAGAAAGGAGGAGGACATGCCCCAGAGCTGGGGTGGAGACGGTTGACAGCATCGAGTTCCTAGGAGTGACAATCACCAAGGACCTGTCCTGGGCCACCCACACATTGATGCAACAGTCATGAAGGCACAACAATGCGTCTTCTTCCTCAGGAAGTTAAGGAAATTTGACATGTCCATAAGGACACTTACCAACTTTTACAGATATTCCACAGAAAGCATTCTATTTGGGTGCATCCTGGCTTGTTATGGCAACTGTTCTGCCCAGGACTGTAAGAAACTACAGAAAGTTGTGAACACAGCCCAGACCATCATGCAAGCCAACCTTCCATCCATGAGCTGCATCTACACTTCTCATTGCTACAGAAAGGCAGCCAATGTCATCCAAGATACCTCCCACCCTGATCATACTCTCTTCCAACCTCTTCTGTCAAGCAGAAGATACAAAAGCTTAAACACATTAAAAGCACCAACAGGTTCAAAAACAGTTTCTTCCCCACTGTTATTAAACTACTGAATGGACCTCTCAAGTTTCAAGTCTATTTTTATCTTGGTTTTCTGCTCGTCCTGTGAAGCCACAACTTTCTATGCCTTGCTGTGTTTCATCATCCTATGATCTGCCTGTACTGTACGCAAAACAAAACTCTTCACTGTACTTAGGTACATGTGACAAGAATAAATCAAGTCAAAATTCAGGTGTTAGCAATATCTGTGAAGTCTCACCTCTTATACAGGGGTCATTTTTTTTTCAATTTCCGATGAAGAATTTTCATTTAGTTAAATTTGAACAATGCATTTAGAAATATTGTTTCATGTTGCCAATAGGCTTGTGGTTTCATGTCCTATTCTGTACACTAGACAGACAATTCATCTTGTCTCTT
Organism: Rhincodon typus; assembly: GCF_021869965.1. NCBI lineage: Eukaryota > Metazoa > Chordata > Chondrichthyes > Orectolobiformes > Rhincodontidae > Rhincodon > Rhincodon typus. The sequence continues at coordinate 58,880,656 of NC_063333.1, read as the reverse complement.
CTGCTAGTTTGTGTCCTGTAAATGTTTCCTCTCACCTATTAGTGAGTTCTACCCTCACCATAAAACCCACGGACAAGGGAGGCGCAGTTGTAGTATGGCGCACTGACCTCTACATCGCCGAGGCCAGACGCCAACTCTCCGACACCTCCTCCTACCGCCCCCTTGATCATGACCCCACCCCTGAGCACCAAACCATCATCTCCCAAACCATCCACAACCTCATCACCTCAGGTGACCTCCCACCCACGGCCTCCAACCTCATCGTTCCCCAACCTCGCACTGCCCGCTTCTATCTCCTTCCCAAAATCCACAAACCTGAATGCCCTGGTCGACCCATTGTCTCCGCCTGCTCCTGCCCCACCGAACTGATCTCCAACTATCTAGACTCCATTTTCTCCCCCTTGGTCCAGGAACTCCCTACCAACGTCCGTGACACCACCCACGCCCTCCACCTCCTCCAGAACTTCCAATTCCCCGGTCCCCAACACCTCATCTTTACCATGGACGTCCAGTCCCTATACACCTGCATTCCCCATGCAGATGGCCTTAAGGCCCTCCGCTTCTTCCTGTCCTGCAGGCTCGACCAGTCCCCCTCCACTGACACCCTCATCCGCTTAGCCGAACTCGTCCTCACCCTCAACAACTTCTATTTCAATTCCTCCCACTTCCTACAGACAAAGGGGGTAGCCATGGGTACCCACATTGCCCCAAGCTATGCCTGCCTCTTTGTAGGTTACGTGGAACAATCCCTCTTCCGTATCTACACTGGCCCTAAACCCCACCTCTTCCTCCGTTACATTGATGACTGTATCGGCGCCGCCTCATGCTCCCACGAGGAGCTCGAACAGTTCATCCACTTCACTAACACCTTCCACCCCAACCTTAAGTTTACCTGGACCATCTCTAACACCTCTCTCCCCTTCCTGGACCTCTCTGTCTCCATATCGGGCAACCACCTAGAAACCGATATCCATTTCAAGCCCACCGACTCCCACAGCTACCTAGAATACTCCTCCTCCCACCCACCTTCCTGCAAAAATGCTATCCCCTATTCCCAATTCCTTCGCCTCCGCCGCATCTGCTCCCAGGATGAGGCATTCCACTCCCGTACATCTCAGTTGTCCTCGTTTTTCAAGGACCGTAACTTCCCCCCCTCAGTGGTCGAGAACGCCCTCAACCGTGTCTTCCGCATCTCCCGCAACTCATCCCTCACACCCCGTCCACGCAATAAGAACCAAAAAAGAATCCCCCTCGTCCTCACGTACCACCCCACCAACCTCCGGATCCAACGCATCATCCTCCGACACTTCCGCCATCTGCAATCCGACCCCACCACCAAAGACATCTTTCCCTCCCCACTCTTATCTGCTTTCCGGAGGGACCACTCTCTCCGTGACTCCCTTGTCTGCTCCACACTCCCCTCCAGCTCCACCACACCCGGCACTTTTCCCTGCAACCGCAGGAAGTGCTACACCTGCCCCCATACCTCCTCCCTCACCCCCATCCCAGGCCCCAAGAAGACTTTCCACATCAAGCAGATGTTCACCTGCACATCTGCCAATGTGGTATACTGCATCCGCTGTACCCGGTGTGGCTTCCTCTACATCGGGGAAACCAAGCGGAGACTCGGGGACCGCTTTGCAGAACACCTACGCTCGGTTCGCAACAAACAACTGCACCTCCCAGTCGCGAACCATTTCAACTCCCCCTCCCATTCCTCAGACGACATGTCCATCCTGGGCCTCCTGCAGTGCCACAACGATGCCACCCGAAGGTTGCAGGAACAGCAACTCATATTCCGCTTGGGAACCCTGCAGCCCAATGGTATCAATGTGGATTTCACAAGTTTCAACCTGTTTGTTTCCTCTCCACCTATCCTCTCCTCTATCCCTCTTCTA
>NC_063333.1:58829495-58878358 GCF_021869965.1 Rhincodon typus | reverse complement strand
GCCTCCCTAACCTGTTCTTCCTCCCACCTATCCCCTCCTCCCACCTCAAGCCGCACCTCCATCTCCTACCGACTAACCTCATCCCGCCCCCTTGACCTGTCCGTCCTCCCTGGACTGACCTATCCCCTTCCTAACTCCCCACCTACACTTACCTTTACTGGCCCCATCCCCGCCTCTTCGACCTGTTTGTTTCCTCTCCACCTATCCTCTCCTCTATCCATCTTCTATCCGCCTCCCACTCTCTCCCTATTTATTTCAGAACCCCCTTCCCCTCCCCCTTTTCTGATGAAGGGTCTAGGCCCGAAACGTCAGCCTCTCTGCTCCTATGATGCTGCTTGGCCTGCTGTGTTCATCCAGCCCTGCACCTTGTTGTCTCTACCTAGCTTCACTTTGTTTCTTCAAACTCTTTTATTGACACTATCATAGATAATACTGCTCTCTGTAAAAAAACATTTCTCACTTGCACAAACTATTCCATCCTTTCTACAATTTCTTGCACATGACTGCTGATATAAATGTTATGACATGTTATATATCACCAAATCATTATGAAATCCATTTTACATCTCCCCGTGGGTTTTATTCACCCGTTACAATAAAATTATTTCACCATTTCTTTAATGTATTTACATTCTCCTTGGCTCCTGCCCCTAAAGTCCAAATGTTTCTCTTGGACTTTTACAGCTACTGAACCTATTCACATCAATGTTGATTGAGATTAATGGTCTTTGACCATTTCTTTAATGCAAATAACATTCCGCAAGATAATTGATCTAGTTCTTTTCTCATTATCCCACAGTTTATAGTAAACATACGCATTCATTCTTGCTGCCTTGTGTAGTATTCACACTTGTCTGTTCTTTCTGAATGGTCCCACTGGAGTTCGAATAGTAAAGTGAAAATGGTTGCTTTATCTGTTTGAACAATATGCCTTCTCACCTTCTCTTTCTGATCTGCACCTTTTGATCTTGTAACAAAGTTGAGAATGTCTTTAGTCTATCCCAGGAATTAGACAAGGTTTTCTGTTTTCCCTTTGAAGCATTCTCAATTTTTCTTTCTCTTGTGAACTTGAGATGCGACATTTGGTTTGAGGTTTTGTTATAGCAAGTGGAATTTTTGAATTTAGCCTTCTCTACCAGTGCAAAAGTCTTATTCAACCGCGCTGCTTTGTATTTCAGTAAGACTAAATCCCAATTGTTATTCTTAATCAGTAATATCTTCATGATTTTCACCATTCTTTTGGCTTTGAATTGCACGATGGAATCTCGAGAGAACCAATGAGACAATTAATCCGAGATTTGATTGTAAGTCTGCTTAAGTGTTCTTTCACAAATTCACAGTTGTCTGAAACAATCTCGACCTGAAATCTATGAAAAGATTTTCCCCAGTGAATTGATTAATGCCTCAGCTATTGTAATGAGAAATTTGGTAACTTCTTGCCTTCTTGAACGATAGTTTCAAGCAATCAAATATGCTTTCCATTGAAAGTCAAAGCGGTCTAGGCTCAAACTTTACCATGGCCTGTCTGGGAAACTTGAAGGTAATCATAGTTCTGTGGTTTGGTTCCGAAGAAGGGTCTCGGCCTGAAACGTCAGCCTTCCTGCTCCTCTGATGCTTCTTGGCCTGCTGTGTTCATCCAGCTCTACACCTTGTTATCTCTATAGTTCTGTGGTTGTCTGGCTATTGACTGCAGAAGTATGGCAAAATGATATGAAATCTTCTACCACCATACTAACTGTTGTACACAAGTTCTACCTGTGGTATTTTGTAGTCACTTTCACAGATTCTATTAAGAATTTCTTCCCTCAAAGTCTTCAGCAATACTAATCTGTTATTAAAGACTAGATTATGAACTGTGGCCAAATGTTTCCTTTGTTCATTATACTTCAGTAAGGGCTGATTGCTTGGACTATATGTTGATAAACCTGCTTGACAGAATTTCCTGATCTAAGTGAATTCCATGTCTCCCTTTTGTGCTTCTTTGATTTAGTCATAGACAGTCATTAAATCCCCACAGTGTGGAAGCAGGCCATCCAGCCCATCAAGAGCACACCAGCCCTCCGAAAAGCATCCCACCCAGACCCACCCCCTCTACCATATCCCTGTCATCCTGCATTTCCCATGGTTAACACATCTAGCCTGCAGAAGCTGGTAAAGAATTTTCTATGCCCAACAGAAACACTTCTATTTACAAAATAAGAGCTAAATCTTTTGCTTCAGCTCAGAGCTCTGAAATCTTTTACAGTTTAGACAATATGTTCTTTTTTTTCTTCTTCCTACCAAAATGAACAATTACACATTTTTTCACAATATATTCCATTTACCAGATCTTACTTGACCAATGATATATATTTTGTAGCTTCCTTCTATCTACTTCACAGCTTGTTTTCCTACTTATCACTGTGTCATCAAGATCTTCTGTCCTTTCTTACAAATCATTTATATAAATTGTAAACAAGCTCTGATTCCTGTGACACACCATTCAGTACATCTTGCCAACCAGAAAAGGACCTATTTGTGTCCACTCTCTGTTTCCTGACAGCCAGCCAATCTCCTATCCATGCCAATCTGTTACGGCCTACACTGCAAATTTTTATTCTCCACAATAACTTGTGGCTTATGGCATCTATTCTGCACATTCGAGAAATGTCTCTCCTTGTCTCTGGTGGTGGTTAATGGTCTGTAATGATTTCCCATTCCCGATGAATAACTGTTGTCCAACTGTAGTAGGTTTCTGCAAACCTTTTTATGTACACAAATATTCATAATATTGATTCAGTAGATGTGAAGTTAGAAAAGCACAGCAGGTCAGACAGCACCCGAGGAGCAGGAAAGTCAACGTTTCGGGCCAAACTCCTTCGTTAGGACTCGGGCAGGAAGGGAGCCCAGAAGTAAATAAAAGAGGAGTGGGATGGTGATAGGTGGATGCAGGTAGGGGGTTATTGTGATTGGTCAGTGGGAAGGGTGGAGTGGATAGTTGAGTAGGAGATGGACAGGTTAGGTCAGACCAGGGAGGTGAGGAGGAGGGGGAAAGCTGGACATGGAATAAGGCTGGGGGTAGAGAGATTTTGAAGCTGGTGAAGTCAATATTGAGGCCATTGGGCTGTAAGCTCCCAAGGTGAAATATCAGGTGTTGTTCCTCCAGTATCCGTTTGGCTTCACTCTGACAGTGGAGGAGGCCACTGATGGATATGTCGCCAGGGTAGGGGGAGGGGGTATTAAAATGGATGGCAACCAGAAGGTTGGGTTGGTTGGTGCATGCAGAGCATAGATGCTCCATGAACTTGTCCCTGAGTCTGCATTTGGTCTCCCCGAGATAGAGGAGACAACATCGGGAGCAACGGATACAATAGATCAGGTTGGATGAAGTGCAGGTGAATCTCTGCCGGATGTGGAACAATTGTTTGAAGCCTTGGGCGGAGGAGAGAGGGGGAGGTATAGGAGCAGGTGTTGCACCTCTTGCGGTTGCAGGGAAAGGTACCGGGTGTGGTGGAGAAGTTGGTGGGGAGTGTGGGGAGCTGACGAGGGACTTGCAGATTGAACAGTCCCTGCAGAGAGCGGAAAGGGGTGGGATCTGATGATAGGTGGCGAAAATATCAGAGGATGATGCTTTGGATTCTGAAGTTGGTGGGGTGGTAAGTGAGGACTAAGGGGACTCTATCGTTATTGTTGTTGGGTATGGAAGGTTTGAGGGCAGAAGTGTGGGAAATGGAGGAAATGTGGTTTAAGACATCCTTAATTACAGAGAAGGGGAAATTCCGGTCTCTAAAGTAGGAGGAACAGGGATGTCCTGGAATAAAATGCCTCATCCTGGGAGCAGATGCAGCGGAGCTGGAGGAATTGGGAGAGTAGGATAGCATTTTTGCAGGAGGTGGGTGAGTTCTGGGAGTCAGTGGGTTTGAAATGGATGTGAGTCTGTTTCCCAAGATGGAGACAGAGAGGTCCAGGAAGGGGAGGTAGGTGTCAGAAATGGTCCAGGTGAATTTGAGGGCAGGGTGGAAGGTGTTGGCAAAGTTGATGAACTGCTCGAGCTCCTTGCAGGAGCACGAGACAACATTCAATGCAGTAATCAATATAGCTGAAAAAGAGGTGAGGGATGTTGCCGGTGTAGTTGTGGAAGAGGGACTGTTCCACGAATCCTACAAAGAGGCAGGCATAGCTCGGGCCCATACGGGTGTCCATGGCCAACCATTCAGTCCTGATGAAGGGTTTCGGCCCGAAACGTTGACTTTCCTGCTCCTCGGATGCTGTCTGACCTGCTGTGCTTTTCCAGCTTCACATGCATTGTCTCTGGCTTCCAGCACCTGCAGGTCTTACTGTCTCCTGTTCATAATACTGATTTCTGTTAGTACATGAATTATTAGTTTATCCTTCTTTCACAGTTATTTGCAATTCACTGCTAATAGCATATGAAATACCTCACCACTCATTATGATATTCATTACAATCATAATAAGTAATTTGATATGTTTGCTAACACCAACAATCCCAATGATCTGACAACTATTTGTGCTCACTACCAATTTGTGCGCAATATTAATTTGATTTCTAAAAGTTAAAATGAAGATTCTAATTTTCAATGTGCCTTTCCTTTCTCTCATTTTAGGCAGTTGTTAGATATTTCTCCTTCTTTGTTTTAATATATATGAATGAGAGATATCACTGCTGGTGCACAAGCTCCTGGGTGTCAGCAAATACAGCCAAAGAACAGCCATTCATTGTGTCAAATACTTAAATCATATATGAGTATATTGCTTACGTTTAGTTTTGAGTTCCATCTGTGAAATGCGACATTGAAGCATTAGTGTCAAGAATGAAAAGTAAACTATTCTGAGGCTCACTTGAAATTCCCTTCTGCTCACTATTCTATACATCCAGGTCACAAGTGTAACACAAATTGTCACATCAGCAACTTACTATCACAATAGCAACTTACTAAAACTTACTAAAATAAGGTTGCTGCAAAACTTCCATTATACAAAATGTATCTGAATTCAAAAAGAATGATTGAGAACACCAGACAGTTAGAACTAGAATAAAAGAAAATACAGCATTCAAAATTAGATTCTAAATCTGCTATGTTATGTTCAAATATAAAATTTAAAATAATTTCAGGAGGAAAAAGAAATTTGACCCACAAAGAATGCATTAAGTTTATGTGTCACAACGTCTATTTGCATCTGATCATTTTTACTTAAAAGGATTGTGTGAAACGTTGAGCACTTTTAGCTTGTAGTGGGAAGGAGCAGATGGTAGAGCTGTAGTTTAAAACAACAGGAAACTTCATAAGCCCATCAGTTGATGGTCATTCCTATTTGAAGGAAACTATGGTGACATTAAAATACTCCACACGAGCTGAATACATGCCTCTTGAAAAATTTCAAGGGCACATTGCTTCTTTCCTGGCAACAAAATACTGAAACATAGCATCAACAATATCTTTTTATTGAAAGTATTGTTAAGCAGATTTCGGGTGTCATGACAACTGTCATTTAGGTCTGTTTCAAACTGTAAACAAATAACATAATATGAATTTTTATGAGAGTTTAATTTGAAAGCAAGAAAACAAAAAACAAACATAGTGAGGTTTCTGCTGTTGTGCTTGCATAATTATGCAATGAATTGTGTGGTGAGTAACGTACCTCCTACATCTGGTTACAAGGCACAAGTCAGGAGTGTGATCAAATACTCTTCACTTGCCGGGATGTGGGCAGTTTATTTCAAGAAACTTAATGCCACCTAGGACAGAGTAGCTCACTTAATTGGCATCCCATTCACCATCATGAACAATCACTCCCTTCCCCATCAAAATGTACTGCAGAAACGCAGGATCCTCCAAACCCATTTCCACTACCACTTAGAAGGGCAAGACAGCACATGCATGAGGATACCACCATCTGCAGGTTCCTCCCCAAAACACACAACATCCTGACTTTGAAATATATCACCGTTCCTTCACTGCCACTAAGTCAAAGTCCTGGGGAAATTTGTTTCCAATCTGCATAGTGGGTGTACCTACACCCCATGGACTGCAGTTGTTCACGAAGGCAGCTCACTACCACCTCCTCAAGGGAAGTTAGATATGGGCCATAACTGTTAGTGTAGCAAGTGATATCCACATCCCATGAAAGATTAGATATTTATGCTAATCCTAAATTAGATCTGTTTTTTGAATCCATCTATCAACCCTGGAAAAAATGTCATTTGACTCATCAAACTAGAGATCCACAGGCACAAAGTTCCTGAAATTCTGTTGGTTCATAATAGATTCGACCATAAGATTTTAAAACATAGGAGCAGATGTAGGCCATTCAGCCCATCATGTTTGCTCTTCCATTCCATGAGATCATGGATGATCTGATAATTCATAGAATTCATTCATGGAATCCCTGCAGCTTGGAAACAGGCCCTTTGGCCCAACAAGTCTACACCAAACCTCAGAGCATCTCACCCAGACCCATCCCCTTATAACCCAGCTAATCTACATATCCCTGAACAGTATGGGCAATTTAGCATGGCCAATCCACCTAGCCTGCGCGTCTTTGGACTGTGGGAGGAAACCCAAGCACCCAGAGGAAACCTACGCAGACATGGGGAGAATGGGCAAACTCCACACAGATAGAATTGTCAACTCATTTTCCTGTGTAATCCTTGTAGCTCTTCAATTTGTTACTGATTAAAAATCTACCGTAGTCAGAGTTTTGATAGCCCACTGCAATAAAGAATTCAACCTATTCACTACCCTCTGAGAGAAAAAAAGTCCTCCTCATTTCAGTATTAAATGGGTGACCCCTTACTCTGAGATTATGCCCTCTGGTCATAAACTCTCCAAAAAGGGGGAAAAATTCTTTGCATCCACTCTGTCAAACTGCCTAAGAATGTTGTATGTTTCATAGTAACATAGAAACCAGGAGCATGAGTAGGTGATTCAGCCTTTCAAGTCTTTTCCACCATTCAATAGAATCATGGCTGATCTTCCAACTTGATGCCATGCACCTGCTTTCTCCCCATGCCTCCTGATGCCTTTAAATCTAGAAATTTATCTACATCTTTCATGAATATATTCAGATACTTAGCCTCCATAGCCTTTTATAGTCGAGAATTCCATATGTTCACAATCCTTTAAGTGAAGAAATCTTTCCTCATCTCAGTACTAAATGTTCTACCAAATATCCTGGGTTGTAAACTCTCGAACCAGGAAAAACATCCTCTGTACATCTAAGATAACAAGGTGTAGAGCTGGATGAACACAGCAGGCCAAGCAGCATCAGAGGAGCAGGAAAGCTGACGTTTCGGGCCTGGACCCTTCTTCTTCAGCAGGCTGCTTGGCCTGCTGTGTTCATCCAGCTCTACACCTCGTTATCTCAGATTCTCCAGCATCTGCAGTTCCTACTATCTCTGTACATCTAATCTGTACCAGCCTCCACCATTTCCTCAGGCAGCTGGTTCCATACGTGCACCACCCTCTGCATGACAAGTTACCCCTCAAGTCCTTTTTAAGTCTTTCCTGATGGCTGACCTGCACTACTAACTGGCTGCACAGATAACAAGTCAGAGGCATTCGTGACAGAGGTGGAGTCAGGAGAGGCAATATTTCCACAGAAGAATCAGGACATCCTCCATGAAACCCTTCTGAAGGGAGAGGAAGCAGGTGGGAAGAGAAGTCAATGCCCAGAGTCCAGCCCTGAAACCCTGGTAGTAGTACTGGAAAACATTTAATAGCCTCACATGGGGACTAAGTGATTGAACACTAAGAGAGCGAATGAGCCGCTCTGAGATGCAACCTGGACCAAACCACAAGCTGGGTGCCAGTCCCTGCGTGCAAAGTGGCCTTGAAACTGCCTTTCAGTGTTAATTTCTGGTGCACTCTGCAATGCACTTCCGTGCTGCCTAAGTATCCAATAAGTATATTGGAGAGGTGTGATTATAATCTTAAAGGGTTGGCAATTATCAGCTTCCTGAAATGTTGTTGCGGATTGAGCAACATGGCATCTTTTCACAGCCAGTGATTTAAACAACACAAGCTACCACACATCCTAATCCTTAATTGACACACTTCCCAATGCCCAAAACTCTACTCCTCCTCCATTTCCAGTTGCCCCAGTTTTCCAGACCTCTAATCCTGCCAGTTTCCGATTTCCTGGGCCTCTGTCAAAAACCTCAAATGTAATTAAATGTCTTGCCATTTTTCCAACATTTTTAACATGATTTTATTAGTCTTCACAAGCAGCAAGATTCATGAAGCAGTCTCATTTGAGTATAATAAGTATGCTCATTTTATGTGATGTGAAAGGAGTTACAGATATTAGAAAATTAGAAAATCACAAGACTACAGAATTGTAATTTGAGGATTGTTTACAGTTTCCCAGCGATTGAACACAAGACTAGTAAGAAAAGGGAGGGAAATGAAGGGCTGGAGAAATGGTGTAAGAGGAAGGGTTTAGATTTCTGTCACTTTGGACTGGCTAAACAAAAAGCGTGGGATTCACCTGAAAAAGGTTGGAACTAATATCCCTGACTGGAAGAATAACGAAGAGTGGGCCGCAGGGTTTAAACTAATAGAGTCATAGAGTTATACAGCATGGAAACAGACCCTTTGGTCCAACTTGTCCATGCCGCCCAGGATTCCTAAACTGAACGAGCCCCATTTGCCTGCATTTGGCCCATGTCCCTCTAAATCTTGCCGATCCATGTACCTGTCCAGATGTTTTTTATGGTGTAACATAGCCCAAAGTATACAAAAAGTAAATAAGCAAGCAGAAATGATAATTGGGGTAAGAGAAACAAGTAAGCTAAAAGAATAAGTTTACAAAACAAATGGAGGCAAATCTAAATAAATGTATACAGTGGTTTGAACAACATTAAAGAGCTGGGAACACAAATTTCTCTGGAGGATGTATATAGTTGTATTAATAGATACATGGTGCAGGCAGAACAGGAAGCTATGGATTTCTGGTTACAAAATATTCAGGAAATACAAAGTAGTAGGACAAAAGAGGGGAATGACCTTAAACAAAAATGTTAAGACTAAACTGAAACATTACAATAGGACAATAGGGGTGACATAGATGGATATGTAAAACAAGAAATTGTGAACCAAATTTAAATACCATACATATTTAATTTCCATTATTGCAAATGAGAAAGAAAATAATTCTCAAATGTGGGCACCTTTTCTTTCTGACGGTATCATTGAAGCAAAATTGTAGAAAACATCAGCCTCTGGTATACGAGTCATAAGTTAGTTGTCTTATGTAGTTAGGGACCAGAAACTGCCACATCCTACAAATATTTTGGCAGAGCCCTGTGTTGTATATTTTACATATCTCAGAATTAGATAGAAAAATCACACCGGCTTATATATGTGTGTAGGCACTTTACTTGCAATGCTTTAAAATGTCTACTCCATGCCTTAGCACCTGTTTCTAATTCTTTCTGGTAGCTTTATTTATTTTTCTCTGAGTCACACCCAGAGCCAACCAATCCAGCCAGTGAGTCTTTCCAGTATACAGTCTCTCTTCCGGTTAAAGGTGAGTCATATTATTGCTAGACTATTAATCCAGACATCCTGAATTCCAGAGGTGAGGTGAGAGTGACAGCCCTGGAATTCAAGGCTGCATTTGACCGAGTGTGGCATCAAGGAGCCCTAGCAAAACTGGAATCAATGGGTATCAGGGAGCAAACTCTCCGATGGCTGGAGTCATACCTGACACATAGGAAGATGGTCATCGTTGTTGGAGGTCAATCATCTCAGCTCCAGGACATCTCTGCAGGAGTTCCTCAGGGTAGTGTCCTTGGCTCAACCATCTTCAGCTGCTTCATCAATGACCTTCTCTCCATCATAAGGTCAGAAGTGGGGATGTTCGCCGATGATTGCACAATGTTCAGCATCATTCATGACTCTTCAGATACTGAAGCAGTCCATGTTCACACGCAACAAGATCTGGACAATATCCAGGCATGGGCTGACAAATGGCAAGTGACATTTACACCACACAAATGCCAGGCAATGACCATCACCAATAAGAGACATTCTAACCACCACCCCTTGACATTCAATAGTGTTATCATCACTGAATCCCCTACCATCAACATCCTGGGGGTTACCATTGACCAATAACTCAACTGAACTCGCCATTTTAACACAGTGGCTACAAGAGCAGGGCAGAAGCTAGGAATACTACAGTGAGTAACTCACCTCCTGACTCCTCAAATCCTGTCCGCCATCTACAAGGCACAAGTCAGGAGTGTGATGGAATATTCCCCACTTGCCTGGATGAGCGCAGCCCCAACAACACTCAAGAAGCTTGACACCATCCAGGACAAAGCAGCCCGCTTGATTGGCACTACATCCACTACATCCACAAGATTCACTCACTCCACCACCAACACTCAGTAGCAGCAGTGTGTACTATCTACAAGATACACTGCAGAAATTCACCAAAGATCCTCAGACAGCCCCTTCCAAACCCACGAACACTTCCATTTAGAAGGACAAGGATATCAGACTTATGGAAACATCACCACCTCCAAGTTCCCCTCCAAGTCACTCACCATCCTGACTTGGAAATATATCGCAGTTCCTTCACTGTTGCTGGGTCAAAATCCTGGAATTCCCTCCCTAATAGCGTTGTGGGTCAACCCACAGCAGGAGGACTGCAACGGTTCAAGAAGGCAGCTCACCACCACCTTCTCAAGGGCAACTAGGGATGGGCAAGAAATGCTGGAAAGGTTTAGATTTCTGTCACTTTGGACTGGCTAAACAAAAAGCGTGGGATTTACCTGAAAAAGGTTGGAACTAATATCCCTGACTGGAAGAATAACGAAGAGTGGGCAGCAGAGTTTAAACTAATAGAGTCATAGAGTTATACAGCATGGAAACAGACCCTTTGGTCTGCGACACCCACATCCCATAAATGAGTAGAAAAAAAACCCAGGTAATGTCCTGGGGAGGCAGATTCAAATCCCACCAAGCCTGATGGTAGAATTTGAATTCAATAAATAAAATAAAGATCTGAAATTAAGAATCTAATGAGCCCATCTGGTTCACTCATATCCTTTAGGGAAGGAAATGTCCTGTCCTTACCTGATCCAGCCTACATGTGATTCCAAACCCACAGCAACATGGTTGACTCTTAACTGCCCTCTAAGCAATTAGGGATGGGAAATAAACCCTGACCTGGTTCGTGCTGCTTACATCCCATGAATGAATTTTTTTTTTAAATCAAATATGGGATAATTGAACATTTCATCCTGGAATAATACATGAAAAAAGCAATGGTGACATTGACATCGATTGACAAATTGTGGCTACCAAATCCCACTGGCAGTGGGTCTCATTCTAGCAAGTTGTAAATGAAGCACACAAGAAACCAAAAGTGAGGCATCAATATTTTTTGAGAAATATTTCTCTTACATTTTCAGTCTACTCAACTGTCATGGTGTTCTCACTTGCTTTCACAGGACCCTGGGAAACTTACAGACCCATTTAAGTTGTGAAAGAAATTTTAATGCCACTGTACATGAGCTATTAATATATTCAGACTAAAACCTATCACTCCTGATGAGGTGTGCATACATTGCCTAATGTTGCTGAGTTAAATGCAGCAAGCAACAGCTTAGTGCTGCCTTCCCAATGGTTAGATATTATTTCATGAGTTAAACATCCCTCCATTGTCCTCATCCAAATTCACATGGTCACCTACCATTAAAACTTCTACCAACCCACACCTTTTTTTAGGCTTGAGACAAAAAAGATGGTTCTGTGATTTCAGGACTGGAATTAAACAAAAAGTTTGACAGATAGTAAGAATGTTGTGACTGGATACAGCAGCGTAGCAGTTCTTTTACTTTTACGGTGGTAAAATCTCAATCAATTATGTCCTTTGAGAAGGTTTTCTGCCATCCTTACCCATCACAGTCTACGTGCAACTCCAAACCTGCAGCTTAACCACACTCTGAATTGACTTAGCAGGCCATTAAGCCAGCTCGTCACCGCCTTCTCAAGAGGAATTAGCCATAGGCATAAATGCTAGTGTTATCTGTAATACCCACAAATCATGAATGAAGACATTAGATATAAATATGTATCTTCCATGTAGTCACAGCCAAATACGTTGAACAATTTGTCAGCATTACTACCTGCTATGGTGTGGGGTGGAGGGGTTTGCTGAAGGACTAGTGTTGAAACCAAACATCCCTTCAGTCATTTTCAAGTGGTGGAGAAGATGTTGTGGCCTGGAGGTTTTATTGGGTCAGGTCTGGGGATGTAAGGGTGCAAGGGCTGCGCCGGTTTTGGGCTGGGGTTGGGGTGGGGGACGGCGGGGGGGTGCGGGTGTGGGTGCGGGTGCTGGGTGTGGCAGTGTCAGTTCCATGGGGTAGTGGGGGTAGGGCCAGATCCAGCAGAGTCAGGTTGGCTCCAAGTGGTAGATGACACTTCCCCCTTGCGTTTAATTACTCAATCCTCCCTAACCTACACTCAAAGCACAGGGGCCTGGGAGTAAAGCTAAAATTACTGCTTTTCAAACCTTGCTTTTTAATCTCTTTCCTAGCTCCTGAAATTTGGTTTGAGGCCATCATCCCTTTTCCTACCTATTTCATTGGTACCAATGTGGACCATATTCTCTCGCTATTCACCAACCTCTAGAAGAATAACCTGCAAACATTCTGATGCTATGCTTGGCCCTGGCACAAAGGAAGCAACTTACCATCATGAAGTCATACCTATAGCCACTGAAACACCTTACTGTTTTCCAACTAATGAGTGCCCTCTTCCATCCTTCTTCCTCCCTTTCTGTGCAGTTGACCCTCCTGAGGTGACATGCATTTGAATCTCCTGAGGAACCATTGCCTCACCAGTATCAACTGCGAAAAACTGGTTAGTAAATGAGATCATCTCAGGAGACTTCTGTACCATTGGCATGGTTCTTTTAGACTGTCTGGCAGTCATCCAATGTTTCCCCCCCTGTAAGCATGCAGTGTGACTACCTCCCTGAACATGGTATTTACATTGTGCTCACTGACAGACCACAGTGACTCCAACAACTGCTCAAGTTCAAAAAAACAGGAGATCAAGTTTCTGCAGCTGATGACATTTCCTTCAGATGTGTTTGTCTAGGACACATCATGCAACCATGTCTTCCCCACGCCACGGGATGCACATTCCACTCAGCCAAGCTACATTGCCTTGCCTCCAGATATAATTCTTTCTCTATTTTATTTGCTCTTAAAACATTCTGTAATTTCGAGAATTTCATCCTTGTATTTAAGTTCACCACATCAAAACTAGTATCTGATGTAATCTGAGCATTCATTCAGTTCAGCTGACCAATCAGGTTTTATAATTCCTATACCTCCTTAGATATGCCCTTGTACAACTAATCAGGATGAGAGTAACGCACTCTTATCTTTGATTCAAAAGTGTTCCACGCCCACTCTGCTTAACACCTGAACCAGTAAATTTAAAAGTCCATAAGCCTGACTCCCAATATCCTTTCCACTCTAAATTTCTCAATGATACATTTTTCAAATTCTGATCTACCATCCCACAAGAAATTATAGACATGCACCATGACAACTGTCTAAATGTTTTCTTCTATGATACTTTTCCAATTAAACAAAGTCTACGTTCAACATACCAGATCTCATTGAAAGTTAGCATGGTCTGGAAGTATAATTCAGACCATGGTTGCAGTTGTTACTTTTATAGTTTGCTTCCGCATCTGTTTTCCCTCTGGGAGGATTCAGAAACTTTTCCACCTGAAAAAGTATTGTTTCAGAGAAATGCAGGTTTATATTGATTGATATAAACTTTCATGAGCATTTGACCAAAAGAGCTAAATAATTTTTTTAAGACTACTTTCTCAGCAGTGAGAGAGTCCACATGAACATCTGTACTACTCAGTGACCATTCAGAATCTTGTTATTAGACACACTCTGCCTTTTATGTCCCATCTGTAAGTGCCCAGATGCAAAAGCTGTTCATGCTTTTTTGAGTACATTAGAATAAACTCAAAAGTTTCTCTATCTAATTTTTTTTTTGTTTTGCCTCATATTTTAGTACATCCTCAGATTTATTGGCAACCACCAAAGCTTCATGATCATGAGTACAAGAAAAAAGCAATGTTTTGGTGAGTAGCCTACTGAGTTGTTGATGTTAATGTTAATTAAGGAATTCCAGAATAGTGATTTTGAAGAAATGAAAAGACATGTCCGAAGCCAGGATGCAGAGGGACTTGGAAAAGGAATTAGAATGATGATATTCCCATGACATTGTAGCTCTTGTGCTTGTTAGTGATAACCATGGTAGTACGTGGGAGGTGCTGTTGATGTAAACTTGCTGAGACACTGAAAAACATCCCCTTGATAATGCATTCTGTAGCCACAATACATTACTAATGTGTCAATAGCAAAGACACTCTGCCGTAGATGGCATGAAGCCTCTTGGTTGCTATTCTGGATGCACCTATGCAGACAAGTGGTGAATATTGCACTATCTTCCAGACTTGAGTACTTTAGTTGGTGGAGACATACCTTTTGGGCAGTTATCTCACCTTTGCAATACACTTGTAGCCACAGGTCATTGTTATGTGCCACCCCGAGCCCAAAATTGAATGTTAAACGTGGTCCATTGTTGTTCCATTATCAGAATGATTGTAAATGGAACAGAATGCAAGAATTAACAACATATAGTGCTATTCCTGACCTTATTATTGAAGGAAGACTATTGATGAAAAGGTTGAAGGTACTTGGGTTGTGGATGATTCCGTACAGAAGTCCTGCAGCAATGTCCTGGAGCTGTGAAGCTTCACCTCCAACAAGCACAACCTTCTTCATCTTTAACAAATAGAACTCTACATTCTGGAAAGTTATCCCATTGTCCTCATTGGTGCAGGATCCTCAGAACCACATACAGTGAAATGCTGAAAAAATCAAGAAGAAAGGATAGCTTTAAAGATAGTGCCAAGCCAGTTTGGAGAGAAATCAAGAAAATATTTTTCACACAATTGCTGAAGAAACACAATAAAAATGGTTGTGACTGAAGGGACGTTCAGAGCTGAGATTATTGATAGATATTTGCTAGGCAAGGGAATGAATATGAAACAAAGGCAGGAAAATGAGATAGCTGATGTGCAGATCTAATTGAATGGACTCAAGAAATGGGATGGCCTACTCCTGTTCCTGTGTTCCTATTCCAATTTTCCAGTTTCCGCCAACCTTCAGTCAAAGTTATGGTGGATGATTGAAAGAAACTTACAGAAATTCTAAGGTAGCAAGAACTGTACATGTTCAAGTCAGAGTCAATACAGTGTGGAGCTGGAGGAACTCAGCAGGTCAGGCAGCATCAGAGGAGCAGGAAAGTCAACATTTTGGTTTTACACCCTTCATCCCTGAGTGAACTCTGTAATTTTTTCACAATTGTATTTTTTCTCCTTGAGGCCACCATGCACCCATATGCAGTCAGAAAATGTAACGAAAGGATAAAAAATGACCCATATTTAACATCCTGTGTGATTCTAATCCTAAATGCTTCTGACTGAATATAAAACTTGGCTATTTTTCCCCAGGAAATTCATAACCTCACTTTATAGATCAGCAGGAAGCGCACAGGTACGAGACCTGTTAAAGTCCATGATCAGCAAGTTGCTGAATTAATTTTAATGTACCAGCTGGTCTTTTCCAGTCAAAGCTTCCTTAAACTCCTATAATTAGCAAAAATTTAAAATCATGAGAAAGCACTACTATTGGCAGTGTATCTAAAATGTTACAGCAAATAATAAACTAATGTATAAAATTATGTAAATAAACTTCCCCAAATGCAATCAATTCATTGTTTATCTTCTGCTGATGGCATTGTTATTTTCACTGTAATGTCTTTTTACAAGTTATTGAACTCAATCTGTTTTGAATTATCGTGTTATTTGGTATAAAATAAACTCCTACAATCAAATACAATAACCTTGGTGCAGAAGCAAAGCAATACCAAATCACACTGGAAAAATTCTAGAAATAACCTGCAACCCTAATTGAATGCAGATGATTAAAAATCCAATTCTAACCAATACATTATATACATCAGAAACCCATCCTCAAAGATGAGACGTACAGTAAGAAAAATAAGCAGAGAGAAACAAATTCTGAGATGAGAGAACCTGCTCATTTAAACAAGCAGATGACTGAGTCCCAGTTTCCAGCCCTCTCCAAGATCAAGGATGGGATTTGTGCTACCAGAAGCCAGAAATGTCCTATCTTCACAGAGCTAACTCAGTTCAAAGATGTAGCCGCACATCATTTTCACTGCAGAAGGTTAGGTGTAGGAGAGAGTCAGGTCTGTCAACCCCAGGAGCAGATTCTAGTCAGCCACCAGGCAAGTAAGTTCTGGGGCAGGCAGGTTAGTACTTTTGTCTTGGCTCTCTGGGACCTTTCTTCTGTTGTAAATGTAAAAGAATAAAGTCCTCCGAACTTCATCTCTTATAATGTCACTTTCCTCCATCCACTATGCATAGCCTTTATATCCTCTAAGTTAACTCAATATCAGCTGTTACCTCTCCCAGTTACTCCCCAACACCCTTGCTACTCTCCATGCCCACTCAATGCCAATCCATGCTCCCTCCATGCCCATTCATCCTTATATACAATCATTGTGCAGCCATCGCATAACCATTGAGCTATCTAATAATATTGGCAAGTGTAGAATTGCTGAGGACCAATTATGAACTGCAGTTTGTAAAAAAAACCCGCTGCCTCTTCAAATATGTAAACGTGAAAATCTATAGACCATTAACATATCAAAGACAGAGGTATCGAGCACTCACACCTCTTAATCTTATCAAAATAAGCATTGTAACATTGACAAATAAGATCATGGAAATAATGTATAACAAGGTAAAGATGCCAATCAAGCAAAAATCAATGATTGGCTTCACTTGTCAAATTAAATGCCCTGCTAAGCAAATGCTTTTAGTTGTTTGGACTCCCAGTCAAGTTAACATAATTGGTGAAAACTCAAATAGCCACATCAGCTAGCTTGCTAACACTATGCCACAGTGGTAAAACAATAGCCTGTGCTGTGGATAAGGGCTGGAATCTTTACTTGTACTTTTTCTAATTTTCTCACATTCTAGGAATTACTCCACTAAGGGGAAGAGCTAACGATTTTGTCAGCACCAGTCAATGGTCAAGGTGTCTTCTATTTGGAAGGTTTAAAATAGTATGGCTTCTGGTGGTAACATTCATAAAATATATTAATAAAGAAACTTAATAACTGAAAAACAACATTATGCAGTTAATTACAACACATTAAGTGAAACGTCATGACTACAGTTTGTGGGAGCTCTTGGATACCCATGTGGTCAATGGCAAGTGCACCTGCACTGAAAGTTTACAGATCAAGATGTTGGCCAAGCTGCAGACGTTATGATATGGCAATATGGGAAAGTTACCCGGCTTCATTGACAACAAAAACAGAAGTTGCTGGAAAAGCTCAGCAAGTCTGGCAGCATCTATGAAGAAAAATCAGAGTTAATGTTTTGGGTCCAGTGACCCTTCCTCTGAATTCTAGATTCATTGAACCCGCTGTAAGTCTCATCCCTTAGGTTCTGATTGGGTAAGTAGTCAGAGACAGGTGAGTGTGACTGCAAGTGAAGTAGGTAAAGGGACCCAGAGGACAGGAGCTCAGGAGCCTTCGCCTTTCCTATTGTCTATTGGGTGTGATGCACTTTCAATTTGGGCTGCAAATTGGATATGCTAACTGGTTATAGTAATTTGGTGCAGGAAGCCATTCAAGGGGGGTGCAGCAAAATGAAATGTAGTGCTAGTAGGGGATGATATGGTGAGGGAAACAATACTGTACTCTGGAACAGAGAGCATGAGTCTAGAAAGCTGTAGTTGCAAGATTCAGGACACTGTCTAGGGCTGAGGAGGAACATGTAATGAGAGGGGAAAGATCCAGACATAAGGGTCCATGCAGGTAGCAATGACATAGGTAGGATTAAGAATGAGATCCTGCATAGTCAAACATGTGAAACTCAGCACTAAATTAGAAGTAGAATACCACCAAAGGTAATAATCTCTAGATTATTACCTGAGGAGCCAAAAAAAATTGACATTGAACAAGTAAGAATGTGGGGCTCAAAAGTAAGTGTGCGAGGAGATGGGTCCTTGTTTGTGAAGCACTGGAGAAAATAGGATCTGGACCATTGGGACAGTCTATACTTGAACACACTGATGCCTGCTTTCTAGCAATCTGCATAATAAAACAGGAAGAGAGGGCTTTAAACTAAGTAGTGGGGTAAGGGATCAAATTAGGAAATATGTGGTAAATCAATAAGTAAAAACAAGAAATATAGGTTTCAACATTCAAAATAATAAACATACCTGGCAGAAAGGGATAAACCAATAGATAATACTAGAGGTTACAAAGATAACTAAAGAACAAAACTGAAGGCTCTATATCAATTGTGCTTGGCATTCTGAATGAAACAAATGGACTGATAGCACCAATAGAAATAAATAAGTACAATCTGACAGTCATTATGGAAACATTGCTGCAGGATGACAGATTGGGATGTGAATATTAAAGGGTACAGAACATTTAGGAAGATAAGAAAAGGTGGAGAGGTGTTTCTGTTACTTACTGATGGTATTAGCACAATAGAAAGGGATGATCTAAATTTAGGAAAACAGGGGATAGAAGAAGATTGGTTAAGATGACAACTAACAAAGATAAGAAGTCACATGGGGGCTTGGAGCAGTAACCTCCTAACAGTAACCACACAGTGAGACAGAGTAAAGTAAAATCACCATAGTCTTATCAGACTACATAACTGCTCTCTTGTTACAGTGAGATGACTTGTGGCTGTTTAACCTGAGGGTCACCACGCCCCAGATGAGGGAAGAAGTTGATAAGGAAGAAATCTTTCATGGGAACCTCAGCTGTTGTAGGAATTGAACCCATACCGTTAGCATCATTCTGTATTGCAAATCAGCTTTCCAGTCAACTGAGTTAACTGACCCCAGTAGGGTGCAGTATAAAGGAAGAAATAGTGGGAGATGTTCAGAAAGGGGAATCTTAATCATATGGATTAGAAAAATCAGATGGGCAAAAGTAGCATTAAAGAGGAGCTTGTGGACTATTTTCAGAATGGTTTCTTAAAACAGATTAGAAAGAGCAAGCTATATAAGACATGGTATTGAGATAGAATTAATTAATGTTCTTATGGTGAGGATGCCTCTAGCTCACAGTGATCGGACTTTATTGAATTTTACATTCAGCTTGAGATAGGGAAATGTAGCTCCAAGACTGCTATTCTTAACTTAAATAAGAACAAATATCAATGCATGAAAGCAGAACTTGCTGAAATGAATCAGCAAATTAGGTTCAAGGATAGAGATGCAGTGGCAACATTTAAGAGGATGTTTCAGAATACATGAAGTAGATAATTTCCAAAAAAAAAGAAAAATTTTAAGGGAAAGGACCCACCAATTATGGTTATCTTAAAAATAAATTTTGTTTAATTTAAATAGAAACGTAAATTAAATCTACAAAAAATTAAAAGTTGTATCAAACTTAAAGAAAAGTGTAAATTATTGCACAAATTTGGGTGGCAAGTCAAAAAATTGGACAAAATTTTTCATTAAAGGCCAAGAATGATAAAAAGACTGATTGTGGGGGGGCGGGGAAACAGCATGAGAAAAGTTAATAGAAATATAAGAACAGATATTGAGATGTTTTAAAATGCCAAAGACAATGTTGCTCCCATAAAAATTGAATCTGGAAAACTAATGATGGAAAATAAAGAGATTGCAGATGAACAGAAATTTTGCATTAATCTTTAGAGCAGAGGACTTCAAACTAGGGTCTAAAACGAAATGGCAAGTGAGCTAATTGATTAATTGATTCTAATGTTGACACATTCCTGAGACTTGGGGAAGATTCCATAAAGTTGGAAGATTAAATTATAACTCTGTTATTCTTCTAACATTAGCATTCTTTGAAGATGTAATGTCTGCTGTGGATAAAGACAAATGGATGGATTTACTGTATACTTGGATTTCAAGATGGCATTTGATGAAGTATCATGTCAAAGACTGTTGCGAACAATAAAGGCTTATATTGTAAAAGGGAACATATTGATGAGAATGAAAGGTTGGCTAGCTAACAGGAAACAGTAAGTAGGCATTAATAGGCCTCTTTCCTTGTTGACTTGATGCAACAAGTGATATGCCACAGTTAATCAGTGCTATGGTTTCAACATTTTGCAATTTATATCAATGACTTGGATGAAGAGGCTATAGCTGTGGTTGCTTAATTCACTGATGACACAAAGAGATTAAAAACAAGGTTGTGAAAATGCCATACAAAGGCAACAATAGGACGTAGAAAGGTTATGTCAGTAGAATATGGCAACGGGTATATTGTGAACAAATGTGTAATTTCCATTTTGGCAGGAAGAATTTTAAAAATGCATATTATCTAAATGGTAAGATATTGTAAAACTCTGCGATACAGCAGGAAATGGGTGTCCCAGAGCATGAATCACAAAAGGTTAGTACTAAATCGATTGTGGAAAGGATGTTTCTTCAGGTAGAGAAATCCAGAAGTAGGGATCACTATTTAAAAATGAGAACCGCCCAGTTAAGTCAGAAATAAGGTTTTTTTCTTTAAGTAGGTCTTGGGTCTTTTGAATGCTCTTCCTCAAAAAGCAGTAGAAGCAAAGTCTTTGATTTTTTTAAGGCAGATTTAAATAGATTTTTGGTAAGCAAGGGATGAAAGGGTATCAGGGTAGATAGGTAGATATTAAGTGGTGGAGCAGGGTTAAGGGGCTGAATGGCCTACTCCTGCTCCAAACTCATATGTTTTTATCAAATCCTGGGATGGGATACTCCCTGCCATTTTTAAATGGCTCCAGAGTTTTTGAACTCATTGAAATCTATGCGCTATTGTTTTTATTCATTGTAATGAGCTATAAAATTGACACTAAGACAGGAGGAGAGTCTAAAAGCTCATTTATCCTGGCCCAGTGAAGTAGATTTAGAAGCAGCACCAGGAGAAGGTTCAGAAGATAGTGCATTAGGTAGTAAACACATTATGTTCCCACCTCCAAGTAATCTATTTAAAAACAGGGTGAGCGCAATAGTCTATCTGCTGGCAGAGATGTCACCATTTCAGTCATTATTGGGTTAATTATGAATGAGGGAAGCTGAAGCCATCTTTTAACTAAAGGTAGGCTCCCAACAGCAAGCTAGATATGGTAAATGATAATTCCTTTATCCCAGCACCGACCTCCTACAATGTAACAGTCACTGCCATAGTCACAGATATTCTGTGATGAGGCACCCCTCCAAGCTTGATAACTTGACAGCTGTGGTCCATTGTAAATCACCCTTTTGATCTCCTGCCTATCCCAGCAGTGCTCACCCATCAAAGACAGGCTGCCAGTTACATGTCTCAGAAAACTCTCAAACTGGGGCTTCAATTCACTGGTCTACCTGCGGTCTATGATTGGACAGGTTTCCAAGGTTCAGCATTTCAATTGACAGCCTCTAGGAAGTTGTAATGGACACACTGCATTCCCCACATCCAGGTTCTCAACGAGAGTCGAGGCAGACATTGGAGTCTGATCCATCCAGAAAAATGCGGCTTCATAGAGAGGCTGGGATAAACTAAGAAAAAGGACCGCTTTTGGTTTTATCTCACAGTCCTGCTCCAAAATTCAGAAGTAGCACAAAATATGTTTAAGTTTAAAGTTTTTATGTTTGTCTTGTTTCCACTTTAATTTAGCACGAGTTTTGTTTATTGGCAAGGCAGGTGACAAGGTCCTTGTCACTAGCACTGCAGACAAAATCATTCAATTGATGATAGTTAAAGAAAGCACCAGCAGTATGGGCTGAAATTCAATTTCAGCTCATTCCTTGTTATTTGTGAAATGCCCCTTACATGTAATGAGCTAATTCCACCCTAAGCCAGAAGAAAAGAAATGATTTAGTTCAGGTCAAATGCTAGCCCATACCATTTTACTTTCCATTGACATGGCTCGGGTATAAGATAACTGAACCAAATCTATTACATTGCTCTGTTGACTCACTGGAGTAGTGTAGTGGGAATCAAACCATACTATTCCCAGCTTCAGCACAAAAGTTAAAGTTTTTCAAAGAAATATGCAAAATACCAAAACCACGTTTTTCAAACCGAGGTTGATAGAAAGTATGGACCAGGGTTCTGTCCTTAAGAAGAAATCACTGGTTTTTACAGATAAATAAGTTCTAGCTACAGGTAACCAGCTAACTAAATTAAGTAAACTCTACAAATTAAAACTGTAAGCATCTTATAAACTTTACCTTTCAGACAGATAAACTTAAGCAGAGGAAGAAAACACCTGGGAGGAGTGAAAACTAGGAAAACAGTTCTGTGTTCTTTATTCACAAGATCTACTGTGTTGGTTTCTGCTAATACAAAAGTTTTTCCTCAACCTTCTATTTTCTGAAAGCTTCCACTGGTTTGCAGGAGGCACAGGGTGACTGCCTCACTTATGAAAGGTTCCAGGCTTATCCACTTCAAAGTCACAATTTGCAGAATCTGCTGAAGAAAAGATAAGTTGGTTTTCTTTAGATTTAAAGTTACTTACTGCAGAGAACTGAGAGAGATTTTCTTGGCTGTTACACGCTTTCTGGTTTCTCTTCTGATCTAGATAGCTTCTCTCTTTCTTATTCATAATTCAAGCTGCTCAGTTACCTGAAATCCAATCACACACTTTGTAAATTCTTGAGTTTGAAAATAGCTCTTTCTCATTTTAGTTGACAGTTTTGTTAAAGAAAGTTAAGTATTGTATAAACAGGATTATTATAGTCCAATCAAAATGGGAAAACTGCCCCCTTTCATTTTCACAGCTCTACTCAAATGACATTCAAGTCTTTCAAATTCAGAAATTCCTAGCTTGTAGACATGAAGGAACAATTTCATTTATATTTTATTTTCAAGCCCAGCACTCTTAACTGGACACATTCAGCTGTAATGTACACCTATAATTCAAAATTGTCAATCTGTGTTGTGATTTACTTAACCTAATCCAGAATGGATTTTGAGAACTTGTTTGTACATTACTTATCAGATGGGATTTGCTATCCATTTTCCTCAATAAGTGACAATAGATTCAGATTGCAGAATCTAATAGGATTCTAAATTACAAGATTTGTGGCAGAATTGCATTAGAACCCCTGTAAGGCCTTGTTGATGTCGAGAATAACTCACTGCATCCTTTATGCATCTGCCAAGTAGTGAGATAAGTTTCTCTATTGGCAGTGGTGAGTTGTCAGTTAAGGGGGATTATGGTTTGTTAAATGCATTATTATGCCACAATTCATCAAATTAATTCTCAGCTTCCTATTTACCAAACATGTCAATCAAAATAGACTTTGAGAATTCTCAACACGGAAGTCAGAACAGGTATATGGTGACTTCAGCTTTTGCCTGCCCCAAAGGACCACCATGGTTGACATCAGACACCAACATCTCAGGGCACACTCCATGGCAGAACCTACATGCACCCGATGTCCTGGGACACTAGCATTCGATGTGCACCAGTCTCTAAGAACTCTTATGGCACATCCCTGATCCAATTTCAAGACTATCTGTGCTTCAACGCTGCACCTCAAGCTGCATGTGTGATGCTGCTGTAAGGACACTGTGCTCAGGGACTCACACCCAGCTCATGGACTGGACCAGGCTGCAACTTCAACCTTTTTATTTTATGTCATAGTGCACGCTCACTCTGAGCCTGGCTGGATGGTTGCAGCATTGCTGTCTTGCATTGCTTTGCCCCTTCAGACAAAGAAACCATGCTCACGGTACAGCTGTATTGTCATGGTGTTTAGTGCAGACACAAAGCTAGGAAGCTTGTCACGGTTGTCAGCAGCCTTCAGTCAAGGGAACTTGCCTTAGGTCAGGAGTCCCATTACATTTAGTCAAGAGCAGCTTCCAGTATCATTCCTGTGGTTTGGACTTGGTCAGTAAGCTACTTGAGGCAATCAGAGTCAGGATGCTATCTATGTAACTCATGAGGAGTTCTCTGTCAGGCAGCACACCAACTGTTTTCACTCTTTCTACCTTTTTGTGGGCAGCTTTTTTCATGGAATGTGAGAAAGGCAGACATTAAGAGAGATAAAAGTGGGTGGCTTTTGGTACAGGCGATGAGGTATCCTGAGTGAATAAGTAAGCAGTGCAAAGGGCATGCAGGGTACAGCTGGTGGGAATTGGGGGTGCTGAGAGCAAGTGAGAGAAGATGTTGTAGCCATAATTGAGAGTCGTAGGGAATAAGCTTTGGTGACAGATGGGTAGAGTAACAGAGATAGATTCAGTCTGAAACATTGGAGAGAAGATGGTGGTATTTATGCTGGCAGGGTGATGAAGGTCATTGACCTATTGGCAGTGCTGGGTATTCCTCCTGGTCTGAGATTGCACTGACACAAACAGCAACTGCAGAGCAGACTGGCATGGCCTGGTATTGTGGCCTCCACTGCTGGTTGTGGGGGAAAGGACATCCTTCCTCAGCAGGACCTCCAGGTCACTTTTGGAAAAGCTGGGCACCTGATTTCCCTTGACTGTCATATTCAAGGCGAATATCTGGAACTGTTCGGTCAGTTCCAGAATGACAATGCTTGTTCAAGTGCACAACAGCCCTTTAAAGATAGTGCCAGGGATGTCAGTCAATTCTGGGATATTCTTGCAGTGATGCATTGTTCTTGGAATAATTTGTAATAAGTTGGGGATAGAATTGGACGAGAGGAATGTCAAATGGCCAGAGTAGGCATTTAATGAGACGAGTTTGGTAAGATACGGGGAGAAAACAAACTACGTCTCCCAGAAAAAAATCTCTCCAAAGAATTTGATTTAATTGGTACTTAACTTAAAAATTATAAGATTCAGCCCAGTGACAATTAGCAATTTAAAGTGATCCTGTAGCTTCTTCATTTCATTTCACCAGGTCATTTGGAATTATTCGATACGAACACGGACTCTTCCACCCTACAAATTTAGGTCAACAGAGGTAAAATATTTTCTAAAATATTGTGTACTTTCCCCTCTCCATGTAATCTGTTACCTTATTATGATTTACCTGAATTTCATTGTACTACAATGGGCCCAGGAGCAGAAGTGCTGCCTATTGAGAGCTGTTGGACAGTTGCCTATCCATAGTATATAACCATCAAGATAGGGTTGTTTTGGCATAATAGTAGTGTCCCTATGCCTGGATTCAAGTCCCATCTGCTCCAGAGGTGATCATAACAGATTGACTAAAAATATTTATAACCATAAAGAGTTAAATTAAACTTGAAAGCTAAATTTTGCAGGTGACAATCATCTTACCCTCGGTAATTTCTCTTTATCTTTTTGTCTTTTTTGCAAATTACTACTGAACAGCAGGTTTTCACTTAGAGCAATATTTTCATTCGGAACAATCAAAGATCAGAACCCTACTGTTCAGACAAATGTTTGAGAATTAAGCAAACAAAAATTTCTTAAACGAAAAGAAGAAGGGATTTCTTTAGTATTCTTTGGTTGGAATCTTGTCACAACAATAGGGTTTGCAGTCAATGGGCAGAGGCCTATATCCCTCTTTCTAGGAAGGCCCACCACATTATGTGTCACTCAGCCATTTGACAGGATCTTGATTTGAATGGATCTTCTCCCAAGATACTGAATGCTACAGCTTATGCTTTAGGTCAGTACTGTTAACTACATATTGAGAAAATGGCTAGGAATATCTCTGGCTGTGGTATCTGCACTGACACTGTCTGAGGCTGCTTGCTCCTTACCACGAATTAGGCTGTTCAACTTCTTATGTACTGTAACACTCTTGTACATACATCTGCACATAATAGTTTCTCAAATCCAGTTATCCACGTTGTACCACGAAGGGCCCAGGAGCAGACGTCCTGCCCACTGACAGCTGTTTGTCATTCAGAGGCTAGCAGCTTTGTTGAATGGCAGTGACAGTGCTAAGGCAGTGACTGCTGCATTGTGGCACCAAAATGAGGGTTAGGATCATTACTGATCCTAGGCCACAGCTGAATGACGATAGGATGGTAGTCAGAGGTTAATGTTCTCCAGGACACTAACCCCGTCCAACTTCTTTCTGATGCTGGGTTCTTCAATCAGCAACTGTGTGCCTTTGAATGAGAGTGCCATAAGCCCACAAGTAGTCCTGCATGGGTTTGCTCATGATCTGCTATGCCTGCCATTCACCTCGAGTTAATGTCAGTGGCAGCAGGATGGGATCCTTGGGTGGGCGTTAATTGGCCACTTAATGGTGTCAATAGGATGTGAAGGACATACACACTCCAGAATTAATCCAGACAGACAGGAAAATGAAAGTGTCACCACCTACCATTGTCACACGTGATTAAATGCCCCCAACCACTGAGCTCACTGCTCCCAATTTAATGAAAGTGTATGAAAACATATTGTACAAAACTAAGTATTAGAATGGAGCAATGGCAAGACCATATAGCTGTTCCCACAGCTCTGGTTATGATCATGCTGGAAAACCTCACTGCCTTTTCTAGGGTCAATTTTGTTGACTACTTGTCACCAACAATGTTGATGAAATGATTACATTCTGCAGTGTTTCAAGTTCCAGGATAACTGCAAGAAGGAAAAAAAAAGAGCTGGTTACTTTTAGGATAAATTAAATGGAGTTAGCATAATGGTCTACAGTATTGTTCCAATCATGGCATGATGGAAATCATGTGCAGCACACTAGTTGGAGGAATGCAAGAGAAATATCACTGTAGCACAGAATATATCAAGCAAGTAAGTTAGTTTCTTTCTCTAATCAACTTACTCAGACACATAACTGAACTGGGTGGGTCTTGAACCCAGACCTTCTAGTCCAGAAGTAGGGACACTACCACTGCACCACAAGTTAATTTTTAATATTTTAATCCACCTGTTTAGACATGTTACTACACACTTCTGGGGTAGGTAGGATTTAAACCCAGGTCTCCTTGCTCATAGGTAGGGGCACAGCCACTGTACCACAAGAAACTTTATCAATCAGTTTAAATATTTTCTAATCAACCTGTTAGGCGATGTTATCACATACTGCTGGAGCAGGTGGGACTTGAAACCAGGCCTCTTGTCTCCACTTAGTTTATTCTGTGCCTGCTTATTCGCCTCAGCTATTAGCACTAGTGGTTTGCGAGGATTGTCATGGTGATGACCAAAAAAAAAAGAAAAATTATCATAGTGATGCTGTTGGATTTAATACAATTTGATTGTTCTTTTTCAGTCCTATTAATAGGGAGCAAATTACCTATTTCATTCCCACATTTCCTTCTTGGTGTCCCATGGATTTCAGCCATGCAAATACAGAGGTATGCTAGAAAGATAATTAAAATGGAGTTACTGCGCCATCTCCAAATGAATCATGCTTAATAGCTCAAATTCAAATAACACAAATAAGATTTAACTATTTGTGTATGATTGCATATTTTATCCTCGTAATGGACCAGCTATTATTTCATATTTAATATTAGGTGATTGATCGTAGGAGCTGTGCAGTTTAGACAATAGTCAAGCGCTTAACCTCCTGCTCTTAACATCACACTTCATTACAAATGCAGAACAAGCTTTCCAAAAAGTGAACATACTTAGATCGAGTAGGTTCTTCTGACATGGAATCAGACATTTGGAAGCAGGCAAACTTGCCTCTTTAGAAACTTTCTCACAGTGAGTATCTGAATAGTATCATGAAAACAACAGATGTAACACAGCACTTACTTAACAGCTATAAGTTACATGCTTAAATCTGAGTAACTTTGAGTCATGTCACAGGTGTATATTAATAGTTTAAACACAATGAACATTCACAACAACTACTCACATATATATAATAGTTTTAAGACAGTTCCAAAGACTGTCAGTCCTCTAGGAGAAAGAATCCCATCTCATCTCCAATTTAAATGAGAGACTTGTTATTTTTACACTGTGTCCTTTAGTTCTGGTCACTCCCACAAGGGAACCAGCGTCCACCCTGTCAAGTATTCTCGGCATCTTTTACATTTCAACAAGATAACCTCTTACTCTTCTAAACTCCAATGAATACAGGCCAGACTGTCCAAACTTTATCATAGATGACACTGCCAAACAGGTATCAGATGAATAGATCTTCTCAGAACTGCTTCTGTTGTACGTTCATCTTTCTTAAATAAGGACACCAAACTGTGCACAGTACTCCAGATGTGGTCTCACCAATACCCTGTGCAGCTGTAGCAAACATCTCTATTTTTATATTCCATCCCCCTGGTAAAAAACCGACAAGTGCATTTGCCTTTCCAGTCATTTGCTACGCCTGCATACCAACTTTTTTGTGATTCACATATCAAAACATTCATATAGCTTTCTCCCTAAGAGTTCTGCAAAATCCCTCCATTGTTACGTTGCTTTTCTATTCTTCCTTCCAAAGTTGACAAGTCCTCATTTTTACATATTATACTCCACCTGCCAAATTGTTTCCTACTTACTTTATCTGTATGCCTTTGCAGACTCCCTCCATCCCTGTTCATTAAAATTACAATCAGAGACATAGAAAAGAGTAGGGCACCATCCTGTCCACCCCAGACCTGCTATTCTTATCTAAAATGCAGCCAGTTAAATTGTGCCTCTAACCACATTGCAAGGATTATAAAATTTTAGGATGGCTGATACATCAATGTGTCCTAACATCTCTTTTGCTATTTGGCAGATTAAGATAATTGGGGAAGGTTGACTTTTTATGTATTCTTGGAACCAGTGGAAATGCTTTTTTATTGGCATGGTGTCTGGTAGATATTCAGATGACTATTGTTCTTTGGGTGTTTCTGGCAAATAAGTAAATGTTTTCTATTAAAACCTCCAGATGTGGTCTCACCAATACCCTGTGCAGCTGTAGCAAACATCTCTATTTTTATATTCCATCCCCCTGGTAAAAAACCGACAAGTAACTACTTCCTTAGACAAACAAATCTTCTGTATTCTACATTGCCTGCTGCTATCTGCCTTCTCCTACTAGCTTGAATATAAGGACAGTTTATGCGGTGCAGTATTGTATATACAGTAAATAATAATATCGTGGATTCATTGGTTAGGTGAACTGATTGCCTCCTCTAATACTGCTCTTCAGGACCAACAAAACGTTGTGAAAGTAGTATAGTGTTTTTTTAGACAACATGTACTTACAGCTCCCTTTGGCTAATTTTCACAAATTGCTCATTGAGTACATTAAGTAGAAGCTGCAAATAGCTGTAGTAGGAATAGGCAATAAAGAAACAATTCCATCACTGGGTCAATGAGTAGCCACCTTAAGACAACTTACATCAATTTTAAAGTACAAAACTAACGTGGCTGAATGGGCCATCTTTTAGGATATATTATGACACATATCCATGCCTTAAGCTCTAGAGGTTAACACTATCACTGTGTTACTCCTTACTTATATGAATGCTGAGCTCCATTTGGACCATTCAGCTAATGCAGATTGTATGAACCATGGGCTTTTCTAACATTTCGTTAATTTTTATGAAGCTGGCATAGAATCATACAGCACAGAAACAGACCCTTTGATCCAACTCATCCATGCCGACCAGGTTTCCCAAACTAAACTAGTACCTCTTGCCTGTGTTTGGCCAATGTTGCTGTAAACCTTTCTTATTCATGTACTGGTCCAAATGTCTCTTAAATGTTATAACTTTACCTGCTTCTACCACTTCCTCTGGCAGTTCATTCCACATACCCTTTGTGTGAAAAAGTTCAGCTCACTTTTAAATCTTTCTTTTCTCACCTTAAAAATACGTCCTCTATTTTTGAACTTCCCTACCCTAGGGAAAAGATCTTTGCTATTCACCTTATCTATGATTTTATAAACCTCAATAAGGTCACCCCTCAACCTCCAATGCTCCAGTGAAAAAATTTCCCAGCCTATATAGCCTGTTCTTATAACTCAAACCCTCCAGTTCTGACAATATTCCTGGTTTGCATGTCCTCAGTTCCCAAGGAACTTTGTCACTCTAAAATTGTGAACAATGCCAAACGGGTACTGAGCAAGCTTCCAGCTGAGACACCAGATATTCTAGAGTCCTCTCCTTCTGGCAAGGCGCAATGCTGATCACCATGTTTTTCAGGACAATACAGTTGACATCCCATACATGTCCTGGAAACATGCAGGCTGGAAAGATCATGATATCAGTTCACATCTAGCATGATTTGGTTCCCAATCTGCCATTTTAGATTTTGTAGTTCCTGTCAATTCTACTCCTTCAGCCAGTACAGCTTGTAGAAATGTAATACCTACACTCATATGAGAGAACACTATTAGGCTTTATTCCGCATTACCATTTACAAGGCATGGTAAGAAAGGGCCACACTGCTGGCATGGGCCTCCTTGGCTATCTGTTCCAACTGCCATTGCAGTGTAGACCTGGAGGATTTTCTGGTCCTTTGTGAAAAGAAAACTTTTCTCTTCCTTTCTATTTCTTTACTTTAAGGCCTTCAGTGCTGAATCCGAGAACAGAGAATTCTTGCTGTATTACTGATCCATCATTCCAATTTCCTTAGCTCAGAAATTCTTTGACAGCTACATCCAGCCCTTGCTGCAGCCAGAATGCAACTTCTCTTTAAGAGATGCAGCCTGGCTTTAAGAAGTCAAAGCTTGCTTTGACTGGTGCTTGGTCATGTTCATGCATAATTGGTGATGGTGAGCAATCTTCTTGAGCCACTTCATTCTTTTTTTTTCATTCTCTCTTGGGACGAGGACATCGCTGGATGGCCAGTATTTACTGCCCATCCCTTATTGCCCTTGAGAAGGTGGTGATGAGCCGCCTTCTCGAACCGCTGCAATCCATGTGTCACAGACATAATGCTCTCAGGGAGGTAATTCCAGGATTTGACCCAGCAACAGTGAAGGAATGGCAATATATTTTCAAGTCAGGATAATGAGTCACTTGGAGGGGAACTTGCAAGTTGGTGGTGTTCAAAGAGAAAAAGCCTAGTCAATCAAGACTAAATATAACCAAGATAACAAAAAGATAAAACTGAAGGTTCTGATTCTAAGTGCGTTTAGCTTTCAAAATATGGTAAACAAATTGATTGTGCACATTTAAATAAACAAATATGATGAGATAGCCCTTCTGGAGACACGACTTCAGAATGATAGAGAACGTCTCCTATTTATTGAGAACTACATGAAATTCAAAAAGAATAGGAACCTCAGTAAATATAAAGGGTAACATTGTTAAACAAGTGCAATAGGTGACTTTTAATTGCATCTAAACTAGTAAAATCAGATTGGTGGTAATAACCTGAATGAAGAGTTCATACAATGCTTTTGAGATAGTAGCTTAGAGCAGCACAACCTGAAACTAAGCAGACAGCAGGCTCTATTAGACTTGGTATTGTGTAATGTGACACGATTAATTAATGACCTCAAAGTAAAGGCACCCCTCGGTGGCAGTGATCTCAAGGTGATTGCATTTTACTTTCATTTTGAAAGGAACAAGCTTGGGTTTAAGCATTTTAAACCTAAATAAGAACAACTACGTGGGCACAAAAGCAGAGCTAGCTGAAGTGAACTGGCATAATAGGCTGGTGGACAGATCAAAAGACACACAGAAAATAATTAATGGGATATTTCAGAATCGTCAAAATAAATATATTCCTTCCAATAAAGAAAAGTTCAAATGGGAGGACCCACCATCCACAGTTAACTAATGAAATTAAGAAAAACATCAAACTGAGGGGGAAAGCATGTAACTGCACATAGGTAAATAACTGGTCAGATAATTGGTCAGAATATAAAGAACAGCAGAGAATCATGAAAAGATTGATCAGGAGGAAAGAATTACAGTATGAGAGGGAGCTAGCTAGGAGTGTAAAAATCGGTAGTAAAAGTTTTCACATATATTTAAAAAGAAAAAGTGCTGTGAGTTGATCCACCTAGAGAGTGAGAATGGGGAGTTAATAGTAGATAATAAGAAAATGCCAGATGAAATGAGTTTTCGTTTTGTCTTCAGTATGCAGAAAACAAAAAAAACTGTAATAGCCTAAATCAGGAGGTGGAAGGGAGAGAGGAACTTAGTGAAATTACATCACAAGGGAAGCAATAAAGAGCAAATGGATGAACTGCAAGCTGCCAAGTCTCCAGGTCAAGGACATTGTCTTAGAGTCTTAAAAGAGATAGGTAATGACCTTGTTGATGTTCATTTTCCAAAATTTCCTTGATTCAGGAAAGGTTCCATCGGACTGAGAAGTAGCAAACATAATCTCTCTATTTAAGAAGGGAGGGAGGCAGAAAGTGAAAACCACAGGCTAGCTAGTTTGACATCTGTCATAGGAAGGTATTAGAATAAACCATTATAGAGATTATCGCTACACCCTAAGAAAAACTCAAGGTAATCAGGAAGAGTCAGTGAAGGTTTTGATGAAGGGAAATCAAGTTTAACCAATTTATTGGAGTTCTTTGAAGCATTGATATGCACTGTGAAGAAAGAGGAGGCTATAGACATACTGCACATGAATTTCCTGGGACAGTCGATATGGTGCCATGTCAATGGTTATTGTGGGAAATAAAAGGTCATGGTATTGGGGTAACATATTAACATGGTTAGAAGAGTAATTAGCTGACAAAGAAGAATGAGTGTTATTTTGATTGGCAGAATGTGACAAGTGAGGTCTACAGGGTTCTATGTACAGGGGCCCCAACATTTTATAATTTACATTGATGACTTAGATGAGAAAATCGAAGGCTTGGTAGCTATGTTTGTGGGCAACACCAAGACAGGTAGGAAAGCAAGTTGTGAGGAAGACATAAAGAGGTTGCCAACAGACGAAGATAGGTTGAATATAATGTAGGAAAATGTGAAGTTGTAACAGGCAGAGGGAAAAAGCAGAGTATGACTTAAATGGAGGAAAACTGCAGAATTCCTAGGTGTTGAGGATACATGTGACATCGTGTCTCACTAACTTGATTGAGTTTTTTGAAGAAGTAATGAAGAGGATTGATGAAGGCAGAGTGGTAGATGTGATCTATATGAACTTCAGTAAGGCGTTCGACAAGGTTCTGCATAGTAGACTGGTTAGCAAGGGAAGATCACATTGAATACAGGGAGAACCACCCATTTGGATACAGAACCGGCTCGAAGGTAGGAGACAGAGGATGGTGGTGGAGGGTTGCTTTTCAGATTGGAGGCCTGTGACCAGCAGTGTGCTGCAAGGATCGGTGCAGGGTCCACTGCTTTTCATCATTTATATAAATGATTTGGATGTGAACATAGGCGTATAGTTAGTAAGTTTGCAGATAACACGAAAATTTGTGATGTCGTGGACAGCGAAGATTACCTCAGAATTCAACGGACCTTGTACAGATGGGCTAGTGAACCGAGGTGTGGCAGATGGAGTTTAATTTAGATAAATGTGAGGTGCTGCATTTTGATACGGCAAATCCGGGCAAGACATATACATTTATTGGTAAGGTCCTGGGTAGTGTTGCTGAACAAAGAGACCTTGGAGTGCAGGTTCATAGTTCGTTGAAAGAAACTTTGCAGGTGCTTAGGACAGTGAAGAAGGCATTTGGTGTGTCTGTCTTTATTGGTCAGTGCATTGAGCATGGGAGTTGGGAGGTCATATTGCAGCTGTACAGGACATTGGTTAGGCTACATTTGGAATATTGCATTCAATTCTGGTCTCCCTGCTAAAGGAAGGATGTTGTGAAACTTGAATGGGTTCAGTAAAGATTTACAAGGATGTTGCCAGGGTTGGAGGGTATGAGCTATAGGAAGAGGTTGGATAGGCTGGGGCGATTTTTCCGTGGAG
This sequence comes from Rhincodon typus, assembly GCF_021869965.1. Taxonomy (NCBI): domain Eukaryota; kingdom Metazoa; phylum Chordata; class Chondrichthyes; order Orectolobiformes; family Rhincodontidae; genus Rhincodon; species Rhincodon typus. The sequence goes on along the minus strand of NC_063333.1, from coordinate 58,844,517 downwards.
CATCGGAGGCTGAGGGGTGACCTTATGGAGGTTTATAAAATCATGAGGGGCATGGATAGGGTGAATAGCATAAGTCTTTTCCCTGGAGTGGGGAGAGTCCAAAACCAGAGGCCATAGGTTTAAGGTGAGAGGGGGAAGATTTAAAAGGAACCTAAGAGGAAACTTTTTTTTGCAGAGGGTGGTGCATGTATGGAATGAGCTGCCAGAGGAAGTAGTGGTACAATTACAACATTTAAAAGGCATCTGAACAGGTTTATGAATAGAAAGGGTTTCGAGGGATACGGGCCAAATGCTGGCAAATGGGACTAGATCAATTTAGGATATCTGGTCAGCATGGACAAGTTGGACCAAAGGGTCTGTCTCCATGCTGTAAAGCTCAATGACTCTATAATACAGGTATTTTCGCATGCGTCACAAAAAATTAGAATGTACTTGCAGCACATTTACAAGGCTAATAGAATGCTTGACTTTAATACAAGAGGAATCAACATAAAGGTAAGGATATTATGCCTCAGTTATGCAGGGTATATTGAGATCACATCTCGAATACCTGGTGCAGATTTGGGCTCTTTATTTAAGGGAAGGATTTAATGCACCAGAGGAGGTTTACTTGATTGGTAGCTGGAATGAATGGACATCTTATCAGGATACAATTGTCAGGCTAAGTTTGCTTCCACTGGACTTTAGAAGAGTGAGGGATGACTTGATTAAGATCCTGGATGTTCTTGACAAAGTAGGAATGGAAAAGATTCTGGATCAGTCTGGAACTTGGGACACTGTTTTAAAATGAGGAATCACCCTTTTAGGACAGTGTTGGAGGGAGGTTTCTTTTCTCAGAGAGTCAGAGTGACTTTAGAACTCACTACCTCAACACGCAATAGAGAAGGGGCCATTAAATATTTTTAAAGACATAGGTACACAGATTCTTGTTAGTCAAAGAAATCAAAGATTATTGGGGGTAGTTGAGAATGTGGAATTCCAAACAGAAACACATCTGCCATGATGGGCTAAATGATCTACTTATGCTCCTATTTAGCATGTTTATATATACAAGTGAGTGGTTTTCTAGGCCATTTCAATGCGCAATTCAATGTTTGAAGTCACATTTGTTCAGAATCAGTTTCCAAGGTATTTATAACAATCCAGTAGTCTCATGGTCTCCATTACTTATCCTGGTTTTCTAATTCAAAATTTATTTAAATAATTCAATTTACCTTTCCAAATTGCTGGGTGAAATTTGATCTCACATCTCCAAATATTAATCCAAAGTCTCCCCATTACAAATCCACTGACATAACCATAGTGTCACCCTAGCAATTGTGCAACTAGGTGTAAACAATGCATTATTACAACACCTATCTCAATGTGAAAGTTAGATATTGCTTCTTATTAAAGTGTTACACATTTATAAAATTGGATCTCCAGTTAAAAAAAAGCTTGAATGAAAAATGCACAATTTTCTACATACTTTGCAATAATTCACATTTTATTCCAAAACTCAATTTTTAAATAATACAAAGCTGGACAAAGCCAAAACTGGACATTTTCCACTTGATTAGACTATATAGCTTATGTAGTATTTGGAAACATTGAAAATTTAAGATGCACAGCACCCCATCTACATATCAAAGTTTTCTTACTAATTTCAAAATATTGGGACTCATTTTTGACCATAAATGTTTAATAACAATCATATATACAGATATTTTTCAAGCCTTTTTAAAATTCTAACACGTTATAACCTTGAATGTAATGTGCACTGGAGCATAATATAGACTTAACCACCCACAGGAAGTAATGTGTACTGGAGCATAACATACTTAACCAACTACAGGCAGTTTATATGCACTGGATGCAATATCAAGAACCTAGCTTTAAAAGTAATGTGCTGTTAATTAAAAGCAAAACAGGCATTTTCAAACACTGCAAAGTCAAGCACAGTAATATTCCTGTGTTTTATTTAGACGAACAGAGGTAGATTCAAAAGGAAAAGTAAGAAAGTATCATGAGCAATCTCTGGCTTCACAGACCAGTCAGTTCCCCAAGAAAAACAGAAATTGCTGGAGAAATTCAGCAGATCTGTGGGAAGAAAGCAGAGTTAACATTTTAAATGATGAAGAGTCATCAGTTTATATATAGAATCCCTACAGTGTGGAAACAGGCCCTCCGGCCAAACAAGTCCACACTGACCCTCAGAGTATCCCACCCAAACCCATCTCCCTATAACCCACCTAATCCTTGCATCCCTGAACACTATGAGAAATTTAGCATGGCCAATCCACATAACCTGCACAGTCTTTGGACTGTGGGAGGAAACCTGAGCACCCGGAGGAAACCCACACAGACATGGGGCAAACATGCAAACTCCACACAGACAGTCACCCAAGGGTAGAATCGAACCAGAGTTCCTGGTGCTGTGAGGCAGCAGTGCTAACCGCTGGGCCACTATGTCACCCCAAGTTAACTCTGCTTTCTTCCCACAGATGCTGCCCAGACCTGCTGAGTTTCTTCAGCAATTTCTGTTTTGGTTTCAGATCTCCAGCATCTGAAGTTCTTTGTTCTATTTAACTCCGTTCCCTAATATTGAGGTTGGTGGGCCTTCTTCCAGTGGTTTGATGGGTAAATGTATCATATGATGCGTCAAAAAGCATCAAGGTGCCAGATTTGAATCTGAGCCTGAGTGGAGTTAACTGGCTTCAAATGTTAGAAATATCATTGGTCCGACTGGCAGAGAGATTGCCACTGTAGCCATTCACTAGTTACTGTTGGAAAATACATCTGCATAATCATTAGGTAAGGAGAGGTTAGCTGTGATACAACCATTGATCAACTTGTCTGCTAATGTTGTCTCAGTTTGGATATGTAGAAAGACGACTTGAACAATATACTGGAGGGCTGACGACACCTGTGGAACCACACTGCAAAAAAATTCACTACCTTCAAATGAAAAATATATCAGGAAAGGTTTGATACTAATAGATTGAGCTATGTGACTAAGTGCAACACAGTGACAGAGTTTGTTGGAATGCAAACTGAATAGCCCAGCCTTCTAACAGTCAACTTCACGTGGACATATGCATAATGTCCAACTTCATTTATTTAAATTGTTCAAAACATACAAGGGCAGCAGACACTAGTGCTTAACTGATTATTTCAATCAATGTCTGATTACAGTGGTTTTATGAAAGTTTTGTTCAAGACTATGTCCACAGTTTCTGCATTGTGTAACCCCAACATCCCACCTCAAAGCAGATCTCTTCTTTCTTTTGATTTGGTTTCATATCAGTTCCTGATAATCTATCAAGATTACATTGGATTTTATCTTGCTTCCATCTTTAAGATTATGGCAGTGTTTATGTAAATTGCATTTTCTAGTTTACAAGACACAGGGGTCAGAGTACAGCAATACTTATAAAATTCTAACAATCATTGTTAAGTAGCAGGTGTTGTTCATATTTGGGAACTATGAATCAGAAGATTCCCAATCTCTGAGATCATCAACAATTATCAAGCAGAAACTAAACATTTCCAGACAAAAATGTAAAGAATATTCTCAGGCATGCCTTCTCTAACATCGACAGAGATCTAGAAATAGATGATATGACTTATAATAGAAATGGGCTAGAGGACACTGAATAAAGGATGGCAAATAAATAAATAAAGACTTCAAGGACACTTAAGAGCCTCATTCTTCCTTCTCCAATTACTCTGAATGAAATTCGTGTTACAAAACTGGTCATTGTCAGAATGAAATTAGGTAACTTTGAAGCAGGTCAAATACTTTACTGTTATTTGAATCAGAATGAAGCACTGAATTACAATGGTTGTCCCACTTCAGATGTGTTGTTCATTGAAACTGGAAGAATTTGATACAGAAAACCAACAACAAAAGACATGGCAGTTCATTCTGTATAGCAATTGTGCTTTTTAAATTGCTGCATTTTATAAAATTGTAAATAAACTAATTTGTTACAAATACTTAAGGGCTCCTATTTCAACATGGACCAAAGAAAGTTTAAATAAAATCATTTTGAATTAAATAGCCTACTATCTCTATATTATCGTTAAGGATACTTTATTGGTCATTTCTGTACATATAATTATTTTGAAGAAGGGTGCCTTTGGGAACCTGAGTCTCAGAGACAAAGCACAAAAACCTCTGACCTGGCCTCACCCAAGTCAGATCAGTGGGGAATTCAAATGAAATATAATTAATATATGTCCACATTTAGAAGTAAATATAATTTTTTTACCATAATTGAAAACATTTATGCCTTAGGCTGTTTAAAAATTAGAACAAAAACATGTCTATAAATTGGAGTTTGAAGTGTTGTAAAAGGCAATAAATTCACTCACTCACTAGACATATCCTCAACTTTGACACCCAATGTTAATGACAACAAAATCCTCAGCTCTTCTGTATAATTCCAATGTAACCCTGGTTGAAAGTGGAATATTACAAGATAGCTGAAAATTACATCAAGTCCTATGCACTCTGGGTTCTAAACTTTCCCTGGTGTTTCCTCTAGTCTTTCTGGCAAGTGGAACCATGGTGCGGCAGTGGTGTGACCTGGGTCTAACAGAGGCAGGGACTCAGTACATTGAAGTATTCCTGCTTCAAGGCTGAGCAGATCCCAAGGTTGGTATGTCCCATCCAAATTCTCTCCATAATGAAAGTTGGGTGGGTTGGATTATGCAAAATCCTATCCTGTAGTGGTTTAAATGCTTTTCAGAGTCACTTAAATTAGGTAACCACTTCCTGACCAATGCTGTTTCTAAAACCACCTGAAAATGCCCTTGAAGGCCAGACAGAAGCCAAGCATTTTTTATATTCATGTGCATATTCAGTCATGCAAAAACAAAAGCTAAGGAGGCACGCATTTGAACAAATCGCCAACACGATCCAAAGATAGAGGAACATTGTCTCTGACCCAATAGACTACAGTCAACTCAGTGACAGAATGTACTGGCAACGTAATCTAGATGACATTGCCAGGATCACTAGCCCATGCTTATCAGTGCAAGGAGTATCTAAACAAGCTCTACAAGCTGTCTTGAAAATTACTGAACATGTTAAATGGGATGCTGTGCAGTCAAATGCAGTCTTGGTGTCAGGAATTTACCAAAAGGTGTATTTTAGCTTTAAACATTGTGTGAAAGGTCATTCGTTTTATACACAGCAGGTATATGTCATTTCAGACAGACAACAGAACACAATAAAGCAACATTCACTTCTACACACATTATACCAATCACAAATTGCAGTAAGACTATTGTATTCTGGCCATTGTTCATTTTGTGGTTATAATTATTTATTTTGCTATGTCTGTTAAATACTAAGATCTTAATGGAAGAATGTTTGTCGCATCACAATCTTTGAAATTTTTCCTCTGTCCAAAATAAAGTGGAAGGAGATGAGCAGCATATTTAGGCTTAAGTCATAATAGAGAGCTTAGGAAACGAGGAGCTGTTGTCAGTTCCCCTACCACTCCTGATGAAAGCACAGCCAACCATTTCCTTTCATTCTTCTCCTTCTCTGGGAAGCACTTTCAACATCCTTCCTGGAGTTTGCTCCACACCCTCCAACTCTGAGAAATCTCTTAAAGTGGAATTAGGCAAGTTTATTTTCAGTAAGTGCTGATATCTTCTTCATGTGATTGTCTTCAATGATGTCTCATCTCATTTTTACATAGCTGGCTTTATAACTTACTGTACATTTGGGTAGTTAACAGTACAATTTCCAATGTTGGCTCATGAATATAACTAGTTATCCAGAAAAGTGTGAGTTTGATAAAACTATGTAAAGTTTTTGAGCTCTTTGAGTCTGTAACACAATTTAGTTATGTCCAGTTGAGTCTATAGGATCGACTTTTTTGTTATTGAGCAAATCAGACACTGTTTTTTACCTAAGAAGGTCCATAACTTTAACCCATCTCTGCTGCAGCTGTGTGTTCTGAGAGAATCACTGGTTATCCTCTTCCAACTGAAGACGATGAACAACAATCTAAACATTATCAGTAGAATAGTTTCAATCACATTAAGGTAGAATAATTGTAAAGTAGTAGCTTTGTCCTCTTGTTCAATATGCATTTTTAAATTTACATCAGTACATCGTTCCTTTTACTACACCATACTACGATTGCTATCATTATTATTGTCAGTAAAATAGGCACTGTGATGAGGGCAATGAGGATCTTGTCAGGAGGGTCCTGGAACATTAGCATCTCCAAAGTACAGTTTGAAAAAAAATGTTTATGGATATCAATAACATAGTTTTCCACTTGTGGATTTGGCCAGAAACAGGAAATCCCTTCTACGACATTTTCTGCGCAATATGAGAATGTACTGTAATAGCTGTGAAAAGATATACAAAGGCAGAGTTAATTAACAGATACTTTGAGAATAACTGATACTGCACAAAACAGCTTATTCTTGAATTATATAACTTACTGAACCAGCTAAGTCTGCACAAATAGAAAGAAAAATGTACTCATTGTAAATTGTCATCTTCACCAAATGCACAGCAATCAAACAGTGTATTGCACATCCAGTTTAGAACCTGCCTGGTTATAAAATGGAATTTGGTACATTCTATAACAAGCAGGTGATCTGTTCTGCTATGCAAATACAGGAAAATGAAAATTCACTTCTGACTGCATTGTTTCTGTCTCTGACACATTTTTCCAGATTTCAAAACTTAGGAACATCTTTAGCACTCACAATCTTTCTTTTCTTATATAAACCCAGGTTTGAGATCATGAAACTTTACCACTCTTTTTGTTTCAATCATAAAGACCCAGATCTTGCAGTGAGTAGCAAAGCGGAGGTGTACATCACTGACTACATTTGACAATGTGATCTTACCTTTACGAAAGACTGCAGGGTAACTTGATCTCCTAGCTACAGTGTAGATCCAGGGTGAGGTAAGTCAGGAGTGCTCGTAACAAACTGCAATGCAGTGTAATGCCCCTTGAGGTCTCCCTTCAGCTCAATGTGAAGTAAGTGTTTTCATTCTAGTTCCCATCCTGGCACACCGACCAACAATCACCACATACCCACTCCCAACCCAAGCCCCAAATCCACTCTCAACCCCTTCTCCCACCACTTTTAGTCTTTGCTGACATTGGCAGTTATATTAGTTTCATTTCCTGCCTTTTAAATGACTGTAAATTACCAGGTATGGGGTGGCAGACAATCAAAAACAAGTTAGTCAAATCATCCAACACTGAAGTACTAGGATCTGGTGATGGGAACAGGGCCAAAAGGACTGAGGGGGATGAGGAATGAGGACAGAAAGGAAGAGGTAGAGTGAGCTCTTTATTAAGATAAGCTCTGAAAATAGGGTAGACAAATCAAAAGTGCAAATTTAAGTTATTGTTTGGAATTTAATTGACAGTTCTACCAATCCTTCACCACAACTTTGGTGGTAGATTAAGCTCTGCCCTTTTTCCAATATTTCTCCTGATCTTCTGCCAAAGCTGTTGTGAAGCATGGATGAATATCTATCGAATTTCCATCCTTTGTGTAATTGTTTTATGTCAGATATGTGGTTATTGCTCAAAGTCTGAAACAAACAGCATGAAAATTTTAACATGGCATGGGAAAAATCTCTTTGTTAACAATCCATATTGATGTATTTTTAGTGACCAGGAAATTAGCCACCCTCACCTTTAATAACAATCAAAATTTAAACTATATCTGGAGGAGGTCACATCAGAAGAGATGTTGTAAGTTAGACGAAGCATACAGTAATTGATCAGGCTAGTGATATGGACATTGACAGTCAGAGTATGGAATGTAGGGACAGAGAAAGAAACTTTAAAGTGCTCAGAAAATGATAACATTCAAGCAATGCAAACAGATTTCTGTGAAAGGAAGACGAAGTTTGGCTAAGTTACAAGGTTTCTTTGAGGAAGTAACAAAGTGAAGTGGGATAAAGAGGGATCCTGCAGTTGCGGTTCACTAAATTTCCAAAGAGGCATTTGATAAAGTGCTACGTCGAAGACTATGAGATTAAACTTCATGGTGTAGGGTGCAACGTCTCTGATTTGTTCTTCTCTAGGGTGTTTAATGTATTCCCAAATTTATTCTTAGATGTCCTTTGCTGCACTCCATGAATTGTGCCCTGTCCTTCCTCATTTTAATTCCATAACCTCGTGGACCTGATCAGTCACTTTTCAATACTGGCAGCATCATTCAGCACTCCTAGCTGTCTAAAGTGCAGTAACAATAATTACAATTGTCTGTAAGCAATGCCACAGGCAATTAACTTGTTCGCTATATTTTACAAAAGTACACTGCCTTTGTAGAGTATAATGTTCAGATATAATTGCAATGTGTGTAGTCATGTCATTGAAAAATAGACAGTTGTTTAATGTTCTACGAATAATGTCACTTTCAACTTGACAACAAAGTTGCTTTAATTTGGATCAATATTTAAAGCTTAGTTGTCCCAGCCCCCACCCATACCCACTGTCTGCATTTATTTTTTACTCCTCAGAGGCTGACAGCTGACATAGAATTCAGCAATACAGATCATGATAGCCTCGTGTTTGATGACTCTATCCCTGTCACAGAACTTCTTCTTTGTTCTTCCTGACCCCTCCCACCCGCCTTCCTACTTACTTAAAATATCTTTCATCTCCCTTTCTCTTTGGTTCTGATTAAATATGATTGACCTGAAACATTAAGTCTGCATCTCTCCACAAATGCTGCTTCACCTGTTGAGTTCTTTTTCAAGCATTTTTTGTCACTTTTTCAGATTTTAAATTCTGCAGGCTAAAGGCTTTGCTTTTGTATTAATATCTGATGCCCAAGTTAGTGGATATCAGTAGTGGCAGCAAAAAGGGCTGTACAAACCACAATCTCCAAGCTGGGAGAAGAAAAAAATCCACACATTGTGGACTCCAACGACACTTAAGAAGCCTGATACTTTAAGAGGGATAAATAAAGTGAGACTGGCAGCCAAGGGCACAGCCTCAGAATGAAGGGACAACCCTTTAGAACTGATTTGAGGAGGAATTTCTTCAGTCAGAAGGTGGTGAATCTGTGGAACTCATTGCCACAGAATGCTGTGGAGGCCAAGTCATTGAGTGTATTTAAGACAGAGATAGGTTCTTGATTAGTAAGGGGATCAAGAGTTTAGGGGAGAAGGTAGGAGAATGCGGATGAGAAACATAGCAGCCATGATCAAATGGTGGAGCAGTCTCAATGAGCCAAATGGCCTAATCCTGCTCCTATATCTTATGGTCTTAAGATCCTGTATGCTTTGCTTAGCACTCTATCAATATGCCCTGCCAACGTCAAAGATTTTCATTTGGGTGAGGTTGTTAAATTTCTGAGGTGGACATAATGGATTCCTCTGGCAGTATTTTGAAGAAGGGCAGCGGAACTCTCCTTGAAGCCTAGCCAACATTTGCTCCTCAATCAGCATCTTGTCATTATTACATTGTCTGTGTGAAATGGGCAAACAAGCTTCCTATATTACAACAGTAATTGATACTCAAAAGTGTGTCATTGGCTGTAAGGAATTTTATGATGTCCTGTGGTCATTAAAGGTATGATAGAAATTCTAGTGTCTTCTGTACCTTTACACAGCCAAATGGAACAAATGACTTTGGGCATTGTTTAACTTCCAGTGTTTACTCCCTCTTGAATATTAACAATAGAATGAAATGGCTGCAAATTATCATCACCCTGTTGCACTGCAAACGCTTCAAAAAATACTTGATTGTCTGTAAACTCCTTTGAGAGTTCCTAAGTTCATAAAAGGCAATATAAATGCAAGTTCTTCCTTTATCACAATGTATACAGCAACTTGGATTGTATCCACTGGACGATGCAGGCAGTTGTTTCCTTGACGTTCTCTGACACTGCATGTTGCTCACCATGTTACCTCCTTAAGTGCACTGTCTGCATTGTCTTGGAGCTGTACTAGTATTTGTAAATGAAGGGAATACAATTTCCAAAAGACAAATTTTCTCTGGGACACTGGAAGCAAGTAGACTGTTCTATCAGACCAACAGATAGCTTCAAGAGGCATGTTCAAATATGCTACAAGATATGGTTCTAAATAACATTTCTGTAGTTGTGTGTGTCCATGAATGAGAAAGGGAAACACAAAAATTGAGCATATAATAATATTTTCTATATGCTGAGGAGGAGGCTTCCGATTTCATTTTCCTAAATTTCTCTACGTTCGTAGAGACATGCATGTTCAGGTAGCCTGCCCAAAGATGGTTACGCAATCCCAACTTGAGCATTCACTCCCGAGATCAAGTGCATTTTGTTTCATTATTTCATTATTTGTCGCCTTGTGCTACATGCATACCCTAAATACTAACTGTGAATTGCAAGATATTTTATAGTAGTGGGAGAGAAAATATGAAAGGAAACAGACAGCAAAGCAATGTTAGGCGAATTAGGAGAAGTGACTAAAATTTGGCTAAGATGGGTAGCTTTGCAAACGTGTTTAAGAAAGAATTCACAAAGAGATGAGAAGTTTTAAAGGAAGTCATATCGGCATAGAACTAATTTGAAAGATATGCTACATGCTGCATGTATATTACACATGCTGTACTGTCATGAAATCATAACATTCAGAATATATAGTTGGTGAAGGCTTTGGAGACATGTGCTGGGCAATACCTTCTAAAGACAAACCTCAAGACATGGCATTTTTCCTCAACTCATGTATTTTTATTGACATTTGAGGTTATGAAAGATTGTGTTCAAACGCATTGTTAGGCATTCAAATATTTTTGTCTTATGTAGACGTACTTCCTAAAGCAACCTTTTTCTGCCCCACTGTATGCATCAAGACCTCAGATAACCATGCACTTGAACTCACAGGAAGCCTTGAATTATGGGGAAATGCTATAAATCTTCAAACCTCTGTTTGCAGTTCCATAGGCAATGAGAGGATAGTGCAGAACTAAGATCAACTTGAATATCTAGATTTTAAAAAATCTGTATTTGGTGATAGGTCATAAAAGAAAATCTTATAGAAGACTTTACTCATGGATGTTTGTGCTACCAATTTGCTTTTTCATATGAATTCAGCATCTCACAAATTTCAGACTATGAAGGGTTCTTTCTTAATGCAAAATGCTGAAAGGTTCAAGAAGTTGAAAGTTCTTGAACAATGTAAAATAACTTGATTTACAGTATTCACTACTTTGTAACTTGAAAAAAAGTAAAATGTGCAATCTATTTCCTTGTTTATAAAGTTTTCACTTTAATCTATGATCTGCAAGATGTATTCTTTATTTTACTACAGACATGTTAATAACTAGGGATGTAATTTTCCATGAAAAGAAATTAAACATCTGAAGCAGTCCTTCAAAATTTCACCCTTGTTCATACTTAGCACCATAGACAACCAGGGCAGGAGCTAGACCTTACACTGAATGTAAATTCCCAGTTCAGCAACTCAGGTGGAAATGGTGATATACTACAAATCGGTCTAATGTCTCACGGTACACCAATATTACACACAAATTTTACCCTCTTATTCTAAACTTTGAAGCCAGTGTTCAAACACTGGGAATAATGTTTTATCAATATTAAATTTAATTCTTTTACTGTCAAACTTTTGGCACACCAGTTAGCACATTTGGATATATTTAAATCCTGATTATGTTAATAACCACAAGTAAGAGATTCACACAAGCTGCTTTGTTTTAAAATAGTGTGCATATCGAAAATTCAATTTATTACATGCATGGTTTCTATATAATGCATCTGGAGAAGTTGCACCTGACAATGGGTAAAGAAACGCCTATACCACAAGGTCTGCAATGCATCACAAATTGGTTGGTATCAAATTTGCACCATCACTCATAGAGGCGTTGGTCAAAGGTGGGTGTGAGGAGAGGGAAAGGTCACACTGATACAATAGGATGATTTTCTAAAATTACAGTTAAGATATACTGGGTCAAAAAAATCTGCAGAGTGCCAACTCACATGTAATTGGCAGAATATATTTTTCCAGGGTTTCAGGCACAAACCAAAAAGGTCTGCAAGTTCAGGAACAGCTTTCATGATATAAATACCCAGACAAATCCTCATGCCACCAGATACTCAAATCATGTAATGCAATGTCTCATGAAACCACAAAATCTAGTGGAAGTATGATAATCAGAAGCTTATAAGCCCACCTCCAAAAGACATCCAGCCACCCCAAATGGTCTTTTGCAAAATAGTTTAAAGCCACTTTCTCATTTATCTTCAGTAATTAAGGCCACAATCCCCACTGGAACCCACTAGTACAACTTGGTCAGTCAATACACCTGGGACAAAATTGGATAAGCAACAAAATGTGAACATGGATCATTATATACCAATAAACAATGCATAATTAGGTCATGCCCAAGTGAAATGACAGGGGCAGTATGTAAACCTCATTTAGCCATGCTCATTTATATAATTGCAACATGTAGCCAGATTAAGTTTGTTGTTTGCATGGCTGCATAGCTGTCAAATCTTAAGAGGGTTAATACGAATTCAAGATAACCTGAACTACATACAGCAAGCTTTCACCTCTTAAAGGGGAGATGTATTTGGACTGGAATAGGCACTGGAATTCATTTCACAAATGCCTTTGACCTGAGGAAAACACAGGAATGGCATAACAGAACAGAATGTGGGCTCCAGGGTTTTCTGATATAGTACTAAAGGTCTTGGTGCAGGAGGCTGACAGGAAGAGAAATCTTCACAATAGGGAACAAAGAAACCTGAAAGACAAAGTCAGAGGAAATAGCAGTAGCTAACCTTATAGGTCAACGCCAGCAGAGTTGCCCTGAAGCAGTGCTAGAAGAAGTTCAATTGCCTCATATGAGTGATAAAGGTCAGGAAATGCATCTTTAAATGCCATACTCCTCAAACTACACCTATCAACAATCTGTACCAATCACAACTGAATAGAACATCCATAGCTTCACCTTACGCTCACATGCTTAGCACATCCACAAGAATTACACTATAAGTCCCTCTTCTCACACATGTCAGTTGTTTAAACACGAAACTACATCATCAATTATACTACTCCACACACTGGCACGCTTCCCTCTCTCATGCAGGACAAGGTGGCACAGAAACAAAGAAAATGGCCTGACAAGTGGGACAAACACTCAGCTATAAATCCTGCCTGGGTGGCAATGTTCATCATCAATAGAGCAACCATGACTAAGTATATGAAAAGTAAGAAGGCTGAAAGTATGGAAGGTAACGGTATACTTCTGCGTAAAGTTCCTTCTCCCATCCTACATCCCTTTCACTGCACAATCTCTTTGGTTTCCAAAGCTCTAGATGTGCACATGCAGCTCTTGCCAGCTCCCCACCTCTCACCGCAACCATTTTTCCTTTTACACACACAAGAACTGTAACCTGAACAGGTAGTGTGTGTGTGAACATGAAATGAAAGATGAAAACAAAACTGATTATGATGAATTTAGTTTACATTTTTCCAATACGAAATGGTGGCCAATTTAAGGAGAACATTGCAGATCGGTAATAACCCAGTATCTTATGGCCACTGTCTCAGCTACAACTGCAGCACAAGTGGAAGTCACTCAATGTCTAATGACTTCAATGGAAACACTAGCTGATGTCATCCAAGCTCAGTTTGCTGCCTTCCAAGGACAGCTTACTGCCATTTGGGCGCAGAACTACTGCCATCATGGTTTGCATGGTCTCACACCAATCATACAATCTAATCTCCAACAGATTACCAGGAATGTAAGGATGAGAAACTTGCAAGATGAGAGCTTTTGTCCTCCCACTTCTGCCACTCTGCAGAATAGCCTTCATTGATGTCTGAGTGTGAGCCAGCCCGCACAGCTGCCAACTATGCCAAAAGCTGGGTCAGAGCTACATCAGCTCATCCTGATGATCATCTGGCGACTGACGGAGATGGAGTCCCCGGCCATGCACTCAGATCTTGTGTGGATCAGCTGGTGGGAGTATTCGCTGACACCTTTAACCTCTCCTTACTACAATCTGAAATCTCCACCTGCTTCAAGAAGACCACCGTCATCCCAGTGCCAAAGAATATCATTACCTTGCCTTAACGACTACCGCCCCATGCCTCTGACCTCATGGCTCACATCAACTCCAGCTTCTCAGCTTGCCTTGATCCTTTGCAATTCGCCCACCATTGCAACAGGTCCATGACCCTACACTCATCCCTGGAACATCTGGATAATAAGGATACCTACATCAGGTTCCTACTTACTGACTACAGCTTCACCTTCAACACTATAATCCCAAACAAACTAATTTCCAAATTCTGAGATCTAGGTCCCTGCTCCACCTTCTGCAACTGAATCCTCAACTTCCTGGCCCACAGACCACAATCAGTGAGAACAGGCAACAGCACCTCCTCCACAATAATCCTCAACACTGGTTCCCCGCAAGGCTACGTACTAAGCCCCTTCTACATTCCCTATACACTCATGATTATGCAGCCAAATTTTGTCCTAATTATATCTACAAGTTTGCTGACATCACCACCATTGTAAGCTGGATCTCAAACAATGACGAGACAGAATACAGGAAAGAGATACAGTGCTTGGTGGTTTGGTGTAAAGATAACAATCTCTCCCTCAATGTCAGCAAAGTGAAAAAGCTGGTCATTGACTTAAGAAAGCTAAGTGGAGGGCACGCCCCTGTCTACACCAATGGAGCTGAGGTGGAGATAGTTGACACCGTCAAGTTCCTAGAAGTGATGATCACCAACAATCTGTCCTGGTCCACCCACATTGATTCAACGGTCAAGAAAGCATAGCAAAACCTCTACTTCCTCAGGAGGCTAAGGAAATTTGGCATGTCCGTAAAGACTCTTACCAATTTTTATAGCTGAACCGTAGAAAGCATTCTATCTGGATGTATCGTGGCTTGGTATTGCAACTGCTCTGCCCAGCTAGAAACTACAGAGAATTGTGAACACAGCCCAGTCCATCACGCAAGCCAGCCTTCTAGCCATTGACAACAAGGTGCAGGGCTGGATGAACACAGCAGGCCA
>NC_063333.1:58811003-58819495 GCF_021869965.1 Rhincodon typus | reverse complement strand
CAGTATTGTAAACAGTGTAGGTGATAACATAAAATTACAAAGGGATATCGATAGAATAAGTGAATGGACTAAACTGCGGCAGATGGAGTTCAAAGTAATCAGGTGTGAGGTTATCCATTTTGGCCCGAAAAAGGGTAAATCAGGTTACTTTCTACATGGTATAAAGTTAAATATAGTCAATGTCCAAAGAAACATAGGGTTTCAGATGTGTAGATCTTTCAATTGTCAGTAACAGGCACAGAAAATAATCAAGAAAATCAGTGGAATACTGGCATTTATATCTAGAGGACTGAGTACTAGATTGCAGAAGTTATGCTGTAGTTATACAAAACCATGGTTACATCCTACTTGAAGTACTGTGAACAGATCTGGGCACCACACCTTAGGAAGGATATATTGACCTTGCAGGGACTGCAGCATGTGTTTACTAGAATGATACTGACAAATTCTGAGGAAGGGTCACTGGACCCGAAATATTAACGCTGATTTCTCTTCATAGATGCTGCCAGACCTGCTGAGCTTTTCCAGCAATTTCTGTTTTTATTACAAGAATGATACCTGGACTTCAGGGGTTAAGGAGAGATTACACAAATTAGGCCTGTTTTCTGCAGAATTTAAAAAGCTATTGGACGATCTGATCAAAGTGTTCAAGATACTAACAGGAAAAGTCAGGGTGGATAAAGATAAACTTATTTCTCCTGGTTGTGGATTCCAGAACCAGGGGCATAGGCTAAGAAGGAAGGCCAGACTGATCAGGAAGGATGTTCAGAAGCACTTCTATACACAAAGGGTGGTAGATGTTGGGAACCTTCTTCCACAAATGGCAGTGGATGCAGAAGCAGTTGTTAATTTTAAATCTGAGGTACTTTTGTTAAGCATAAGTATTAAGGGATATGAGCCAAGGCAGGTATATGGAGTTAGATCTCAGATCAACTACAATCTCTCTGAATGGTGGAACAGGGTCAGGGGCTGAATGGCCTACTCTTGTTCCTATGTTCCTCATGAACACCTCAATTTAACGCACTTCAACACACTTCCAGACAGTGCATTCCAATCTGAACCTCTGTTGTGTGAAAACAATTTTTCTCATTTTGCACTTACTTCCTTTTCAACAACACTTTAAAACTGTACCCTCAGATTCTCAATCCATTTATGAGTGGGGATAGTTTTGCCCTATCTACTCTGCTCAGACCCCTCATGACTTTGAAAACTTCTATCAATTCTACCCTCAGCCTTCTCCTTTGTAAGTAGTGTTTAGGTTTCACACCGGTATTAACTCCACTGCAACCAGAACAGGAATTTTCTGAGCTAAATATAATCTCTTTTAAGGTCAACAATGATGCCAGTCTGTCTCAGACCTACCACTCCCATCCCCTCCCCCAGGTTCAATGCAACCAGGAAAAGAAATATGAGTAAAAATAGAACTGCAGAAGCATATGGCCAGAAATACTTACTTCTGCCCAGTTTTGAGTAGAAGGAAGTTGCTGCTATTAATAGCGGAAACATCCTGGTTCAGGATAAACGCATAGGAACATGTGAGAAATTCTCCAGCTTTCAGGTATCGGATAACTTTTAACAACAGAACAACTTTTTGTTAAAGACACCTTTAAAAATATAAACCTCTGGCTAATTGCCATCTTTATGTTGTTGAAGGTATTGATTTTTACTGAAGCACAGTGTGCAGCCACTGTTAGGCCTGAAACTCCAATCAAGCATTTATGCTTAATTTATGCGACCACAGCTGGAGTGTCAGCAGGCTTGTCATTAATAAAGGAATCTCAGCCAAGCCCATTTCTGCTCTTGCCGAAAGTTCATAAACAAACATTTCCAACAGGGGTTACAGCAACCAATTAGGAACAGAAACCTCATCAAGTTTTGCTTTCATTTCCTTAGATAAAGATACAGATGCCAAATGAAATGTCCGAACTGTTGTCAAAGTTGAGATTGACTAACTCAGCACAGCTCAGAAGTCAAATTTGAATCTGAAAGTCACTGAACCATGCCACCTTAAGCCATTAGGAATTTCCCAGGAATTTGTTTTCCATGATATGTGTTTTCTGTTTTCTCCTCTTTCTCGCGTTCTCTGAAAGTTATGACTTTTCTTAAAATCTACTTTATATTCTTCAGGATATGCTTGCATTGGAGACAGTGCAGAGAGGATTCAATAGGTTGATACTTGGGATTCCAAATCTGCTGATAGCAAAAACTAGGCAGGAATGTGAATAGTGAGCAAGATGAAGGGAGACATCAAGCAGATTTGGAAAGACAAAGTGAATGGGCAAGAATATGGAAGATGGAATAAAATGTGAATAATTATGAAGTTATCATTTTGCTTGAAAAACAGAAACAGAATATATCTGAAATTGTGGGAGATTGGGAAGTGTGGTGTCCAAAGGGATCTGGGTTTTGTTGTCCATGAGTCACTAAAAGCTAGCATGCAGATACTAATTCAGTAAAGAAGGTAAATGTATGTCGGTGTTCATGGCAAGGGGATTTCAGAAGTAACATTATTTAGCTGCACTTATATACAGGCTGAATGTGGTGTATGCATACTGTATTGATCTCCTTATCTAAAGAGTGATGTACATGCCACTGATGAAGTTTCATAGAGGATCACCAGTTTAATCCCTGTGATTGCAAAATTGTTTAATGAGGATAGATTGAGGAAACTGGGCTTATATTCTGGGCCTGGTACCAGTTTCCTTTGTAAGTCAAACACTTCACATATACTACTACTCAGCAGAATATATGCAGGTAGATACACCTTGCCTATATATTTTGATGGCAGGTAGACGGTGAGCACCAAATGCAGCTCCCAGAAGGAAAAACCAGTAAAGCTAGTGAATGGCACATACTGGTCTGACTCATTTTGTACACTTCAAAATGAAGGACCGATGCAAACAGTAGGTTCATTTCCAAGTATTACTTTTTTTTTAAAGCTGCGTTTTTCTCCTCTGGGCTCCTATTCATTTTTCAAAAGTTAAATTTAGAAAAGGAATTCCAAATAGGAATAATGGATGTGAAACTGGCACTTCATGGCAAATGGCACAAGGACACTGATATTAATGTTGTTTTTCACAGCTGATTGCTTTTTTAAATGCACAAAAATCCAATTGGATACAACCAATAATCATGGGGAATAGAGGTTGATGTGAAATCCCAGCCAAATCAGCCGTCAATGTCATGTTTCCTTTTGAGTACAAATAACACAAGTAGAAATGCTGCCTGCACTGATTCACCATGTTAGTCATAAGTCTAAACAATGTACTAATCTTATACTTAACCAGAAAACACTGAACTCAGTAACCTGAGTAGTACAACTATTATGTCAGCCAAAAATATTTGAACTGACTGATTCTAGGAATCTTTGGGTTTTTTTTAATTCAAAGGATTTTTTGATCCATTTGACAGAGAAATACAAGTAATCAACAGACTTATGAGACTTATTTTTGTAACCAACAATGGGCGGAATCATACCACATTTTGGCAAAATGTAATTTTCACTGAATTTTCTGGACAGTTTCTCTCCACAAGACCTGGCAAGTTTTCTTGTGCTATCATGACAAGCTCACCTTATTAACAATCTACCATGCCTCTTTGGTGCCCCCTCTTTTGATGCTAGTCCAATTCTACCGTTAGACATAGCCAAAGAACTTGCTACTGCCAAGATATCCTGGAATAGACTGCCAGGGCATCAGTGCCATCTTCGAATCTGACCATTTACCCAGGCAAACACTAGCAGTCTGAAGATGCACTTCATCGTCAATGTAGATGCACAGCAGCCACAAACCAACATATCTCATGGCACACAGGTGGTACAGCTGAAACTTCCTTGCACATACAATTGCATATTCCTCCACCTATCGCTGTTTTAAGTGCCAAATTGTACAACTCGTCAGTCCATAGCCACATTTCAGTTCTCTCTAAATCAATGCTACCCTTTTCCCAATGTCCACTGCAGCCGAGCATCTTATCATTATTCAATATGGGGCAGTCACATGCAGAAACACCTTCAAATGAACAAGAGTAGCTTCTATTTACAAACTGCAAAAGTGAACCGAAATTAAACAAACAGAGACTGCATTTTGCTCCTGGAATAAAAACAACTTGCTTGCATGTTTAATAGCAAGTATTTCTGTCAATGATTGATCAATGCACCCAGCTCTCATTGACTGGAACCAGTAACCAATCATGTCCAGTTGGATTTTCAGGGCCCATCACAGTTGTGTACATAAGGTGACGCTCATCCTGCTCAATGTCCTCATCCTCCTCCTTGGACAACTGTCCTGCTCTCCCAGTTCCTCAGCATCCATCACATTCCTTTGATCCAGTTATGCAGAGTGCCTCATGCTGGGGTTATGTGACATTCTCCATCTAGGATGCAGCACCATTCCAGGCAATGGAGCCTCATCTTCAGCACACTTAACATTTGCTCCAACACAGCCCTGGTCAAAGAATGAACTGCATTGTAGCTGCACTCCACCTCAAACAGGATTCTATTTCCTTACTTACTCTTAGCCCCAAAGCATGTTACATGATAAAGATTGTAGATTAAATTGAACGATGCATACTTGACCTCACATCAAAAAAGTTTCCAAATTTCTCATATAGTGTAGCTTTGTCATTATTGTGTGTCATTTTCTCCTCCTCCTTGATGGATGCGCTGAATGTTATAAAGCAAGATCACCATAATATTCATCAGGATGACGGCAAAAGAAATTCTGTCAGTAGAAATCTTAATAAACCCCTAAAAAAAGTACTTCCCTGTTAGCTGTGACATTAAAAAATGTAGGCATGTACAATCATGAGTAGTTTAATTCGAAGGCAGTCAAGAGTCAACCAGATTGCTGTGGGGCTGGAGTTACGTGCAGGTAAAGATAGCAAATTGCTGAATGTCATTAGTGAACCAGATGTTTTTTTTTCCCCAGCAGTCATCATTAGACTCTTAATTCCAAATTTTTATTGAATTCAAATTCCACCATCTGTCAAAGCAGGATTTGAACCCAGGTCACCCAACATCATCAGGGCTAAGATAACAAGGTGTAGAGCTGGATGAACACAGCAGGCCAAGCAGCATCATAGGAGCAGGAAGGCTGACGTTTCGGGCCTAGACCCTTCATCAGGGCTGATATGATTAATAGCTTAGTAATAATACCAGTAGGCCATCACCTCTCTGAACAGTTCTAAATCACCTCTAACTGAGAATGAGCAAATAGTTTAAATCTTGTCCCTAACAGCTAACTATTTTGTCACAAAATTATCATTGTCACTCCATGGTTATGTTATCCCATTTTTCTCAAGATCATTAATTGAGTTAATGTTGACTTTGAATGACAATACAAAACATGCAATATTAAATCAAATTCTCATTATTCATCTCTCAAATTCACCGAAAATAAAAACCAACATAAAACAGCATGGCAAATAAAGATGCCCTCTCTAAAATGAGTTGATAGTTTGACAACTGCAGTACATTTGATTTATTTGATTTATTTATTTATTGTCATGTGTATTTTGTTTCAAGATACAGTGCAAAGTGTTGAATATTGTGGCCCTCTCTGGCGCCATCTTAAAACATAAACAATTAAACCAAAACAAAGAACTAAAAGGCATAAAAATGAAGAAATAAAGAAAAAGTGTTCAATTTTACGGTCCTTCGTGTTAAGTGCTCCGCCATCGGCCATGGGCCTGGTGATCAGGCATGAGTTCCTTCCAGTGTGCCGCCACTTGAACAAAAGTCACCATCCTTCGACACCAACTCACCTACAAGAATCAACAAGAAACTCTGTTCCTCTGAATTTTTAAATTTGAAAGCTCGTATTCTATTTGAGGGTCTTGGAGACTTCTATTCGTTATAGAATTCACAGTATATTCTTACTGACTGCTATGTCTGACAATTTCTCTCCTTGAAAAATTTATGGCAATCAAAATTGGTAAAGAAATTCCAGCTCTCTCAACCAAATAAGTATTTTTACATCTGGAACTAAAAGCTTTCAATTGCTTACAGCTATGTGACCAAAACAATGACACAAAATTACCAATGTTCACATGAACATATAGAACAGGAAAAGCCAGTCCATTGAGCTTTTCCAATCTCAGCATGGTGCAACTTCCAGAAACTATCACCCTTTCACACAGTATTGCAATTGTCTGGAAGATGTAAAAATGTAGGGAAAGAAACTAGGGCCAATTTAGAATAGGCCTGTGGAAACAGGTCTCCAGCCAAGTAGGTACAAAGTTGTTGAAAGAAAAATGACATCTAATAGCCAACTATTTTCCAGCAGTGACATTAAAATGGGAAGATTTGCCCCACATTGCACTGAGAACCCTTTTCTACTCACTAAAAACCACGGCAGAACTTCCACAGCCAAACTGAAAATGAGTTCTATTGTGTAGGGTGATGTGTTTTGTGGTTTTCTCTATGTTAGCCCACATAAAATACAGTGTAAGGAGTCAAGTTCTCATGAGGTAGATGTATTGAAACTTATTTATAAGACTAACTACTTACATGGCTAAGATATCATAATTTTAGACACACAGTCTGGGTTCCATGCTCACTGTAGATATTTTCTAATCAACCTGTTCAGTGATGTTATTACAAACCTCTGCAGTGTAGATCATAGAATCCCTACAGTGTGGAAACAGGCCCTTCAGCCCAACAAATCCAAACAGACCCTCAGAGCATCCCACCAAGACCCATCCCCTGATAACCCACCTAATCTACACTTCCCTGAACACTATGGGTAATTTAGCATGGCCAATCCATCTAGCTTGCACATCTTTGGACTGTGGGAGGAAACCCACGCAGGCACCAGGAGAATGTGCAAACTCCATACAAACAGTCACCTGTGGGTGGAATTGAACCCAGGTTCCTGGTACTGTGAGGCAGCAGTGCTAACCACTGAGCCACCATGTCCCCCAGCAGGTGGGATCTGAACACAGGCGGGATTTGAACACAGGCCTGCTGGTCCTGCAGTAAGGATATAACTATTGCACAACAAGAGGCCCCAACTGATGTTATGTACAGTAACACAAATGGCTGACTGATTGGGCCCACTGTATTAAAGGAAGGAATTCACAGAGAAAGAGTGACTGCAGGTGAAGCAGATATCTTTAGATCAGAACATCAAATATATATAACCGCCTTAAAGGTACAGTGCCTGTATGTTCTGAAATCTGTGCCATATTGCAATGTCCCCCGTTTTCCCCCCCCCACCCCCAAGAACTGCAGCAGTTTATTACAGCTGCTCACCACCTCATCAAGGGCAATTAGGGGCGGACAATAAATGCTGGCCTAGCCAACAAAAGTCACATCCCATGAGCAATTTTCTTTCCAAAGTTGTGTGTTTGAAAAATAAGTTTTAGCAGATTCCCAAGACAGATTTAGGTTTCAGAAACCCTTGCTGGCGGATCTGGTATCTGCTGCAATGAATTAAAAAGTTGAAAGAGTTGAAATGCTTGTATTTGTGCCTCCAGGCTCCAGTGTTGGTGAGGACCAGCCCTAAATTAATTCTTCAAGTCCCCTTTAATTGCAGCACAATTTCTTGATAATGGGGAGGATGATAGCCATTTGTCAATTTTTTTCTGTTTCATTAAGGCTACCAACGGAGTGGTGCAAGTGATCCAGCAATATGTGACAATGCGGACAACATTAACATTTTGAAGCAAATCTGAGAACATTTTTTTTTTCTCACAGAAATGATGGAATTATTTAATCTTAAAATAAAAAGGTATAATTAATGTCAGTAAGTGTTGAGAAAGACCTGATCAACTTTTCTTATCATGAAGCAAACTACTGAAGTAAGACAGCTCAATCTTTCTGCATATAACTTTTGTAAAGTTAAATTTGGCAGGCAAGCAATAACTCTCTGACTGCCACTTGTGTTACGTTGGCAGTTGGCCAATTAGTGGCCAAACACAAGAAAGAAAGAGACTCACACAGAGGACAGGATTTCATTTCCTGGGCCAGGACTCTAAAGTTGTGACGACCTCTGATCCCAATCCTAAATTGACATGGAAACATGTGCCTGTTGCAATTATGATTTGCAGGGTGCTCAGTTAGCCAAGAGTCTCATTCATTGTTCAATCAACAGTGATGGAAGCAAGCAGGGAAAAGGCAGAGCCAAGCTGCTACACATCTACAAAATGGAAGCACAAACTGAGCAAAAGACAGAGGGCAGGGTGGGCGTCCACACTAAAATAAGGCAGTAAGTCTACAGCTCCCCAGAAGGAAATAACAGATTAACATCTCAAGTGCAGATCTAGTCAGTTCAACAGCATCAAAAGTTTCAATTTATAAAACACCTTTAATATAATATAAATTAACCTTCCAAGAACATAGAACAGTACTGCGCAGGAACAGGCTCTTTTGTCCACCATGTCCATGCTGACCATTATGCCATTCTAAAGTAATCTCATCTGCTTGCACATGCTCCGTATCCCTCGATTCCCTGCCAGTTTATGTGTCTGTCTAAATGCCTCTTAAACATTGG
>NC_063333.1:58800335-58810503 GCF_021869965.1 Rhincodon typus | reverse complement strand
TCCCGCCCCCTTGACCTGTCCGTCCTCCCTGGACTGACCTATCCCCTCCCTAACTCCCCACCTACACTCACCTTTACTGGCTCCATCCCCGCCTCTTCGACCTGTTTGTTTCCTCTCCACCTATCCTCTCCTCTATCCCTCTTCTATCCGCCTCCCACTCTCTCCCTATTTATTTCAAAACCCCCTACCCCTCCCCCTTTTCTGATGAAGGGTCTAGGCCCGAAACGTCAGCCTCTCTGCTCCTATGATGCTGCTTGGCCTGCTGTGTTCATCCAGCCCTGCACCTTGTTGTCTCGGATTCTCCAGCATCTGCAGTTCCTACTATCTCTGATTCATTGCCCTACTGTTTGTTTCTGGGCAGCAAGTATTGTTGAATTGCACATATTCCTTCTGAATGCAGCAATGAAGATGTGCAATATTCAGTGAAGCATAATCATCAAGAAAATGGTTAAATCCTTGAATTAAGATTTCTGATGACTTAACAGTCCTCCAAACCATCTGTTAAAACAAACCAGTGGCTGTTTCAAATAATGTATATAATTGCTGTCACAAAATAAAATGAAGCAACATATAGCAAGCTAGCTAATACACTGTATTTACAATATAACTTCTCCAAATACCCCTTTTTCATTATCAAACAATTACGTGTGCTATTACTTGTAGCTACTAGTTACCCAATTAACCCAATATCCATTGTTACCAAAGACAATTATCATTCATTAACAAGATTGTGTGTTAACTCCAGTCAGTTCCATTTTCATCAGTCTCTGTACATACATTATATATGCAATCATTAACTCATGCAAGTCTTCTAATGGTACGTGCATACGTTTTCATTGGCTGTACGTCTGGCATTTGGCCACTGCAAGGGCGTTGTTCCATCTCTGGAGAGTATTGTTCCCAAGGCAACTGCTGTTGCCATGATAACTGTTGCTGCTGATCTACAGCCCTTGTTCAGGTAACTGCAAAAGTCTAGGGCAGATAGCTGTTCTGTATCCTGTGCAGTTAATGTGATTATCTCTTCCTCATCAATTATCTGCAGTGAAAAGTACATAAGGATTTCTCAACTAGTATGTATGTGTCTGTGGTTGTGATGATATAGCTTGTTCATGTTTGCCATGCACAATTGTGGTGGAAACTGCTCTACATAGGTCCCAAGTTGTTATGTGGGCTGACTCTTGTTGAGAGCATCAAACATTTGCACTCTGACTGGCTCTCAATTGCTCAGCTCTATCAATGATTTGACGATTTTATGAAGTGAAGTTTGGTTTTCTGTCTTAACCCCCTTGCGTTTGTCATTCATGCTTGCTATTCTGACTTTAGTCGTTATTTGTTATTGGAGCAGTAGTTTGGGTGTGCCATGACATTTGACTTTGGATTGTATTGGGCGTTTCCCCCAGTCTAAGATTGCCTTGTACAAATCTATGTTGAACTTGCTTCAATTCTACACAATACCTGTGGGATCTGACACCTTTACCTCTCCTATTATCTGAAGATAGTGTGAAGATGATGTGTGATGTTGAATTTCCCAATCATCTATGAAGTGACTGAATTCTTCACTTATGAATTGAGGGCTGTTGTCACTTATCATCATGTCTGGAATGCTATAATGACTGCAGTGTGCTTTCAGGCATTCCACAGTTTCGTTGGTAGTCATTGACATTAGGTAGTCTACTTCCCAGTAGTCAGAACTGTTATCAATGGTGACAAGATAATCAGTTTCTCCATGCATAAAGATGTCTACTCCAGGCTTTATCCATGGTCATTCTGGGATGTCATGTATCATAACCAGCTCTTTAGCTTTGATATTCATTGCAAGCACTTCTTTGGCTGACGTTGTCCTTAATCTCAATGCTCATGCTTGGCCAGTAGAACACTTCTATTGCCTTTCCCAGATTAGAATAAATTCCTTGATGGCTTGCATGGATGTACTGCAATATCTCTTTTCCCATCTCCTCATGAATAATAATAGTCTTTTGCTTGTACGAGATTCCACCTTGGGCTAGCTCCTCTTTTCTGAATGCCCAATATTCTATTCAAACAAGATGTATGTTCTTAATGCTTTGATGCCATCCTTTCATTATTACATTCTGCAATAATTGTGTCTTGTTGCATATTTTACGTGGTTTGTGCAAAAAGCTTGTCTTTCAGCCTCAATGTCTCTGCTGTTTTGTTGACTTTGTAAAGCATGATGAGTAATTGTCCCTTGCTGAAACTAGGACATTTCACATACTGTCCTACAATTCTCAACTTTCTTCATAGGCAGTGCTTTCTCAACAGGTTGTTGACAATGTACATCTGTTTGTTTTTTACTTGTATGCCATGCACATACAAAATCTCTGCAAACAAAAAAAGATTCTTTTTCTTGCTATCACTTTGGAACAGATAGAAACAGTTTGAGAAAGATGTTTTGAAGTGCCATAAGGTTGGACTCTACTGTTATGTTGCCTTTCCCAAACAATTATTGATTAAATGTTCCTAAACAAAGGGGGTAATAGCCAAGCTTTCTGTTTCAGTATGAACATGATGCTGGTCAGTTTGTGATAACATCCGGGGCACAAACTGAACTGGTTTTCTCTGTTGCAGAATTGCCCCAAGACCAGTCTCACTGGCATCACACTGCAAAGTGACTTCATCATTGACATTGTGGTATCTCAGTACTCACATTGTCAACACCAGTTATTTGATTCCTGTGAAGGCTGTGTTCTATTCTATACCCCAATACCACTGCACATTCTTAGTGGTGAGTTTGTGTAGAGATTCACACTGTGATCCCAAATTAAGCAAGAACTTTGCCAGATAGTTAACAAATCCACCAAATCATTGTGCTACTTTCAGATCTGATGTGTGCTACTTTTTTGCTACAACTTTCGCCTTGTCAGGATTCACATGAAGTCCTTTGGTTGTCAGTTGTGAACCATATACTTGACTTCAGGCATTTTCAGTTGCATGTTCAATTGCATCTTGTATTTTTTTGTTCAGCCTCAGGTTTATCTGGTGAGCTCTTTATTGCAATCACATTAAATTCTGAGTGCAGCACTTTCTTCTATCATATCTTCACATCTATAGACTAGCAGATCATCCACAATGGCTCCCACTCCAGGAATGAGTGTTTCATTTTGACTATTTCATTTTGTCTGCATTGATACTCTTTCTGTAGCAGTGGAAATGCCAAATGGTGTATACAACCATCTGTATCTTTTGAATGACATCCGGAACATAGTTAGAAAATTGTTGTGTTCATCTAAATTCACTTGCTGGTAATCATCCTTAATATCCAGTGTAGTAAAAGCATTTGCCTTGGCTTACTGTGTTCAATTGTTGGCATGTGGTAGTGAGATCTCTTTAAAGTTTTATTAGAATCTTTTGGACGTAGGCAGACTCATTTTTTCAGATCATTTTCACTATCACCATGCTGTTAATGCTGTCTGTAGTAGTTTTCACTTTGTTGATGTCTCCCTTCTTATCTAGTTATTCTATCTTGTCTTTCAGGCTGGACTGAGAGCAGGTGGAACTCTCCTTAGAAGATTCTGTTTTGGTCTCGCACTGTCATTCACTTTAAGTTGATATCCACCAGGAAGACATCATGACATATGGAAACATCTTTATAATCTTCTGGTCTGTTTGGCATGGAATAACTGTGGCCTGAAGAATACTATAGATCTCTTTTGGCACATCAGGCTACTGTTCCAAGATTTACACTTGCTTCCATATACTTGCTTCCATTCCACTTTCTTTCAATGTTGCTTAACTTTTGCCATCTGGAACTCCAGATTTTCATTCAACCCATTCTTCTCTTGGCTTCATTTATGCTCTGGGGGTTAGTATGATTCCATCATTAAATCTTTAAACATTGCTTCATGGATTTTTGTTTTTGCACAGTCTACAAACTCTTTATGTTTGCATGAAGTGCTGGTATATATCTGACACTTCACATTTCTTGATGTTCTCCTTCTGCAGTTAACATTCTGACAGCTGTGAACGGTTTATTTTGTTTTAGACCTTATGATGTCAACTTGTTAAATGGTATGGAGTAATTCATCAGATTCATTGACTGACATCACTCCGAGCAATGATCTTTATTGCCTTGCTTTGTTTCCTTCTGGCTAAACATATGTGCGCAAAGTGATTCAGTTTCTTGTAATTGCAACACTATTTTCCCCAACCTTTATTTTCTTTTGTGTAATAGGTTCCAATATATTTACATCCTTCTCTTGATCTTTCTGCTAACTCTTATGTAAATAAATGTCCCTTTTACCACTATATTGTTCCCTTTTGCTCAGAGACACTCTGAGCATTATGGAAACTATTCTCCAAGTAATATGCTTTAATTGTTGATTGACAACATTAGGAGCTTCTGTATGCATCAATTGCTTTCTTGAGAGTAAGCTTTGCTCCTCTCTCTGAGCAGATGTGCTCTCAAAGCAGAATCTCCTATATTCAGTTTACTAGCATTACAACTATTAGCTCAATATATCAGTGGCATCACATAATAATCAATGGCCTTCTCTCCTGAAACTGAAGTTGAACACATACTATTCATAGCTAACACTAATAGGGGCTTCAAAGTTTGGCTTTGAAGGCTGCAAAATTTGTCTTGTCTTTGTTGTCTGCACCTCAGTGAGAGCAAGGATGTAGTACAGCTTGTAGCATTCTTTCTCCTGTACTGATAACTGGGGAGCAGTTCATATTTGCTTAGCATTTGTATTTAATTCTGCAGCTATGTTATAGTTTTACCAATGAGACCAGGACAAATTCTAATTTTACTCCTCGCTCCTTTCGTTTCTGCTGCTTCAAAGAATGGAAAATTCACAGCCATTCTGAATTAATGAGCACATCAGCATTGCAGACTACACTGTTTTAATTCTTCCTTGTTACTTTCTTTTATAGTAGCTGACTCTGTTATAGCTCTGAAAATCCTCACAATGTCAACTGGCCATTCCTGACATCATGTTTCAAAGTAATATGCTGAGTGGCTGACGCAAAATAAAATGAAAGCAAGTTATTGCAGAGGTAGAGGTCACATGACTAACACAAGTAAGCTGGTATATTGTGTACAATTGCATTTCTCTGAACAGTGGCAAGCGTTCTCATGGTTTCTTTCAAAATTTGTCTCCACAGAAAAGTCTATATATATTGCTATTGGCTGCTGGCAGAAAATTCGGCGAGAAAATTATGATGTCCCGCCATTAAGATTGACAGGACTTGACATGTCTCCAAACTTGCCAAGTTATTTGACCATTTCTTGGCCTCCCCTACCCCCTCCCTATTCTGCTTTAAGCACCAGGGTCAATGTTGTTGGTTGTTTAGTCTCTAGCATCTCTGCAAGGCAAATGAGCAAACCATTTCTTAAAATACTTAAAGATTTCTCCCGATTGTATTTTAAAACTGCATTCTAAAATCCATTTGCAATTATAGTTAATGGGTAAACCAAATGTAATGCGTTAGCCATGGCAATATCAAATTAATTTGAGCCATTTGGCTATTCCCAATATAATCTCTTGCATGTCTCTAGGATTAAAAAAAACATTTGGAGCAAATAAACTTCATGCACTTGGGAAAGAAATCTTGCTCCAAAGTTCAGCTTTTTAGTATACTATAGGACATTTATGTAGGTCAGATATGCCCTGAAGAAAATGATTAATAAGGTTTGTTCAACTAAGAGTCAAAATCACTATGTTTGCTCGGCTAACATTTAAACAATTATGCTAATGATAATCATCCGTTTGGCACTTCATGTGGAACAGAAAACCTAGACTGTAAGGAAGAGGAAGCTTATTCAAGATGTCTTTTCAAGGGTCATTTATAGCTGAAGAAGATTATTCTATATACAAATTATTTTATAAAACAGCATAGACTAAGCCATAGCTAAAGTTGACAAACTACGTGAGGGAAAGAATATATTCTCAACTTTGAGACCTTCTGATATGTTCTGAATCGACAAAAATGTAATTACAAGTTAAATAATCAATCATAATACCAATGCTCGGTATGTGTAGTCCACTCTTAATGAACACTGGAATAACATTTTGTTCTTTTGTAATTTTTTTCATAAATCATGTTTGTACCATGTTTATAAATCTCCTGAAACAATTTAGAGTAACTTATTAACATTTCTTAACTCATGTGCTTGTGACTGTGAGCCCACTGTGATAATGGCAAGAATAAAGTACTTTATATGTTAATTGGCTGAGCAAAGACCAGACCCCTACACTAAAAATCCTGCACTATAGTTTGAAAGGGTGAAAGTAGGTGGGATGAGGTATTAGGAGCATCTAGAACCTATCATGGCCCCAGGGATTGGACCATTAAATATATGGTGTAGGTCTTGCTTGTAATGAAGTAACAAAAATAACCAAGTGACTGCAGATTCAGAACATATCAGAAGGTCTCAAAGTTGAGAATATATTCTTTCCCTCACGTAGTTTGTCAACTTTAGCTATGGCTTAGTCTATGCTGTTTTATAAAATAATTTGTGTGTAGAATAATCAATCTTCTTCAGCTACAAATGACCCTTGTTTGTAATGAAGTAACAAAAATACCCAAGTGACTGAGGAGGAAGAATGAATAGTGGTGTTGTACTGAAAAATGGAAACCAAAGAATGGATGGGATTACAAAACATTCAGCTGGATGTTTTACTAAGTTCTCATAGCACTTTGATTCTTGTCGGACCAAGTGCTATGGAAAGAATCAATGTATATCTTCCTCATTTTATCCACTTCAGGTCTTTAAAGGGATCTACACTTGATCTTAGCAGACATACCCAAAACTGAGAAGATCATAAGACCGTAAGATACAGGAGCAGAATTAGGCCATTCAGCCCATTGAGTCTGCTCTGTCATTAATTATGACTGATATGTTTTTCAACCCCTTTTTCCTGCCTTCTCCCTGTATCCTTTGAACATAAGAACATAAGAACCTAAGAACTAGGAGCAGGAGTAGACCATCCGGCCCCTTGAGCCTGCCCCGCCATTTTATAAGATCATGGCTGATCTTTTTGAGACTCAGCTCCACTTACCCGCCCACTCACTTTGATTCCTTTACTAATCAAGAACCTATCTATCTCTGTCTTAAATACACTCAGTGATTTAGTCTCAACAGCCTTGTGTGGCAATTAGTTACGTAGAGTTGACACCCTCTGAGTGAAGAAATTCCTCCCCATCTCAGTTCTAAAAGGTTGCCCCATCACTCTGAGGCTGTGTCCTCAGGTCATAGTCTCTCCCACTAAATATCTTTTCCACATTCAGTCTATCCAGGCCTCCCAGTATTCTGTAGGTTTCAATGAGATCCAGCTTTATCCTTCTAAACACCATTGATTCCAGACCTAGAGTCCTTAACTGCTCCTTACGTGACAGAATTCCAGAAACAATCCTTAATATGCAGTTTCTTTCCTCCTCTTCAATGAGGTGAAATAGATTATATCATGCAATAATTGTGATCTGAAAATGACATATTCTGTCCTATATCTAATGAATAGCCTGTTATAAACTTGTTTTCAAATGCACATACATTCAGGTGTATACTGCTTATCAGGTATTCCTACTATTATCATACTATTACGGTTTACAGTTGTTGAAGCACTGACCAGCCATCAATAAAATGCACATTGTTGAGTTGGAGTGACAAGATACACAAAATATTTTGTTGGCCACTTGGTGTCTTCAATGAAACCCACCCACTACTAGTACAGCCCTAAAATAAGGACATTTCAGGAACTTGAGATGCTGAAATATTGAATGAGAAGGAAGATGGAGAATGAGAGTGTTCATTAACCACAGAAAGATGGAAACAGTGTGCCAGGTAAAAAAGTTTGGAATTAAGGAGTGTTCTAAAGGGGGAAAGTGAGAGAGTGAGGTGGACAGGTGACAATATTCCTAACCATGAGATCTAGACAATTGAAGCCACAGCCAGCAATGTTGGAAGGATTAAAATTGGAGATGCACAGGAAGCCAGAGGATTGTGGGCTGGAGGTGATGACAGAGACGGTGTTGGTGGGGAGGGGGGAGGTGTGGGGCTGGGGGGCGTGTGTTGAGGGTGTGGAGGCAAGACTGTCAAAGTATTTGAAGAAGAGGATGAGAATTTTAAAATCAAGACTGCTTCATTGACAGGAAATGTAGGTCAGTAAGTGCATAGGTAATGGGGGAATGGGACTTGGTGTGAATTAAGGTATGGGCAGTAGTGTTTTGGATGACCTCGAATTTATGTACACATACACTTGTGGTTACGTATTTTTGGAAAGAACACTGGCCCAAAATTTTACAAAAGTCATTAAGTACAAAAGGCAAATTGTTTTCTGTCCTATCTCCCCTATGCTTGCTCAACTGGCTCCTAGTCAAGCAATGTCTTGGTTTTAAAATTTTCACCCTTGTTTTCAAATTGCTTCATGGTCTTGCTCCTTCCTATCTCTGTAATCTCTTACAGTTTTGTAACTCTGGAATCTCCAATTTGGATTGCTCCAGAATTGGTAGCTGTACCTCCACTTACCTAGCTCCTAAGCTCTGGAATTCCTTTCCAACACTACTTACCTTCTATACCTCACTTTCCACTTTTAAGGTACCCCTTTAAAACCTTCCTTTTAAACCAAATTCTGCATCATTTTACCATCTCATTATGTTGACCAATGGAGCATGTTGTTTTATAATGATCTGTGTAACATCTTGGGACATTTTATTTTTGTGCTTATATAAATGTGTTTTTAGGTATTTTTGCATTAATGCTGTGGATTGTTATATTACGAGCAGTCAAATAAAATGTTCAATCCTGTTGTAAGGAAGAAGAATTAGATGGAATTACTAGAAACTAAAACATGGAAATGGACAATTTGGCTCAACTATACTTTGCTGATATAGAGTTATGTAGATTTCTTGCTGACGGCTCTTTGTTTTCAGCATTATGTCTATGATGACATTGGTCAAGCTTTTGATAGTAGCAATACAGATAGGATGTGATGACAATTAATAATATTTAAGTAAAAATATGACCCTTCATTGGCAAAGGAAAAACAAATTGTCCAAATACTAGAAATCGGAAGTAAAACAGAAAATGCTGGAAACAAATAGCAGATCAATCAGTATTTAAAAAGACAAGCTAATGCTCCAGGTACATACTTCAATAATCAGTTGTTTTATGGTATAGGTAGTAATAATTTGGTATCATAAAAAGTTGCAACTTCTCCAGGATACAGAAAAGAATGATTCTTTGACATTTTATGGCTGTACTATATTGGGAGCTAGTTTCTACTTTTAGAAATTCTATTGCTAATCTTGTCATTGCTTTTAATTTAAAAGGCAGTGAATAGCAATTGCAGTAGCTTACTGCTGGATGAGTTCAATCAATGGATTTTAATAGCTGTACCAGCAGGAACCTGCTCCCGAAGAATTTAGTTGTCATGCATTTATGTCAAATCTATTGAACAAGTTAATAGTTAATTAGTTAAATTATAACATAGTTACAGCATAGACAGAGACAAATTGGCTTGCTATGATTATGCTAGCTCCCTGATTAAAAAGTTCACCTAAAATCATTCTCCCACCTCCTCCACAGTGCTCTCCTTTACGTTCGTCATTTACACTAACTCAACACATTTCAGAATGCTACAATTGAGCAATCCTTCCACCACACTCACAGGCAGTGCATTCCAGATTTCCAGCCACTGTGTGAAAAAGCTTTTCCTGTTGTTGCTATTGCTGCTTTTTCTAATTACCCCAAATCTGTGTCCTCTGGCTCTCGATTCTTTCACAAATGGAAACAATTTTCTCTATCTACTTCTTTCAGTCCATTTATGAATTTGAATACCTCTATAAAATCTCCCCTAAATGTTCTCTTCTCCGGTTTATCTTCACAACTGAAGTTCCTTGTCCTTGGAGCCATTCACATCAATTTTTGCACCCTCACACCTTCTATGGTGTGACACCTTCTGTTGGATGCAATACTCCAGTTATGGCTGCACTAGTGTTTCATACAAGTTTAACATGAGTTCTTTACTTTATATCTCTATTGATAATGCTGAGGATGCTGTGTGCTTTATTAATCATAATCTCAACCTATCCTGCCACTTTGAAGATCTTTGCACATATGTGTCCAGTCCTTCCTGCTCCTACATCTCCTTTAGAATTATATCCTTTAGTTTAGAGATGGTAGGAACTGCAGATGCTGGAGAATCTGAGA
>NC_063333.1:58774835-58799835 GCF_021869965.1 Rhincodon typus | reverse complement strand
ATGTAGTGTTTGTCTCAATCTCTGCAGGGAATCTTGTATAGGTCTTTGGTCCTGTCCATAGTGGGTAGTGGGTTTTTCGTTCGGGTGAGCAGTTGGCGAAGGGTTGATGTGGGTTTGTGTGTTACTCTGATTCCCAGTGGTCGTAGGAGTCTGTGGTCAGTTCAGATGTGTTCCTGATGTAAGGTAGCGTGATGAGTGCGTTGGGGCGTGTAGTATCTTCCTGCTGTCATTTGTGTGATAGGCATCTTCTGACCCAGTTTTTTGGGTACCCATTGTCTGAATACCTAGAAGAGGTACTCTCCTTCTTCTTGGCGTAGCTCTATGCTGCTGCAGTGTGTTGTTGCCCTTTTAAATAATGTTCTCACACAACTTCGTTTGCTGTCAAAATTCAGTTCTTGATCAGTGTGTGGCTTTCCTGTGTGCCTCTGTGAGGAACTCCCCATTTGTCCTGTGTTCCACCATGACGTCCAGAAATGGGAGCTGTTTGTTCTCCTCTTCTCTGGTGAATCTGATTCCGGTGAGGACGTCCTTTATTAGTTTGTGTCTCTCTCTAGTTTGGTCTGTTTAATAATGACAAAGGTGTCATCCACACAGCGTATCCATAGTTTTGGTTAGATTAGCGGAAGGGCCATACCTTCAAGTCTCCGCATCACTGCTTCAGCTATTAGTCCGGAGATAGGTGATCCCATGGGTGTCCCGTTGATCTGTTCATATACTTGGCCGTTAAAGGTGACGTGGGTGGTGAGGCATAGGTCCAGTAGCTTCAGCATGTTGTCTGTGGAGATGGTGTCACTGGGGTCATGTTCTTGTTTTAGTAATGCTGTCATTATTTCTCTTGCTAGTAGTATGTCTATTGATGTGAATAGGGCATTAACTTCAAATGATACCATGGTCTCGTCGCCATCTATTCTTATGTCCTTGATGGAATTGAGGAACTCCTGGGCTGAGTGGATTGAGTGGGGTGACTTGCTGACGAGGTGCTTCAGTCTCCTTTGTAGCTCCTTGGCTAATCTATGTGACGGTGTGCCTAGCAAGAAGACTATGGGTCTGAGGGGTATGTCCGATTTGTGGACTTTCGGGAGGCCATAGAATCGAGAGGTGGGGGGGGCGAGTTCCTTCAGGTTTCATTCTTCAGAAGTCTGTTTTGTTGATTTGTCCGGCCTGTTTGAGTCCCTTTAGTGTGATGGTTCCTGGCAGCTTCTGCATTGACGAGGCAGTCCTACAGCCGACTCATGGCTGCTGCACCAGAAGCCGGTTTGGGTTCCTGGCAGTGTGTGTATTCAGTGCAGATTCATGGAGTCAGCAATGGAAGCAAATTTGGGCCCAGTACAAGATCTGGTGGCTGCATTGGTGAGGGTGGGCCAGAAGCGGACTCATGGCAAAGTTGGTGCAGTAACCAGCAGCATCAGTGACGTTTACACTGGCAAGGTCCAGCAAGGACATGTAGAGGCAGCAAGATGGCACCAAGGAGTAGTGACTTTCATTTCAGCAGCGGTGATGCAGAAAATGGGACTCGTGCACGACCACTAGGCCCATGATGGTGCATTTAACAAGGACTCAAGTTGGACACTTTCTTTATTTCTTCACTTTTCTGCCTTCATTTTCAGTGTTTCGGTGTATTTTTCTGTGTTTTAAGACGACACCGAGTGGCAATACTACACAACACTTTTCACTACACTTTGTAACAAGTTACATGAGATTATAAATAAATCAAAATCAAGAACCTGAAAGCCTCCACAGCCTTATGTGGCAACGAGTTCCAAAAGATTCCTCATCTCAGTTCAAAAGGGTCGTCCCTTCACTCTAAGGATGTGCCCTCGTATCCTAGTCTCTCCTACTAGTGGAATCAACTTCTTTATGTCCACTCTATCCAGGTCTATCAGTATTCTGTAACTTTCAATCAGATCACACCCCACACCCCCAACCCCCCACCATCCTTCTGAACTCCGTTGCCTACAAACTCAGAGTCCTCACTGTTCCTCATATGACAAACCCTTCATCCACTGGATCATTCTTGTCAACCTGCTCTGGTTGCCTCCGAAAACAGCACATCCTTCCTTAGATGAAGGGGCCCAAAACTGCTCAATATTCCAAATGCAGTCTGACCAGAACCTTACACAGTCTCAGCTGTACATTTCAGCTCTTGTATTCTAGCCCTCCTGAAATGAATGCTAACATTGCAATTGCCTTTCTAACTGCCAACAGAACTTGCATGTTAACCTTAAAGAGAATCCTAAACTAGGGATTCCCAAATCCTTTTGCGCTTCAGATTTCCAAAACCTTTCTCCTCAGTTGTCCAAGTTCTTTTGCAGCTTCCTTTACACTACTTAGCATTTATCTTTGTGTCATGTGCAAACCTAGCAACAATACCTTCAGTTCATTCATTAAGATTGTTAGTGTATAACGTGAATGGTCGTGGTCCTAACACAATTCGTTGCAGAACTCTACTAGTTACCAGTTGCCATCCTGAAAATGACCCCTTCATCCCTACTCTTTGCCTTCTGCCAATCAGCCAATCCTCTATCCATCCCAGTATCTTGTCCCTAACACCAAGGACTCTTATCTTATTTAACAGCCTCCAATGTGGCACATTGTCAAAAGCCTTCTGGAAATCCAAATAGATAATTTCCACAGGCTCTCCTTTGTCTAGCTCGCTTGTTGCCTCCTCAAAGAATTTAACAGATTTGTCAGGCATGACCTCACCTTGTCGAAGCCTTGCTGACTCAGCCCTGTTTCATCATGCACTTCTAAGGACTCTGCAATCTCATCCTTAACTATGGACTCTAGAATCTTACCATTGACCAAGATCAGGCTAACTGTCCTTTAGTTTACGGTCTCCTGCCTCCCTTCCTTTTTAAACAGAGGTGTTACATTAGCCTTTCCAGTCCTCTGTGACTCTCCCTGACTCTAGTGATTCCTGCTAGATCACCAATACCTCTACAACCTCCTCAGCTATCTTCTTCAGAATTCTGGTTAGTAACAGTCACTGCATTCACTTCTGTCCCCTAACTCTCTTGATGTTTTGGTATGCTGCTGGTGTCATCCACTGTGAAACCGATATACTTATTCAGTTCCTCCATCTTTGTCCCCCATTACTACTTACCCAGCCTCATTTTCCAGTAGTTCAATATCCACTCTTGCCTCTCTCTCACCTTTCGGATATCTAAAGAACTCTGGGAATCTTTTTATATTACTAGCTATCTTACTTTCATATTTATCTTCTACCCCATTAGTTACCATAACAGAGATGTCCCTGCAGGATGACAAAGACTGATAACCAAACATTAAAAGACTTTCAAGATTTAGGACGTAATGGGTGAAAAGGAAATAGGGCACTGTTGATAAGAATGGATGGGATTGGTACTTTAGCAATAGGGGATTTCAGATTGTTAATAAGAAAGACAAGGAGTGGCAAACACTCGTCGGAGGGGTTTATAGGCCAAATAGTGCTCATGTAGGGTATGGTACAAAACTAAATTAGAGGTGCACGCAGCAAGGGGAATGCAGTATCACAGATAATCAGTATATATGTAAATTAAAGTTAAGTCTAGTGAGCAATGCAGTGAATGAAAATTTCCTGGAATGTGCTTTTTATAGTTTTCTGGGTCAATATGTTGAGAAACCAACTTAGGAACACATTATTTTAGATCCAGTATTATGCAATAAGAAAGCGCTAATTAACAAACTTGTTGTAAAAGAACCTTTAGGGAATACTAACTATCGTACGGTAGAATGTTCTATTAAGTTTGAAAAAGAAGCAAATCTAAACAACAGCAATTATGAAACTTAAGGAAGCTGGCCGTGGTGGATTGAAAAAGATATCAAAGGGTCTGACAGTAGGTAAACAATGGCTTGTATTTAAAGCATTAACACTCAGTTCACAAAAATATAACTTCCTACAAGGCAAAAACATCAAACAGAAAACATGGGCACACTGTGATTATCAAAGGAAAGTTACAAAGGAGGTTTATAAAGTTGCCAAAAAAGTTGTAAACCTGATGATGGTAGAATTTTAGAATTCAATAAGGACCCAGAAATTGATACAGAAGCAGAAAATGTCAATTTGAAATAGAAAGAAACACAAAAACGGATTGTAGAAGCTTCTACAGCTACGTTAAAATGTTAAGATTAGCAAGCATAAATGAGTCATTGCGGGTAGAGATAGGAAGATTATTCTTGTAAAAAATGTGAAGGTAAATGAGCACTTTGTGTATGCCTTTGGGGAAGGCACATGACGTCTCTCTGAAATAAAATCCAAGGGTGCAACGGCTGTATGAAATTGAAAGAAATTAGCATTAATAAGAAAAGTAGCAATCGAGGAATTAATGGGACTAAAAATGGAGAAGTCCCCCGAAACCAATAACCTTCACCCTAGAGTTTTGAATGAAATGGCCAAAGATAGTAAGTGGATTAGTGATCCATTTCTATTAAAAATTCTATTAATTCTGTAGCAGTGTTTGCAGATTCTAAGGTTGCATCTGTGACCCAACTGTATAAAAAAAATGAAGGAGACACAAATCAGGGAACTACAGATCTGTTACCCTAAATTATAAAGGATAGGATTACTGGATATTTAGAAAACAATTGTCTGAATGGACAGAATCAATATAGATTTATGAAGTGGAAATCATATGCAATAAATTTTATAGTTTGAGGGTGTTACTTTCAGAGTCTAAGGGGAATCTGTGAATGTGCAGTTTTTGGATTTTCACAGAATTATCACTGTGTAGGATACGACCATTTGGCCCCTCATGCGTACATTGGTTCTATTAACCAGTGTTAATAGAATTCTCCTGCTGTTCTTCATGTCTCTGCAAACCATTACTATCCAAATAACCATCCAATGCCTCTCGAATGCCTCAATTTGGTAATGTTCCTCCACCACATTACCAAACAGTGCATTCAATACCGTTTACAATGGTTACTAGTCTTTTCAGTATCAAGGCACAAAGGCTGCCTAACTTAACGGATTTTTCATTCTCCTTTGCATGTGCAGTGATGAATGTCAGTTGATAGTGCCTTCAAAAAAACAGAGACTCTGGAGGGGATCGGAAGTATAGATGCAAAAATTTCACACCACACTTCTTACCTTGTCAGCATCATGGCAAGCCAGTTGAAAACCACTGCTTATAACAACTCACTGCGTGAAAAGCTTTCCACCATCGTGGGTCGGATCTCAAACAATGACAAGTCAGGTTTCAGGAAAAAGATAGACAGCTGAGTGGCACAGTGTAAAGACAACAATCTCTCCCTCAATGTCAGCAAAATAAAGGAGCTGGTCATAGACTTCAGGAAGTGGAGTGGAAGACACGCTGTATCTGTATCAATGGTGCTGCGATGGAGGTGGTCGAGAGCTAAAGTCCAAGGAACAAATATCACCAATCTCTCCTGGTCCATCCACGTCAACGCTAGTCAAGAAAGCACACTAACACCTCTACTTTCCCAAGAAGGCTAAGGAAATGCAGCATGTCCACAATGACATTTAACAGTTTTTATAGATGCACCACAAAAAGCATCCTATCGAGATGCATCACAGCTTAGCATAGCAACTGCTCTGCCCAAGACCACAAGAAATTACGGAGAGTTGAGAATGCAGCCCAGTCCATCACGCAAACCAGACTTCTTTCCATTGACTCAGTTTATAATTCCTGCTACCTTGGGAAAGCAGCTAACATAATCAAAAACCCCTCCCACCCGGTTATATTCTCTTCCACCAAGCAGAATGTATAAAAGTTTGAAAACATGTACCAACAGATTCAAGAACAGCTTCTTCCCCACTGTTTCAGTTACAAATGCACCCCTCATACATTACAGTAGATCTTTCTCTGCACCTTCTCTGTAGCTGTAACATAATATTCTGCAATCTGTTGTATTGCTCTGATGTACTTACGCAAGGTATGGTTTGTCAGGTTAGCACGGAAAACAATACTTTTCACTGCATCTCTGTACATAGTTCGGTAATAAATCAAATCATCCTTGCTTCATTCATCACTTCAAATCTACGCTTGCTCATTCCTTACAAGTGGAAGCAGCTTCACCCCATCTACTTTGTCCAACCACTCGTGATTTTGAAACCCTCACTCAGAGTTCCTGTCAGTCGTCTTCTCTGCAGGAAGTGATGTGATAGTAATTGAGAGGGTGCTGAGGAGATCTACTAGGATGTTGCCTGGGTTGGAGAGTTTCAGTTATGAAGAGGGATCGGACAGAGTGATTTTGTCTTCCTTGGAGCAGTGGAAATTGAGAGGGGACATGATTGCAGTGTGTAAAATTGTAATTGGCAGAGATAGAATAGACAGAAAGAAACCTTTCCCCTTGATGGATGGATCATTGATCAGGGGTCATAGATTTTAAGGGAAGGGGCAGAAAGTTTAGACAAAATGTGAGGTAAAACCTTTTCACTCGGGGAATCTGGAACTCACAACCTATAAGGGGTGGTTGAGGCAGGAACCTTCATAACATTTAAGAAGTATTTCTATGTTCACTTGTGTTGCCAAGGCACATGTGGCTATGGACTAAGTGCTAGAAAATGGAAAAGCATGGTTCGGCCACATCTGGAGTATCGTGTCCAGTTCTGGTCGCCTCATTACAGGAAAGATGTGAAGGCGTTGAAAAAGGTGCAGAGGAGATTTACCAGGATGTTGCCTGGAATGGAGGTAAGGTCTTATGAGGAAAGGCTGAGAGAGCTAGGACTTTTCTCTTTAGATCGACGAAGGATGAGAGGTGACTTGATAGAGATGTACAAAATGATCATAGGTATAGATAGAGTAGACAGCCAGAGACTTTTTCCTAGGGTGAAGGTAGCTATTACGAGGGGGCATAGTTTTAAAGTGAGTGGAGGTAGATATAGGGGAGACGTCAGAGGTAGGTTCTTTACTCACGGAGTGGTAGGGGCATGGAATGCATTGCCGGAGAGGATAGTGGAGTCGGCCTCATTAGGGTCATTTAAGCGACTATTAGATAGGCATATGGGTGATAGTATAAAGGTAGCGGTGGAGGTTAGGTAGACCTTAGGATTAGGGTAAAAGTTCAGCACAACACCGTGGGCCAAAGGGCCTGTACTGTTCTATGTTCTTTAATCTATTCTCACAGTTAAACGCTTTTCATACCTGCAACCATAATAATGAATCATTTCTACACTCTCTGCAACAATGTGGCATCCACAACTGTACACAATACTCCAGCTGAGGTCTAACAAATGCCTTAAACAAGTTCAACATCATCTCCTTGCTATTATGCTTGATACACCTATTAATAAAACTGAGAACACGATATGCATTATTTACTGACAATACAGTGTCCAGCTGGAGGAACACAGCTCCACACTGTATCGTCTCTGACTCTGGCATCTGCAGTTCTTGCTATCGCATTATTTACTGCTGTCTCCACCTATCCCGTCATGTTCAATGACCTGTATAGATAAACACCCAAATCCCCCTGGTCCTGCACCCCCTATTTTATATTGTCTTTCAGTGCTCTTCTGACCAAAGTGCATCACCCCACTTTTTTGCGTTGAATGTCATCTGCCACTATTTGCCCATTCCATCAACTTGTCAAATGTCATTTTGGAATTCCATTCTATCCTCCTCAGAGTTTAAAATTCTTCCAAGTTTAAATGTCATCTGCAAATTTGAAATCTGTCCCATGTACATCAAGATCCAGATAATATATCACTACAAACTTTCCTGCAGCTTGAAAAACATCCATTGACCATTAACTTCCTTTCTACCGCTGAGCCAATTTTGTCTCCATATTACCACTGTCCCTTTAGACCAAGGTCTACAACTTCCCTCACAAGGCACTGTATCAAACATCATCCCGAAACCCACTTCAAAGATGTTACCCTCATCAAGCTTTTCAAACAAAAAACTCCAGCGAATTACTTAAACACCACTCTCCCTTTAGAAATCCATGCTGACCCTTCAACACAGTTTCCATATTACTGATTCTATCCCAATTAATTGTTTCCAAATTTTTCCTCACTACACATGTTAAATGAACTGGTCTTACCAGGATTAACCTTGTAATAATTTTTAAACAACGCCATCATGTTGGCAAGTCTCTGACACTTCCTTAGAGTCCGGAGAAGAATGAAATATTGTGACCAGTGTCTCTGCAATTTCTACCCTCATTTCTTTAAAAAAAATCCTTGGATGCATCTCATCTGGTCCAGACACCTTGTTAACTTTAACACCAATCAAAGACTCCCTTATTAAACTTAACCCTTTCTACTGACATTTTCTCCCTCTCTAATTTAGAAAGCTTTTGATAAAGTCCCACACAAGTTACCAAACAAAATTAAGCCACGTGGGATTGGAAGTAATATACTGCCATGGACATAGGATTATTTAACAGAAAGCAAGCAGACAGTATGAATAAATAGGTCATTCTAAGGTTGACAGGCTATGATAGTGGGGTACCACAGGGAACAGTGCTGGGCTCCCAGCTGGTCAATACGATTTGGATATGGGGACCAACTGTAATGTTTTCAAGTTTACAGATGAATTTAAACTTGGTGAGAATAGGAGTTGTGAGGATGATACAAAGAGGCTTCATGGGGACAGGCTGAGGTCAGTGTGAAAGATCATGGCAGACAGAATATAATGATAACTAAGTTATCAAGAGAAGTCAAAGTCTGCAAAAGGATAGAGATAGATCATGTGAGTGGGCATCAAAACTGGCAGATACAGTATTATATGGGGAATGTGAACTTGTCCACATTGAAAACCTATATACTATTAAATGGACAGAATTCAAAACTTGGACGTACAGAGGGACCGAGGTATCCCGATTTTTTAAAAAATTCATTCACGTGATGAGGGCGTTGCTAGCTCGGCCACCATTTATTGTTCATGCCTAATTTCCCAGAGGGCTGTTGAGTCTAGACTGATTGACGCGACTTATTGTCACATGTATCTAGGCGCACTGAAAAGCTTTGTTTGTAACCAGTACAGGCAAATCATAGTAATCAAGGTCATACAGATCACAGGGTGAAAGAAACTT
The DNA here is from genome assembly GCF_021869965.1 of Rhincodon typus. Lineage (NCBI taxonomy): Eukaryota > Metazoa > Chordata > Chondrichthyes > Orectolobiformes > Rhincodontidae > Rhincodon > Rhincodon typus. The sequence goes on along the minus strand of NC_063333.1, from coordinate 58,790,835 downwards.
GAATGGATTAAGACAGAAAGGTTACGCCGCACAGGAGGCAAGATCAACATTAACAAGATCTGCATTATTTGAAGTTAGAATCCATTCAGTCTAACAACAGCAGGGAAGAAGCTGTTCTTGAACCTGTTGGTGCACGTGTTCAAGATTCTGTATCTTTTGCCTGATGGAAGTGCTTGTAGGAGACCATTTCCGGGGTGGGATGGGTCTCTGCTGATGTTCGCAGCAACGAGACGTGCAAGTGGAATCCATGGATGGGAGGTTGGCTTTTGCGATGTCTGGGCTGTGCACACAACCTTCTGTAGTTTTTTTTTTAAAAAAAGTCCTGGGCAGAGCAGTTGCTGTACCACACCATTAGCACCCGATAGTATGCTTTCTACGGTGCACCTGTAAATGTTGGTGAGTGTCCATATGGACGTGCTGAAGTTCTTAAGTCACCTGAGGAAAAGGTGGTGTTGTGGTGCCTTGCTGACATCACATCTATGTGAGAAGTCCAGGACAGGTTATCGGTTATTGTCACTTCTAGGAAGTTGATGCACTCAACCCTCTCAACCTCTGTTCCGTTGATGTGGATGGGGGTACGTTCTCCTCCTTTCTTTCTGAAGTTAATTATCAATTCTTTAGTTTTGCTGACATAGATAGAAGGGACGTTATCATTGCACCACGTCATGTTGTTTGATATCTGTCCTACCACGGCGGTGTCGTCGGCAAACTTGTAGACAGTGTTCTTTTGGTTTTTGGCTACACAATCGTGGGCGTACAGTAGGGGGCTGAGAACACATCCTTCAGGGGCTCCAGTGTAAAGTGTTATCGTGGCGGAGATCCAGTCATCTATCTTCAATGACTGTGGTCTATGGGTTGGGAAGCTGCAGTTCCAGTTGCAGAGGGTGGAGCCGAGATCCAAGTCTCAGAGTTTTGAGATCAGTCTGGTGGGGATAATGATGTTGAAGGTGGAGCTGTAGTTGACGAGCAGAAGTCTGACGTAGGTGCCATTGTTGTCCAGATGTTCCAGGGCTAGGGAAATGGCATCCGCTGTGGGCTTGTTACAGAAATTTCATTACTGTGGGTCTGGAGTCAGGTGTAGACCAGACCAGGTAAGGATAGCCATTTCCTTTCCTAAATTAGTGAACCAGATGGGCTTTTCCAACAATTGATTCAAGGTTATCATTAGGCTTTTAACTCCAGACTTTTAGTGAATTCAAATTCCACCATCCCTATAGTATGATTCGAACTACGGTCGTTGATAAACGGTCCAGCGATGATGCCAGTTGGCAATCACCTCCCTCAATGTGAATCACAACAGGTTAGACTGCAGACACAAGTAATTCGGAAAGTAAATGTTTATCATAAGAGAAATTGAACAAAAGAGTAGGGAACTATATCAGATCTTGACGAGACCACAATGGGACTGATGTGTTTAGCTTTGGTCTCCTTATATAATATATGATATAATTACACTCAATGCAGTTCAAAGAAGGTTCACTCATCTCATTTCTGGGATGAAGGGTTTATTTTATGAAGAATAGTTGATTGAAGTACATGGTGAAGAATGAAGAATATCTTGGGCCTTTATCCAGGGGAAAGAATTGGTTCAGTTAAATAAATTTCTGATGGACAAGATGATGGTCTGATGGTCGTGGCTTATGGGTTCAGACAGGAAAGTAGAGCTGAAACCACAGCCGTATAAGCCACAATCTTATTGAATGTTGAAGCTTAGAAGGTTGAACTGACCTACTTCTGCTCCCAAATCTTATGTTCTCTTATCTCTGGCATCTTAAATTATGCAAGTCCAACTTATCTGCTTACTTTAACAAGTTTTCAGAAAATTTTGCATCCATTCTACTAGTAACTGCAAAATTCAAAGAACTGTCACAACTTCCATAAGATGTTTTCCTTCTACATCACTGGAAAGACCAAAGAAATTGTTTTTGCTCTTAAAAAAAAGAATGTGAATAACAGCTTTATCCCCCACTGCAATCCACTTCAATACTTGATGACAAAATGAAATTTCATGATGAACATATATAAGAATTCAGCTCAATTTGTAGTTGGGCATTGCACATGCACTTTTTTTAAAAAAGCAGTTTATCCTGGAAGCCGTCAGGAAATATGCAAGCATGTCCAAACTAAAATGGACAGGTTTCAACATAGTGGAAGCTAACTGTATAATTCTACCATGGTGACAATGTATAGTTGTTAATTATTTGAAAACCACATAACTATACAAAATGTGAAGCATACAATACAGCACAGATGGACTCTTCTTTGAAAGAGCTAGCCAATTAGATCTACTGCTAGCACTTTACCATAGCTATTTCATTTATGTTGCCTCTTCCTCACTTGAAAACATTAAAGCCATGGACTGAGTCCCTCTGGAAATACACGTACCGCACCAACTATTTGACAAAAGCAAACAACTAAGTTAAATCTGCAGCACATTCTAACCCGTACTGCACTGTGAACGTAGTTTTGACATTTTGATATGTAACAAAATTGTTAAATTGATTGAAACTTAACAGAAAGAAAAATGTCCAGCATTTCATGTAAAAAAGTTTCAATCTAAACAAACTTCTGCTAAAATATTATCTTTTATCACTTTCTAAATGAAGCTCCAGACACAGTCATTCTGTACAAGAACCATATACAAACTGTATTAAAAACACCTAATAAAATGTGACTCCCTTAAGTTTGTTTCTAAAAACATTGCAAATAAAAACAAATATATTGGACATGGAAGATGAATAAAGAATAGGCTGGAGGTACACATTAGAGATTAATCCACCTTTTTAGATGTGTCTTAAGATTTTCCAACATTGCAGGGAGTACAATACAATAAGCAGCACAACACAAAGCACATGACCTTGCAGTTTCCTGTTGTAAGTCAAATAAATGAATGTAAAATTTCACTAAAATTTTCAGATAGTATTTTAAATAAAAATGACAGGCTTTGCATATCCTGACCATTAAGCAACAATTCTAAAATAGAATTGTTTTACCAAAATTAACTTGGATCAACAGAAAACAGCAAGAGGCTACTGGTAAGGGTGACAATGGAACTGCTGGATTCTTATTAAAAACTCTTAGTTCACCAATATGCTTCAGAAAAGGAGATGCACCCATATGATAAAAGAGCCTTAATGATGTGCCTCTCATGACTGAAGTGGGGCAGCAAGCTACTCAATGAATCAAAACCGCTACAAAGACAGAATAAACTCAATTCAGACAAACACTGCTCTATTAGCCAAAAGTGTCGTAAAGTGTCAGTGGTGCTATCAAGTAACATTCACTAAATATCCTGTTCAGGTTGGCCTCCTCCAGATCTGATCGTGTTTTGGTGCAACATAGACAAGGGAGCTGAATTACAACATGAGGTAAGATTACTAACCATTGTCACTGGCACAGCATTTAACAAACTGCAGAATCTAGTAGCCATAGCAAAACTGTAATCATTGGGACTCTGAAAACTCGCCACTGGTTGAAATTGTATGTAGCATTCAGTAAGATAATTGCCATTGTTGGAGAACAATCATCTCAACAGTTACAACCCTGAAACATGAGTCACAAAGAAAGATTTTCAAGGCCTAGACATCTTCAGCTTCATGAATGAGTGTCCATTCCTTCACAAGGTCAGATTCAGGGATGTATGCCAATGATTACATAACGTTCAGCATCATATATGACTCCTGCATAATGAAGCAGTCAGTGCCCTTGTGTAATGCCTGGACAACATTTAGGCTTAGACAGATGGATGGAAAGTGACACCCATGCCAAACTAGGACCAAGTAAAGACCGTCTCCAAGAAGACAGAATACAGTCATCTGCTCTACATTCAATGACATTAACGTCATCAAAATCCCCACCATTAACATGCTTTCGGGTCATGACAAACCACCTATCTCACTGGGTCAAAATCTGAAACATCCTTCGAAAGACAGTGGTCTCTAGTTAGCCTAAGGACTGCAGCCATTGAAGAAGGCATTCGGATGAGCAACAAATGCTGGCCAGACAGTGATTACCACATTCCACAAATAAAGAAAACAGAAATAGAGACTACAATAGGCTAAAAATTCTGCAGCAAGTGACTTTACCATCTACCCAAAATCTGTTAGGTGCATAAGGACAGATAGATGGATCACCCCCATCCACAGATTCCCCTCCAAATCACACACACAATCTTAAACGATGCAATGCTAACACACGTATTTAAACGATACCAATTTGAGCATTTGAACCGAAGGATAGAATTATTGACACCCAGAGAAAATGATTAATTACCTGCAGGCTAAATTACTCAAATGGAGGTATGGTGAGTTTCCACAGCCTAATACAGATAACATATACGATCATCTGATCTCAGAGAATCTGAGCACTGAATTCTATGAAGCAAGGCATTTCAGGTATAATCAAAAATAGTTGCATTGCTTTCTACTGCTCGCTCTGATGGGCTATTGTGTTTGTTGCAACATGTGTTAGCATAGTTTTCCAGGATTCCAGCATCCACCGAGGAGTCCACCTCCAAAAGCCATATAATTTGTCAACTAGCTGGTCAATGATCCAAATAAGTCCACAAGTACTGCTGACCCCCTATTCAGATGTCAGATTACTGAATCTGCCACACTGAACCACTTGGCACCAGCTCTACAGAAGTCCTTCCATTTCTCTCTGGGTGGCCCTGAGACATTTCCTCAACTGTTGAGAAAAATACCATCTCTTGATTAAAGTCTGTAAACATCAAAGACTTAAAGCAACAGTACGCATAAAGTACAAATCACAGAGTTGTATGATAGTACACAAAACTATTAAACAGTAATACTTTACATATACATTATACTAAAGCGCTTTTCCACAACACTGGCAAGACCAAGTTATGAAGAGAACAATGGTTGTTTCACATCCACTCACTGAAGCATTTCAGTTGGGGTAGAAGCAATCACAGTGCATCATTGTATAAAACAAACAGCGGCAAACTAGAACTACTGGGTTGAATTACGGAAAGTGATTTTTGGTGCAACGCAATCCTCTAAATAGTACTTTTGTTGACACAGACAAAGCGTTTAAGTCTTAGAATAACAACGTGACGATTTAAGTTGGCAATTGTGCAAGACTTCGTGACAACTTAATTCGTTTATTTTAAATAAAACGATAGAATGTAGGTTACATGCGGAAACCCAGATGCTGTTAATCCATCAGACATCATTGCAACAGTTTATTTATGGTCAATGTTTAGGATCCAGAACGCTGCTCACAAAGCGTCGAGTCAAACGAAGATCGAGGCCTCGGTCCCTGGAGCCGGATGGGGGTAAGGGGGATCCCAGATTATTTGTGAAAACTGGCCGGCAAGGACGACTAGAATCTGTCGCCGGCCGTAGGCGGAAACTAATCAGCTCCTCTTTGCAGTGCGCCACAAACAGGAGGAATCCCAGGGCCCGGCTTCCCGGGACAGGCCTGGATTAGAGCCTCGGCTCTCAGATTCATCACAACCGAAAAAGAAACCTTCCCCACACGGAGACAGAGGCTCCGAACTCCTGCTTCACTGCACCGACCCCATCACCTAAAAGTTTCAGCCGCTGGGCCCGGCTGGTTTAAGAGTGAGGTTGGGATTGGTGGCGGGGAATCCCAGAGGCCTGTCCCTGGGCCTCGGGCTCAGCCAACAACATGGCGGTGACTGCGGCCTCCCGCAAACGGCCCGAGTCACCGTGAGTCAGGGAGGCAATGAGGGGGAGGGGGGGCGAGCTCTTTTCCTCCCACACCTCCCCCGCCGCCATCTCCTCCTCTACTTCACTCACCATCGCCGCCCTCACCGGCTCCGTCCGCTTCGCCTCTCTGCTTCCGATTTAATTTTTCAACCGACTCCCGGCGCCTCCTCTCCACAGGTTCCGCCCCGCCGCCTGCAACTAATTCCTTAAACAACAGTTCCGCCGCTCACCCACATCCTCGGGCCTCTCCCTCAGCTCCTCTTCAGTTTGTTTTAATAAAATGACGAAGGAGCAAACACGTGAGGTATTCCCGACAAACAAATAATATCGTAGGAACAGACTGTTTAATCATGGAAGGGACTCGATCTCGTTGCTGCTGGGCTCCCGGAAAATCTTGCTGGCGACTGTTTTATTTCTTAAGAAACGAGAAGTGTTTTTTGTCCACCAGCCCACCCCACCCCCCCAAAAAAAACCAACGAGGTTTGTGTAGTCAGAGGGTAGAAGTTTTTTTTAATCTTTTAAATAAAATCAAATATTCAACTATTTAAGTTCGATATCTTTTAAAAAGACATTTTCAACGTTTGTACTGACCACACAAGGTTTTACTGGTTTTAAAAACTGGAAGAATTGATGAAAACAGAAGTTGCTGGAAAAGCTCAGCAGGTCTGGCAGCGTCTGTGAGGAAAAAAGAAATCAGAGTTAACGTTTTGGGTTTGGTGACCCTTCCTCAGAACCGTTCTGAAACGTTAATTCTCATTTTTCTCTCATTTTTCCTTTACTGGTTTCTTAATCCAGTCGATGTTGTCTCTAGGATTACATTTGATACGAAAGATTCGAGTAACCCAACTGTGAAGATGGGCCCCTGAGAGGACAGTCACGTCCCCCAAGTATGTTGTTTTATGTTTGCAACAAATTGCGAATTCTTTATTTAAGAAATAGACCGAAAAACTGTGCTGCAATGGGGTCAACTTCTAAATGAGGCAGAAACCACTCAAACCTAATCCACCATTATCAAATCACAACTCATCTGTACCTCAACTCCGTGTACTCGCATGTGACCCATATCGCATTTAACTTAACAGTCTGCCTATATCAATTTGATTACTTCAATACACCCAGCATTTATGGCCGAGAACAAAATAGTTCCACGTTTCGTCTACGCTCCTGACCTATCTGTAATTTTAAAGGTATAGACTCCTTGTTCTGGATCCCCACCATAAGAAATAGTTTCTCCCGCGGAAACAGTGATTTGTGAATTATGTATCAGGCCACATCACTTGCCACTCCACCACTCTAAAGCAAACACACAGTGCTGGAGAAAATCAGCTAGTCTGACAGCATCTGTGGTGAAAGAAACATAGTTAACGTTCCAAGATTGGTATGACTTCAGAATAGTTCTGGTTTGACTGCAGGCTTCCCCACGTTGAAAGCCAGAAGCAATATGTTTTCCTTAACCACACCTATCATTGATCTGAGATAGTAGGAAGAGTCTAGGCCTGAAACGTCAACTTTCTTGCTCCTCTGATGCTGCTTGGCCTGCTGTGTTCATCCAGATCTACACCCTATCATTGTTCTTCCTGACTTAGTCTCATCTGCAGACTTACATATACAAATTTCAATTTTTTCACCTAAATCGATCACATATGGTGAAAAACTGAACTCTGCAGATTTCTGGAGGACACCACTGTCGCATCCTGCCAATCAGCAACATTCCCTTTATTCGAACTCTGATTTACAGTCAGAGAGACTTACAGCACAGAAACAGACCCTTCAGTCCAACTCATCCATGCTGACCAGATATCCTAAACAAATCTAGACCCATTTGCCAGCATTTGCCTGTGTCCCTTTAAACCCTTCCTATATATATACCCATCCAGATGCCTTTTAAATGTTGTAATTGTACCAAACTCCACCACTTTCTCTGGCAACTCATTCCTTCCACGCACCACCCTCTGTATGAAAAAAATTGCCCCTTAGGTCCCTTTTAAATCTTTCCCCTCTCACCTTAAACCTGTACAGGACATTGGTGAGGCCTCTTCTGGAATACTGTCCAGTTCTAAGCGCCCAGTTATAGGAAGGATATTAACAAACTGGAGATGTTCAGAAGAGATTTACCAGGATGTTGCTGGGTATGGAAGGTTTGAGTTATAAAGAAAGGCTGGAACTTTTTTCAGGTCACCTCTCAACCTCCTATGGTCCAGTGATAAAAATTTATAAAATAATGAGAGGTATAGTGTTGATGGTAGTTGTCTTTTCCCGCAGATGTGGAATTTCAACACTAGGGGGCACATTTTTAAGGCAAGGGAAGAGATTTAAAAAAGACAGGCAATTTTTTGTTTACACAGAGGATAGTTGGCATATGAAGTGAACTTCCTGAGGAAGTGGTGGATGCGAGTACAATTGCAACATTTAAAAGACATTTAGGTCGATTCTTGAATCGGAGGGCTTCAGAGGCCAGGAGCAAGCCGGTGGGACTAGTGTAGTTTGGGATTATGTTTGGAATGGACTGGTTGGTCTGAAGTGTCTGATTCCGTGCTGTGTGATTCTATGACTGTGCCTTCTAGTTTCGCACTCCCCTCACCCTAGGAAAAAGATCTTGTCTGTCTACTTACCCCATTCATGCCGCTCACACCTCAGCCTGACGCTCCAGGGAAAAATCACCCCAGTCTATTCAGCCTCTCCCTGTAGCTCAAAACCTCCAACCCTGGCAACATCCTTGTAAAACTTTTCTGAACTCTCAAGTTCCACACCATCCTTCCTCACTGAAAGTGGCAACGCAGATGGAAAAGGTAGTCAACAAGGCATATGGCATGCTGGCCATCATCGGCCGGGGCATTGAATTTAAAAATTCGCAGGTAATGTTGCAGCTTTATAGAACCTTAGTTAGGCCGCATTTGGAATATTATGTTCAATTCTGGTCGCCACACTACCAGAAGGATGTGGTGGCTTTGGAAAGAGTACAGAACCGATTTACCAGGATGTTGCCTGGTATGGTGGGCATCAGCTATGAGGAGAGGTTGGAGAAACTTGGGTTGTTCTCACTGGAACGATGGAGTTTGAGGGGCGACCTGATAGAGGCCTCCAAGATGAAGAAGGGCATGGACAGTCAGAAGCTTTTTCCCATGGTGGAAGAGTCAGCTACCAGGGGGCAAGGGTTTAATGCGAGGGGCAAGGTTTAAAGGTGATATCCGAGGCAAGTTTTCTCCACAGAGGGTGGTGGGTGCTTGGAGCTTGCTGCCGGGGGACGTAGTGGAAGCAGATACTATAATGACTTTTAAAGGGCATCTCGACAAATATATGAATAGGATGGGAATAGAGGGATACAGTCCCCGGAAGGGTAGGGGGGTTTAGTTGTGACGGGTAGCATGTCGGTGCAGGCTTGGAGGGCCAAAGGGCCTGTTCCTGTACTGTAAATTTTCTTTGTTCTTTGAGACCAGAATTGCACACAGTATTCCAAAAGTGGCCTAACCAACGTCCTGTACAGCGCATGACCTCCCAACTCCTTTTCTCAATGCACTGACCTATAAAGGCAAGCATACCAAACATCTTCTTCACTATCCTATCTACCTGCAACTATCTCATGTCCCCTTTTTGTCCTCCTGATTTCCCTCTTAAGTATACTTCTACTGCCTTTGTACTCTAAGCATTCACTGGATCTCTGCTGTCTATACCTGACATATGCTTCCTTGATCTTGACCAAAACCATGATTTCTCTAGTCATCCAGCATTCTGTATACTTACCAGCCTTGCCCTTCACCCTAACAGGAACATACTGTCCCTGGACTCTGGTTATCTGATTTTTGAAGGAGTCCCATTTTCCAGCCGTCCCTTTGCCTGTAAGCATTCGCCCCAATCAACTTTTGAAGGTTGTTGCCTAATACCATCAAAATTGGCCTTACTCCAATTAAGAACCTTAACTTTTAGTTGCTTGTGTTTTAATGTTTCTACCTTCAGTAGCATTCACCCAATATCAGCTTGGGATCTCAAGATTGATATGAACAAGGAAGATTATTAAGCCCATCCTTAACTCATTTAGAATAGATTTGCATTGCCTCATAACATCAGCTCTTGAATGAGTCTGAAGTGTTTATTTCAAATAACGTCCTGAAAGATCATTTCAAATGTTGGCTAATCTGTACGAATAAGTCTTATCTGACCTCCGTCCTAAAATTTCTTTGCACTACTATTTTTAATACAATAGATCCTATTCTAACAATCAGCCTTAATTTGGAATGGTCCTCTAGACTGGCTTGATCTAAGTCATAGAATCATTTGTGCCTACTCTTGCATAATTCCATTCCTGTCTTACAAAACATTGTGTGATAATCTCCAACAGTGGCTTATCTTTCCTCCTTTGCACCAGCAACACCAATATCCCTCAAGGACCTATCCATGTCACACTCCTCTTGCTCAATTGCATTCTGCATTTTCATAATCAACCACAAACATGGAATCAGCTTCCACACGCTGATGATACCCAACCGCACCACTTCACTGGCTATCTACATGTGACCAGGCCAATTGTGTGACATCTACTCCTAAAAAATACATGTAACGTATCCGAGCTCAACATTAGGAGCTATCACCTTTGGCTTGCCTCACAGCCTCCACTGCCTTACCACTAAGCAATCTCCCCAAACACTTTCGATTAAACAAAACTTTTTGAAATCTTGATGTATTGTTTGATAATCAACCACATTTAAAACCTCACAGCCTTTCATTTAGAAAATTGTTATGGATGAGTAAGTAAATAATTGAAGAGGACCCTTCCTCAGAGTGGTTGAGGTGGACATTATGTAATTACTCATCCATAACAATGTCCACCAGACCCAAAATGTCAACTGATTTCTCTTCACAGATGCTGCCAGACCTGCTGAGCTTTTCCAGCAACTTGTTTGTTTCTGATTTACAGTATCTGCAGTTCTTTCGATTTTAAATGTCCACCTCAATCTCAGTTCCTCTTCCACAGAGCTCTCAATGCAGAGTCTTATTACTTCCAGACATGACAGTTCAGCAATACTCATTGAGATCAGAGTCTAAAACAGGAGTGATCACTGTTTTTCATGGACTGCTTAGTTGCATATTATCATGCCTTGTGGATCACAGAAAATTTAATTGAGCACTCCTAATAATTTGCAAATATCTCAAAGTGTTGATACTGGTTGATCACTATAGTTGAATTTATTATTTATTTGCCATTTTAGCTATACTGCCAGAATAGCCTTTGGAAAGACTTCAAAGTCATAAAATCCAAGCAAGACAAATCAGCAATAAGAAATAAAAGTTTAGATGTAACAAATTTTGGCCATCATGGGCCTTGTAGCCCTCCAGACATAGATCAAACACCTAATCAAAGGCTTTCAAGTCTTTATCAATTTACAAGGACAAATTATATTATTACCTATCTGCCTCTCAATCTAAGCAGTTCAGTTTGTGAATTTTTGGGATTACTTCCATACTTGAATCCTAGCTACCTAGACTGTCAAAAGCATCTTTACTGACCCTTACATCTGCGTAATTTTTTTGAAGATGTGCTCAGGATAGAAAGCAGAGAAAAGCATCTTCTATTAATTCATGACGCTACTAGAATTATTGTATGTAGTTCAACTGTATCCTTCAACATGCTATCATCCCTTTGTGGCATTAAGGTTGTGGGTTCAAGTAACACTCCAGACTCTTGAGCATCTAATTGGATAGACTGGGATAGTTTCTAATGGAGTCTAGAAAAGTAAGCAGTGATTTGATTGCAGTGTATAATACCCTGAACAATCTTCATAAAATGGATGTTGAAAGGGTGCTTGCTGTTTTTAGGCCAGTCCAGAACTAGGGGGACACAGTTTTAAAATTACAGGTGATGTTTGTCAGACAGAGATAGGTGAATGTTTTCCCAGAGGCTTATGCAACTTTGAAACAGTCAGCTTCAGAAGGTGGCGGAAGTAAGGTAATTACATTCTTTTTTACAGCAGAGGTAGATGAATTCTTGCTAGGCAAGAGAATCAAAAGGTTATTGGTTGTCGATAGGAATATGGAATCTGAAATAAATATGGATCAGCCATGATCCTGTTGAATGGTATAGCAGGCTTAGGGAGCGAAATGGTCTACTTCTGCTGCTACTAATATGTTCATATAAAACTGCCACGGCATTGTTTCAAAGAAGAGTGGAGTTTGTCGGATGTTTCTGTGGACATGTTGATTTCCTACATTACAATAGTGCTTATGTTTTAAAAGTACTTAATTTACTGTTGACTGGCTTTGTACTTCCTGCGTTCACGAAATACTTTTTTCCTCTTGTCTAAAACAAACAGTAAAGCATAGTAATAACAATTTTAAAACATCAAGCAAATGTATGTGTCAGTACAGAAACAAGTGTTCAGCAGAATGGCACAGCAGGAGCATGCTGCCCATAATCTAAAGATCAATGGATCAAAACCATTTCCTGCTATTTGTACAAAGGATCTTGTGGTGCAGTGGTAGTATCTATCTCTGGGCCAGAAGGCCTGGGTTCAGATCCCATCTGCTGTTGAGGTATGTCTGAAAATCTTGATTAAAAATATCTATAGAAACAAGCGAACAAATAATTTCTTCCCAAAAGTTAAGTGAAATTAAACTATTGTAATCCATCAATGAGAGGTCATGAAATATTGGCTGGTATTTAATGGAGGTCTTCCCCATGTTGCCTCTTTTAGGCATGATCTGATGTTTTAATTGCCACTCAAACACTTAACGGAATCATGACAGGCCCTCCTTGCTATCAAGAACTCCAGGAATAGTGCCTTGTCAGCAAAGAGCTACTAGCTATGTTGCTCCATGATGCACTGTATGCCTTTGAACAAGGGATTTGAACTGATTGTTTTCTTCACAAAAATTAGGTTCAGATGCATTATAGACACCACATCTACGATGTTGGCATACACATTTCATGTTGTTTGTGTCATGTTGATCTCATAGCTGTGATATGTGCATTTCAGTATCTGATGTTCAGTGAAGAAAAACAAAAAGTCTGTCCAATTTGTACTTTTATAAAAATAATCTAGATTTTTTTTTTTTTTGAAAGTACTACTGTGAAGGCTGTATTCTTCACAGTACAACAAATAACAGTCTTTCATTCCTAGTTGACAATGAAGCTCCAACAGCAGTGTACTGATACAATTGCTACATTAATAATACCCTGAACACTGAAGCTTTCATTCAAAGTGCTAATTCAGGCCATCCCTAAAAACATTATTTACTTAAAGCAAGCTTGCAGCTGTTCTCCTGTACATAATAACCAATAGTTTTATTATCTCATCTTCATAACGGCAGGTGACTAGTGACATAACAATGAATAAATTAAACTTTAGATTTTATTTAACAGAAGTTAAGAGACAGTGAACACCGTAAAGTGGTGTTTGTGGACTGTGTAAATAATTGTTGGTTGTCATTTAGCTCTACTATTCCTTATTTTCATCTCTTGCTTGCATTCTGCCATAAAAGCAATACTCAACTAGCAATTTTCTACTGACATTCCCGAAAAATTACTCAGGATTTGGGGTTGATTTAGTTTCACCAATTTTCTCCCATTATTACACAAAATGTAAAACCTAAAAGAAGTTTATTAAATTTTGCAGTTAAACCTGATTTTGATGATGACTTGAAGCTACATATCAATTTTCAAATTGAGCATGGATTATGTGGGCATTTGGTTGGCAGAGCATCCACAGTCAGAAGTATTTAATTAAAGGCCCCAGCCAATTTTATTGTCAGATTTCATTCAAATGCAATTGCACTTACTGTAGGAAACTCGTCTTTTCATGGGATGGGAAACTTAATAGGGTTACCACTCCTTAAGGCAGATTGCAGACTTTTAAAGAGGAAGTGCAGTTTTTGAGGATGCCTTGAGGTAACATGATTCTGTCTGATCCCTGGATTCTCTGATACGGCTGTGTAGATGTTTATACAACAAGTGATCCTAAGGAAGGAGATTCTTTCCTTTCCTTCACCTATTAACAAAAAGCTGTATTACCAGAAACATTTGAGGACTTGCAAGCATTCTGTGTTCACTACTAACACTGAAATGGTCACAAGGTAATATCTCCCAAAAATTTCCAGAATTATACCTGTCACTGGGGCCTTCTATAATTACTGCTAGAAATTACCATTGTTCCTGGACAGGTTAGGAATTGGTTGTAGCAATGCACGCAGAGATGAAAATTATATTCAAGTTCTGAGTAATATCATTTGACCCTGATAAAGTTTTCAAAATTACAAGGAGGGAATGAGAAGAATACTTTAGTATGTTTTGAGGACATCTAGTTGTTGACCTAATACCACCTGATTTGGATTACTTCATGCAATCCATTTCGCAAACCAGCATTTCATCCATTGACTCCATCTATACTTCCCACTGCCTCGGGAATTCAAACAACATAATCAAAGACGCCTCCCACCCCAATTATATTCTCTTCCACCCTCTTCCATTGGGTAAAAGATATAAAAATTTGTATACACGTACAAGCAGATTCAAGAACAGCTTCTTCCCTGCTGTTATCGTACTTTTGAACGGACCTCTCAAATGTTAATGTTGATCTCTGTCTCTTCTTTGTCTGTAACACTGTACTCTGAACTTTGTATGGTACAATTTGCTTGTTATAGCACACAAAACAACTTTTCACTGTATCTTGGTACAAGTGACAACAATAAATCAAACTCAAACTTACCTTCACAAATCCTTTTTTGCGGATAAGCAATTTCATTCCGGAGCTACTAGAACTGAATGTGTAACTTAATTTATAGATCATCACAAAAATATTTTGTCAAAACTGAGTTAGTTTTTCTTAATATTTACAGTAGTGGAAAATCTCTAGAGCATCCTTAAGCAATCATTTACGTTTTATATTTCTTTGAGACAGGGTTCAAAGCTGACATTAATGTAATTAAAGCCAAGGCCTGCATTTTTATGATCAAGACAGGATGCCTGAGTATTGAAATTCCCTGCCCCTTTAAAATGGCCCCTGCCTACCATATTTTCATTCTGGGGAAGTAGGGCATGATAGTTATGAAGGGGACAAATGCTGAGGTGGGCTGATGAGAAAAGAAGCGTTGGTTTTCTGGACTTTGTTTCAATTGTATTAAAGCTGCATCACATACACACCCCCATGTCACAATATATCATCTTACATCACTGATATTGCCCCTATCCCCACTCCATAGCAAATCACTCATGTATGCATTATAGAAGCAATGATCATAAGAATAACAACTCTTCAAATGAAGCGGAGATCCAATACCCACTTATGCAGTAACCCAGCAGAGGTCTGTTTTTATTGGTGGAAATTAAATGTTTGCTTGGATTAAATGTCATCCTTATAAGGTTATAACAATTTTTTTATTCTCGTTAAATGGTTTCTCTCAATATCTATGTTAATTCGGATAAGATTGAGTATGAAATGAGTGAGTATGATAAAGCAACTGCTATTTATTGTATAATAGCTCTGTCTAATGAACACTTTTATAAGAGCGGCAGTTTATTTTGAAAACAGATTTCTGAATTTGTGTTGCTTTAGTGCATTTTCATGATTTGCCATTTTTATTATATGTCTCACTGGTTTTACAGCCCTCAACGAGTGAATAGGCTTCAATAATGCAGGGAGACCATGGATAAGGTATGGACAGCATGGGAACAGCATAAAGGGCATGGATAAGACCTTTAAGCATAGTTCTGAAATCTAGGCCATAGTTTAGCATTTCTCCAAGGGCTGTGCACCATGTGTACTCGAAATCCTGATCCAATTCCACAAAAATCTTTTGAGTTTTGAGGTGCCTATCCCCACAATGAAATGAGCCAGCCAGGAGTGCAACAAGAGCTCACTACCCACATCCTAATCTTAGAGTCATACAGCATGGAAAAAGACCTTTCGGTCCAATTGATCTGTGCTAATCATGTATCCCAACCTAGTCCTATTTGCCAGCATTTGGCCCATATCCCTCTGAACCCTTCCTATTCATATACCCATCCAAGTGCCTTTTAAATGTTGTAATTGTACCCACCTTCACTACTTCACCTGGCACCTTGTTCCATAGACGTATCACCCTCTGCATGAAAAAGTTAACCATTCAGGTCCTTTTTAAATCTTTCCCCTTTCATCTTAAATGTATGTTCTCTAGTTTTGGACTCCCCCATCCTTGGAAAAAGACCTTGGCTGTTCAGCATATCTGTGTCCCTCATGATTTTATAAACCTCTATAAGGTCACCCCTCAGCCTCTAACACTCCAGGGAACAAAGTCCCAGCCTATTCAGCTTCTCCCTATAGCTCAAACCCTCCAATCTT
>NC_063333.1:58761241-58774335 GCF_021869965.1 Rhincodon typus | reverse complement strand
AAGGGTCTAGGCCCGAAACGTCAGCCTTCCTGCTCCTCTGATGCTGCCTGGCCTGCTGTGTTCATCCAGCTCTACACCTTGTTTTCTCAGTGTGCTGTTCAGTTGGCTAGTTTTTCCACTTTGCTGTTTAGTGGGCCAAAAGAGCTGTTATTTCATTTAAAAGTGATATTCCACTACCTACACCAGGTAGGACCCCCTCGGGAGGCTGAAGCTCCTTAGGCCTCAACCAATGCAGATGGCTGCCTAATTCTTAAGTATCCCCCTGCTGTCTAGATGTTACTATTTTTGGCTTCTCACACAATCGTATCCCTCACCTACCTGTTTCCCACTCCCAGGAACAGCACAAGATTCGGCCCACAGTTTTCGCAGCTGTGGGTAATATTGCAAACTGAGTGTTAATGTATTTACTGTAATTGTTAGCTGGCTGTTCTGGAAAAGGATGGTTAGCTCTTCTCTTTAGTCACAAAATGTTCTGACTAATTACACTTCTATCTCTGATTATGCCATGCAACTTATTAAATGGCATTCTGCTGTAATTGTTGCATCCTTTATAATTGTTTGTGTGATACATATGACTGCAATTATGATTAATTGTTGGAACATTGCTCCTCTAACTATATGATATCTAACGTGGTTAGTCTTTTACGATCAGAGTAATGTGTGACAGAGACAAGTGGGGAGGAAAAATATAAACCCAAAATTACCAAAGTAAAATGAAAGAAATAGTGTGAATGCAGGGAATGGAACCTGAGACAAATTCTAAAAGGAAGAACAGATCATTAATATCTTTGAAAAAATATATTTTTCTTTATGTAAGTTAATTAATTTTTAATTTTTTCCAAGCTTCCTATTTCCTCAATAAATTCTACGAGATACAACTTCCATGGGGAATCATTAGATTTCCCTCTAGAACTTTGAGGAAGAAGTCTTGGCACAGGTCTGACGGAAATATGCACATGAATGTTTACGCAGTTTTTCCATGATTTTCCTTTAAATATGACAGGAACTAGCAAGTATGTCCTAGAAATGAATTAGTGAATTAGAATTTATTTGTCACGTGTACTCAAACACAGGGATATAGGAGTACAATAAAAAGTGTACAAAGTCACCATTCTCCAGCACCATCTTAGGCACAAAGGTACATAACAAAGATACAAAATCTTAGGTATAAGATAGAAAAATAAAGAAATAAAGATAAAAGTTCAACATGATAATCCTTCTGAAGTGCTTAGCCATGGGCCTGGATCTGGGCCTTTCCACATTGATTTTGAGACCATCACCAGCAGGAGGCTGTTGGCCAACCTTGAGTCCCTTTGCTGCCCCGCACGACACCATCTTGCCTCTACCCATGATACTGCTGCCACGAGTCTGCGCAGGGCCAACCTCAGCAATGCAGCCAATGCTGAAGCTGCCGGGAGCACAAACTCGACTCCCTCTGCCGTCGTTGCAGAGAAACCTGCATCAGATGCACTGGGCACCTTGAAGATGTCCAAGCTTCCACAGAAGGTAGGTCAGGTTAAAGTAAGGAAAATAAAACAAAGGTGAAAGACAGAAGAATAAAAGTGGACGGTGCAGACGAGCTCCAGGAAGAGCCTACACACTGCACTGCTTCTCCACTGCCATTTCCCAGTTAAATGATAGTGTGTAGACAGGACAAGTTGATCAAGCTGTTTTAAAAATGCCTCCTTATTGTACTGTGCTTCTAAAATCTCAACTGTGGTGACCAACTGCGTTTTCAAGTGGGCATGTTAGGGAAATACGCAGATAATTGTGCATATCACTTACCACTATGATCCTGCTACAGGTTTAACTACTCCATACAGCAATGGGATCCAGATCATTGGATCAGTCTCCTGTCTCTACAGATGTTGCAGCTTTCTGCAATGAAAACCCAAGATAACTTCCCACATCACAGTCATCTGATGCACTCTGTAGGATTTTGGTCTGCAATGGGGACAACAAAGAGAACCAGATTTAGATGAAACCTATTCTCCTGATGGGGAAGACCGCAGCGAGAGCTAGGATGTTAGAACAACTGGAAGGCAACAGAAAGCACCTGCAGCCAGAACTCTCTGGCAACTGATTGATAATAATTCAGCTGAACTAGTTGTGTTTCCTCTCTCCATCCAAAAATAACAGTCTGGATAAAAAGGTCCAGACCCGAAACATCAGCTTTCCCGCTCCTCTGATGCTGCTTGGCCTGCTGTGTTCATCCAGCCCTACACCTTGTTATCTCTAGTCTAGATAAAATATCTCTTGAATTCCTTCCCTGCTGAAATAAGATACGTCTGACCGCAGCAAAGCACCATTGGTACCTGACATTGCAGGGTCAGCAGCCACTATAGGAATTATTATTTACAATTTCAAGCTCTCTTACAGTGCAATATCTTATACAAGCTATTATTAATTATGATGCACATATTAACCTATTGTGACTAATTCAATGGTATCAATGTTAATCTGTAGTTTCTAAATGGTTTCAGCTTGATGGGTGGGAGGTGGCTATGGTTTGGACAAGGTCCCAGGTAAAGACCATACAATCTTTGATTCTGCTAGGGCATTCGAGATCAATTGGCCTTCTGTTATTAATGTAGGCATTGATTGTGGATGTGGTGTGTGAGTGGAAAAATCAGAGTTCTGGAGTCATGGAACTGGGCAACATTTGACACTTCTATTTGCCCACTCCTTTATGGCCACAGCTCCCAATGATTTTTGTGAGACAGTCTATAGGAGATTCATGATAGAAGAGAAGTTCCAATTGGTTTGGTCTGCCAATGAGTTCCATTGGGTTGGGCTGGTCATTTTTGTTATCAGCATTTACTTCTGCTCACAAGCATGGCTGATTGCTGCAATCTGAAAGCTCTTCAACAATGATACAAGTGGAAAACATTCCCACCAATCCTGGATAGTCAGAGATTTCCTTCCTGTTGACAGGTTGAAACAAATTGCTCATGCCAGCAAAAATAATTTTAACAGATTCTTTCCTCTGTGTTCTGCTATGAGTTTAAGAAGCCCAATGAAATCTTCTACTGGTTGGACCAAAAGGGCTGTGTATGGTCTCGATGCTCTCAATCTGACTTCTCTTTGAATAGACTTATTGGTTTTTCTAAACCTATTTGGTGATTCTTGGACAAGTCAAACATCTTATGTAATTTCAAGAGTTTCAAAGTCTAGATATCCATGTCAGCTCAAAAGTAAGAAGTGTTGATTGTAAATCATGCATACATTCTCAATTTTCTTATGCTGTATGTGTCACAGATTTGCTTGTAGCATAACTTGAATGTTGAGAGTTATGCCCCCATAACAATATTGAAATTATGAATGAATGTCAACCAGAAAAAAATGAAATTAAGCAGAAAGAGGAAGCAAATGCAATCCATAATCATTTGGGGCTTTCTGCATCCTTGTTGCATCTTCTCCATCACTCTGGGCTGCCTTTACAGTTCCTGAATCATGTTTGTCTCCACATAGTAAACAAGCGGAGGCAGAACTAATTAAAACCAAATCTTCCAGTACTTGAAACAGAATAAAACTGTACACAAGTTACAGAGAATAAAACCTGGACAGAATGAAACAGACCACAGGCACAGCAGAGACAGAATGTAGTAGCATTTTCCCTTTGGTCCTGTAGTGGGCGGTTTTCATGTAGGTCTGTGGACAGGAATGTTTACAAAGATTAATAAGAAAAACATGTTAGTTTTCATTCTTTAAAATGAACCTCTGGGACATTATGTATACAATAACAAGCTAATGTAGTATATGTATATAGAGGAACGGATTAAATAGTTTCAGGAGCATAAATATATGAAGTTGACGTGGAGATTTCTAGACAGCAAATTCAGATGAATGGTTGTTGAATTCTTATCTATAATTACGTGGGTTGGAAGCTTCTAAACAACATTGTAAACATAAATAAGTATTGAAACAGTGGTACAGGGAGGCTAGAGTTAATGTGACTGATAATCCATCGAGATAATAGGCGAAGTTGTAAAGATAATTTCGCTGTAAATAAATTAAGCATTGGAATACATGCAAAGAGTCTAATTGACACTGAGATTAATAAAGACAATAAAGATAGGTGGGAGTGGTTTATTAGAATGAGGGAATACTCATTGAAAATGTGTATTAAATCAGAAAGACCATAAAATTATAAGAAATAAATCAGGACAGAGCTTATGCACTTAATAGTAGAATCCTGGGGAGTGTTGCTGAACAAAGAGACCTTGGGGCACAGGTTCATTGTTCCTTGAAGGTGGAATCACAGGTAAACAGGGCAGCGAAGAAGGCATTTGGTACGCTTGCCTTTATTGGTCAGTGCATTGAGTATTGGAGTTGGAATGCCATGTTGCGGCTGTAAAGAACTTTGGTTAGGCCACTTTTGGAATATTGCATGCAATGCTGGTCTATAGGAAAGATGTTGTTAAACTTGAAAGGGTGCAGAAAAGATTTACAAGGATGTTGCTGGGTTTGGAGGTTTGAGCTGCAGGGAGAGGCTGAATAGGCTGGGCCTATTTTCCATGGAGCATTGGAGGCTGAGGGGTGACCTTATAGATGTTTATAAAATCATGACGGACACAGATAGGGTGTATAGCCAAGATCTTTATCCCAGGATAGGGGTGTACAAAACTAGAATGCACAGGTTTAAGCTGATAAGGGAAAGAATTAAAAAGGACCTAAGGGCAACTTTTTCTGGCAGAGGGTGATGCGTGTATGGAATGAACTGCCAGAGGAAGTGATGGAGGCTGGTACAATTACAACATTTGAAAGGCATCTGGATGGGTACATGAATAAGAAGTGTTTAGAGGGATATGGGCCAAATGCTGGCAAATGGGACTAGATTCATTTAGGACATCTGGTCTGCAAAGATGATTTGAACTGAAGAGTCTGTTTCTCTGCTATATAACTCTATGACTCTAGAACTGGAATAGATCTAATGGTCTAAATACAGTCTTACTCTGTTATTATTCCTCTGATTTTGTAACAATGTATAACAGCTGATATTCCATTTCTCTAGCTGTCAAAACTTTAAGTCTATTGTCATGAACAAAAGTTAAGGTAGGCAGGGATGTGAGGAAAATTTTCTATTATAATTAAAAGATTACTGTCATGAGATCAGGTAATGAGATAAAGAAATGCATCATTCTTAAAGTCAAAAGTGAAACGTAGGCATAGTGTGGAAATATGATTAGTATGAAAAAAGATGTAGGAGAGCTGGTGGTGCAGATTGAAAAGTTTATTTCAGTGAGGGACATTCAGCTATTAAAAGGAATACAGGGATATTGATAATCATATGGTTTGTTTCTCTTTTCATTTTATTCTTTGTGTAAAGTGATGGAATAATTGTGGGTTGACATAGAAGTTCTTCATTGGAAAGGTGAAGGTTTGCAGCAAAGTACTCACTTTTTAGTATCATAGAACATAGAACATAGAACTGTACAGCACAGTACAGGACCTTTGGCCCACGATGTTGTGCCAAACTTTTACCCTAAACCTAAAGCCTATCTCACCTCCACCGCTACCTTGTACTGTCATCCATATGTCTATCTAATAGTCGCTTAAATGCCCCTAATGAGGCTGACTCCACTACCCTCTCCGGCAATGCATTCCGCGCCCCTACCACTCTCTGAGTAAAGAACCTACCTCTGACGTCTTCCCAATATCTACCTCGTTTCACTTTAAAACTATATCCCCTCGTAAAAGCTACCTCCACCCTAGGAAAAAGTCTCTGGCTGTCTACTCTATCTATACCTCTGATCATTTTGTACATCTCTATCAAGTCACCTCTCATCCTTCGTCGTTCTAAAGAGAAAAGCCCTAGCTCTCTCAACCATTCCTCGTAAGACCTTCCCTCCATTCCAGGCAACATCCTGGTAAATCTCCTCTGCACCTTTTCTAACGCTTCCACATCTTTCCTGTAATGAGGTGACCAGAACTGGACACAATACTCCAGATGTGGCCGAACCAGGCTTTTGTATAGCTGGAGCATAACTTCTTGGCTCTTGAACTCAATCCCTCTATTAATGAAAGCTAACACACCATATGCCTTCTTAACAACTCTATCCACCTGGGTGGCAGCTCTCAGGGAACTGTGAACATGAACCCCAAGATCCCTCTGCTCCTCCACACTGCCAAGAATCTTTCCGTTTATCCTGTATTCTGCTTTCAAGTTTGTCCTTCCAAAATGAATCACCTCACACATTTCAGGGTTAAACTCCATCTGCCACTTCTCAGCCCAGCTCTGTATTTTATCAATGTCCCTTTGTAACCTAGAACAGCCCTCTGCACTGTCCACAACGTGACCCACCTTTGTATCGTCCGCGAACTTGATAATCCACCCTCCCACTCCTTCATCCAAATCATTTACAAAAATCACAAATAGAAGAGGACCCAGAACAGATCCTTGTGGTACACCACTCGTAACTGAGCACCATGTTGAGTATTTTCCGTCCACTACCACCCTT
The DNA here is from genome assembly GCF_021869965.1 of Rhincodon typus. Taxonomy (NCBI): domain Eukaryota; kingdom Metazoa; phylum Chordata; class Chondrichthyes; order Orectolobiformes; family Rhincodontidae; genus Rhincodon; species Rhincodon typus. Next base: position 58,767,874 of record NC_063333.1, on the reverse strand, counting down.
TGTCTTCTAAGGGTCAGCCAATTCTGAATCCAATCTGCCACATTTCCCCCTATCCCATGCCTCCTTACCTTCTGCATGAGCCTACCATGGGGAACCTTATCAAATGCCTTACTTAAATCCATGTATACCACATACACTGCTCCACCTTCATCCACGTGTTTGGTCACCTCTTCAAAGAATTCAATAAGGTTTGTGAGGCATGATCTACCCCTCACAAATCCATGCTGACTATCCACGAATCAAACTGTGCCTTTCCAAGTGATCATAAATCCTGTCTCTCAGAGCCCTTTCCAATAATTTGCCCACCACTGACGTAAGACTAACTGGCCTGTAATTTCCAGGGTTATCCCTGTTCCCTTTTTTGAACAAGGGAATGACGTTTGCCTCTTCCCAATCTATCGGCACTATGCCCGTGGACAGTGAGGACAAAAAGATCATCACCAAAGGCCCTGCGATCTCGTCCCTTGCTTCCCATAGAATCCTTGGATAAATCCCATCAGGCCCTGGGGACTTATTTATCTTCAACTTCCTCAGAATTCCTAGCACATCTTCTTTACTAACATCAACCTCCTCTAGCCTACCTGCCTGTTTCACAACGTCCTCCTCTACAACTAGATCCCTCTCAGTTGTGAATACTGAAGAAAAGTATTCATTAAGGACCTCTCCTATCTCTTTAGGCTCTGTGCACAAATTCCCTTTACAATCCTTGATCGGCCTTACCCTTTCTCTGGTCATTCTCTTGTTCTGCACATACGTGTAAAAAGCCTTGGAGTTTTCCTTGATCCTATCTGCCAAGGTTTTCTCATGCCCCCTTATAGCTCTCCTAAGCCCTTTCTTCAGCTCCTTCGTGGCTAACTTGTATAGTATATCAAAAGAATACCTTTCAAAAATATATTTGGATCCATTAGATCGTGGGTCAAATAGTAGAAATATATTTATGAATAATGTTACATAATTAAGGGCTGAGTTTTGGCTGAGTGGTTTTGTTCAACAAACTAGGAAAGTGTAAAATAAGAAGTATTGTGTTTGCATGTGTGAGTATTAAGGGAAAGTTGTGAAGTGCTGGTGAGTGAGCTGAAGTATTCTGAATGCTGTTGTTGATCTGATAAGGTCACTAAATCTTGATCCTGCATAAAGCTAATCATGTCAGCCATCTACTTCCAGGCCTGTTACCTCTTGGTCATGGAAATTCCCTTGTGGGTCCAGGTGAGGAAATGTACACTGCTGCCACTCGAGTCCTCAGCTTCCTGAGTTGAGGAGGTGGAGGATGAAAGAATCAGATAAGTGAGGAACAACCTTTAATTCATTTGTGTCCTCAAAAAATCTTCAAGAATTATCGATGGAATAATTTAGACAGAGAATGCCTCTTCACTGCAACAGGAGGCTTCTCACTTGAATTAGACCTCATGACTTGCTGGAAATTGCACTTACTAGGCACACAGTCAGGAAGGGCACCCCACAAATCTTAGAACTGCTTGGGAATCATGCTGGAAACATGATGGGAATTTGCCACCCACCCAAAACCTGCCCTGGATTAAAATTGGGATGTGGTTTGTCTTTAATTGTACTTAGAGCCTTGTTATGAGCAAAATAAACAGATTGTCACAAAAGCTGCTATATTAGATTCAGCAGGATCTTCATGATACACATGTTTTCAATTGTATTTAAAAATGGAAGTAAATAATGAGTGGATTTGATAACCAAATATATATTGAGATTTATCTGCATCTGTTATTTTGATCAATTATTAGCTATTGGGTATTTTACCATTGGGAATACCCAACTCATTCTATTTGTATCCACTTCACAGATTCAAATTCACAATGAATCGATTTTGACCCACTAAATTAGTTCTGATGACATTGACCTGAAACATTGACCTGAAACATAATTCATTGTGCTACATAATGAATCTGCCTGATCTCATATGAAAGGGCTGCATCCATCGGGTGAACACGTTCTCTAACAGTTACTCAAAGGTCTGCTCTTGCCTGTGTTGCGAGGGAATCAAGTGCAACTGACAAGGGAGTAGGGGAGGACATCAATTACCAGCCACTTTGTGTGTAGTTCACAGCCCTAGAATACGACACCATGAAGATTGATGGCATTTCTACATCTATGTTCTTTGGAGGTGCAGAGATTGAAAGTTGGCAGTTGACTGGTAACAAAATTATACATCTCTCACCTACACCTCATACAAGACACAGTTATCACGTCTCAATATCAGTGAGGAATTGCATGCAGCAACTTTGTTACATTTCCTGAACCAATTCAAAACTGTTCCTCTTTTCATTTGGGACTTTATCAGCAATTTATTAATTTTCTTGATGAATATGATTCTTTGATGCAGTTTTACAGACTTACTACCAGGCTCCACCTCAGATAATATTTAACTAGTAACTTATAGGTCACAAAAGAATATGAGCAAACACAGCTGTTCAAGGGCAGTGAGAGAGAATTCACATTTGAAGGATTTGGGGAGTTTTAATCCTATCCAAGCTTAAAGCTGGACACAAATGTTCTACCCTGAGGATATTGATGAAAAGAAGAATCGCTAAACACCATTAATAATATATAGAGGGTCTTGTGTTGCAGTGGTAGTGTATAACTGCATCTGGGCCTAGTTATATACTCTTCCACACTCTTCCATCAGGCAGAAGATACAAAAGTTTGAAAACACATACTAACAGGTTCAAGAACAGCTCTCCCCCATTGTTATCAGACTTATGAATGGACCTCTCATATACTAGAGTTGATCTTTCTCTGCACCTTCTCTGTAGCTGTAAAACTATATTCTGCATCCTGTTCTATTACCATTATGTATTTATGTAAGATGTGATTTGTCTGGTTAGCATGTAAAACAATACTTTTCACTGTATCTCTATACATGTGACAATAATAAATCAAATCACATTAACGAGATCTGGGTTCAAGTCTTATCTGTCACAGATGTGTGTCATAACTAGTGAGAACATGTTAATTCAAAAAAAAAGGTACTTGCAGACTTACCGTACATACTATCCACAATAGAAAGGAAAATGAAAGCATCCAGCTGAAATATTTGATGTTTCAGGCTGTTCAGAGAATGTCTGCTATGGAGACGGTGGTTACCTCCAAGAAATTTCAATCACAGCTATCAAATTAATCCATGTAGGCCCCAGCCACAGTTCTGCAAACTTTCTATCTCAAACTTTCTATCTCAGCATGTTTATTGCCTTAAATAGGGTGGGAGGTAGCTCAATCATAGCCTTACAACATTTTATTGACCTGAACGAAGCTACTTCTCCAGATAGAGGTAGGAAAAATGTAGCACTGTGTCAGGAGGGGAACAACAGCAAATGGGTATCTATGTGTCATGGTCATTGGCATGAGTCTCATGGGCTCCAGTTACAGCAGGGATCTGAGCAGCGTACCTCTGCAAAGGAAGAGTCAAAGATGATCATTAAGCAAAAAGGCTGTGCATAGGAGGGTTTGTTAAATGTTATGTTATTGAACTTTCTTTTATTGTTACTTCATCATTTCCCTGTGTTGCCCAATCTTGTAAGCCAAATGAAGACTCACCTTTTCAGTAACTTGTTGATTAATGTGAAGACATGAATTTACACGTGGGAGGGTGCAGGTTGGGGGGATGGGTGCTTGAAAATCCCATCATGGCAGCTGGAGGAATTTAAATTCAATTAATGTAAAAATAAATCAGCAAAACATTTACCAGTGTATGTTTGGTTGTTAAAACAACCTTTATTTGCTCAGTTACTCTCTCCATTGATGTTGCCAGGTCTTGGAATATTTCCAGCGTTTTTAAAGTTTATTCCAGGTTTCCAAAATCTATTTAATTTAATCAGTTTGGAACAGATTACTATACATTGAGGGAAACATTAATGACCTGGTGGACCTTTAGATTTTTTACAATTACCAGTAAATTACTCCTGGTCAATTACATCACTTCATGCTGAATCTCCAAGGCAACTGTTTCCATGACAAGCATCTTAACATATGACAGGCATTTAATTAAAGTACCCAATCAGATATTTGGAGGCATTTTGAAATCTAATAACTCAACGACATATGTGATATATGATAAAGAATGGTAATAAGAGATAACAAAAACAAATAACATATTATCATTAACTTGAAGAGTTGGATTCTCTGAGTTGTCTGAAATTTTAGGAGGATAATGACCAACCTGCTCTTGGGCATTTTGATGGTCATATGTGCCAAATACCATTGGAGTGGAGCCCATTTGTGTGTGTTGGCGTTGGGAAAGGCAAAGTGTCTTCAGTTGCCAGTTCTCTGGGCTCTCTGGAGTCACCAACACTTCCTGCCAGGTCAACCCCCTTTAATTTGCCCCCATCTAAACCCCCTTGCCACATGTTGAGGCCCTTGACCCAGGTCATGGTCTTTGTTGTGGTAGGGCCGGTTGTAGCTTCTGCAGTAACCACTAACCCTGAGCTGTCAGCCATCTATTGACTGGCAGCTCATTCTATAAAACAGGGCATCTGATAGAGAATGGGGCAGAGGGGGCAAAAGTTTTGCCTTAACAGCATGAGTCAGCCATTTAGTATAATAACAGAGACAACAAGGTGCAGAGCTGGATGAACACAACAGGCCAAGCAGCATCATAGGAGCAAAAAGGCTGACGTTTCGGGCCTAGACCCGTCATCAGAAATGGGGGAGGGGAAGGGCGTTCTGAAATAAATAGGGAGAGAGGGGGAGGCGGAAAGAAGATGGATAGAGGAGAAGATAGGTGGAGAGGAAACAGACAGGTTGAAGAGGCGGGGATGGAGCCAGTAAAGGTGAGTGTAGGTGGGATTCTCCAACATCTGCAGTTCCTACTATCTCTAGTATAATAACAGGCTCACTGCCAACTGTTAGCTGGGGTAAAGAGTGATTGTGATACTCCGTGAAGACAGCCTAGGGGCTGAAAGTGAAAGATGGTGTCTAGAAAGTAATAAAAGTAACTACTTTGGGAGTCAGTTTTGTACAATTGTTAACTTGAAGATGTCTCTTTGGAACCGAGAATGCCATTGCGTCTCAGCTGCAAAGAATTCCTGCCTTCTTTGGATTCTTCTGAAATGCTCCGAAGTACAAAAAAAAATCACGCTAGCATTCATTACAGCAAGTGGACGGTCAACACACAGTGCCAAATACTTTCTTACACCACCCCCAGCCTGCTGTTGCCAACCTTTAGTCATTCTCAGCTTTTTAAAGTTGTAGCCTAAAGGGATGGCTTTTGACGAAGCCAATTTTTAGGCAATTTTTTCCAGTTCAGCATATTAAAGAATGAATCCATTATCTTCACTGCCCCACTTCAACTCTAGATCATTGCTGTTGGTTCCACATTGGACCAGGTCTTAGGTTGAACCAGCCTGCAAATAACTTCACAATTCATTTTGACACTTATCTAAATTTCTGACATTTATATAAGGTAATGGTTTTGAAAGGGTTAATATTTATGTTACGTGGCTCCATCCATTCTTCTGATCTCAGACAGTCTGTGGGGAGAACCTTGTGTTTTTGGATGGTGTATTTGTACCAGCTCTGTAAGTCTCTTGAAATTATCACTGATCAAACTGCTATCACGCAATATACTTTCCTGTTTACTAGGACAGTGGCTCTTCTTAGTGGTGCATCCTTGAACACCAATCATTTGATAGGTCCAAGACAAAGTAAAATTGATGCAGTAACTTTCTTCAACTAACCCTCACCCAGCACTACATGCTTGTAGAGATGGTCAACTGGGAAAATATCACATGGTAGCTGCAGAATGGATCTGTCCCCCACCAGAAGGAGAAGAAATCCTGAAGGTCCAGAACAAAATTTAAAACAAAATCAAGCAGGTGAGCGGTATTAAGGTACTGAGAAGACATAAACTCAGTCAGTCGGTGGTTGAAATGTGTGATCACCAACAGGGAAAGGCAGCAGTAGCTATGGAAGAAGCAAAGAAGCAAACTCAGTTTTTGAAAGGTAAAACTTAATTTGAGCGACGAAGGGTCTCTGGACGCAACAGCATTTGCTTTTTGGCTGTCCACGTGTTTGAATATTAGTGGTGATGGCTTGAGCCCCATGAGTGGGTATTAATTTTCAACATAAGGGCCTCAGTTTGTGGTGGGGATGGACTTTCTGGTTTCAGTGTAAGATTTCTTTTTTTGTTCAGAAGTCCTGAATTGATAGTTGAGAATTCATCAAGTAGTTTTGTTCAGAAACAACAATTTTGATATGATGTGTAGCAGGCCCAAAGGCCTCTTTCTGCACTGTAAAAACTCAACAACTCTGTGACTCTAATCAAAATAGCTAGAAAAGACATATAGAGCCTGCAACAAGTGAGAATGGTTTATTGGGCCTAGGCAGACAAACAGATGGCAAAAAGATAGCGATGCTGATCTCCACGTCTATAAGTGCCAATTTCCCCTGTTTTCTTAAATCTTCTTGAACTAGTCAATGCGCTAGACTGATGCCAGCATGGATCACACTGACAAACTTGCTCCTGCCCAAAGTTGTCTTGAGTTACCAGTGTATTAGGCTGGATCCAACATTGATCTATCTTGAGAAATTATTTTCTGCCCAAAGAGAGTTTTTCCTTTATACAGAGACAACAAGGTGCAGGGCTGGATGAACACAGCAGGCCAAGCAGCA
>NC_063333.1:58759966-58760741 GCF_021869965.1 Rhincodon typus | reverse complement strand
GTGCAGCTGGTTTAAGCTAAGGATGGCGAATGAAACTTGGTTGTATTTCTAGTTGCTGAACATGGACCCCGGCTGCTTAGGTCACTACAATCAAATGGCCAGCCATAGGTTTTACAGTAAACAGTTAACAGATGAATTATTGGTATATATGGATCACCAAAATACCATTGTTTTTCCTATCAGGTGACAAATGCAGTCTTGAAGCTGATTGAAAAGGAGAGAAATGGTGAAACTATCAACACCAGACTGATCAGCGGTGTGGTTCAGTCGTACGGTAATTTTGAAGTTCTTAAATTTTCTTAAATGTATTATGCTGATATTTTTAGTAAGGTGTGTCGGCAGAATCTTCTATATGAAAACCTATCAAGCTGTATGTTTTTGTACATTGCATTTATTTTATTCACAGTGGAACTTGGGCTGAATGAAGATGATGCTTTTGCAAAAGGACCCACGTTAACGGTGTATAAAGAATCGTTTGAGTCACAGTTTTTGGCTGACACAGAGAGGTTTTATACAAGGGAAAGCACTGAATTTTTGCAGCAAAATCCTGTAACAGAGTATATGAAAAAGGTAAGTAACTGCAGGTTACATACATGGAAATATGTGGAGTCTTATCAGTTACTAAGTAGGATATTTGCAACAGATAGTAGGAACTGCAGATGCTGGAGAATCTGAGATAACCAGGTGTAGAGCTGGATGAACACAGCAGGCCAAGCAGCATCAGAGGGGCAGGAAGGCTGATGTTTCGGGCCTAGACCCTTCTTCAGAAAAAAAA
>NC_063333.1:58703583-58759566 GCF_021869965.1 Rhincodon typus | reverse complement strand
GGAAGGCTGATGTTTCGGGCCTAGACCCTTCTTCAGAAAAAAAAAAAAATGCTCCTGCCCCTCTGATGCTGCTTGGCCTGCTGTGTTCATCCAGCTCTACACTTTGTTATCTCAGGATATTTACAAGCATCTGTAGCCTTGGGTACCTATCAAACTTTTTGGATGTCGTCCTCCTGTAAATTCATTTTGCACCCTTACATTTTACATTGTTTGTCTCTTGGTCCTTGTTGCCCTTTTTCTGTGTGCATTTCCTCTATATTTCTCTTTTCCCTTCCCATATTACTGTGGATAACTGAAGATGTATATATTTTCAGCTGACCACTTTTCTAAGTTGCTATCACTTATAACTGTCCTGGAGAATGACAATATCCTGTTCTGCAGGCAGAGGCTCGGCTTCTGGAAGAACAGCGTCGTGTACAAGTCTATCTTCATGAAAGCACACAGGATGAGCTGGCTCGTAAATGTGAACAAGTGCTTATTGAAAAACATCTAGAGATTTTTCATACAGAGTTCCAGAACTTATTAGACGCTGATAAAAATGAAGGTAAAACAAATGTGAGAGGCATCAATCCTCTTGAATGGAAAGTGTTTTCTCCTTGGTGCCTGTGTCTGTTTTTAAACAGGTAACATAAAGCCATATTCTAAAGATTAAGAAATTTGGAGAGTTAAGTGCAGGATTTTTGATAAATTCTAAACTTTGATCTTGGCTTGTAGCTTCTTTCACTATAGAAGTCTATGGTTCACAAGTTACATATTAGTGGCACTTGTACAGTTAATGAGGTGACTAGTCAGAACTGACAAACTGCTAACTATTAAGAGCAAGGCATCAGTCAGGTCCTTGGAACTTTTGCTCATATAAACACAGGAAGTTTATGCTATCACATGGCTGGATGTAATGGAGTTTAGTTGTGCAGAGTGCTGAACTTGGAGAATTTGCTAAGTGAGGCAAGAGGTACTTTTCTGGTCCATTTTTTTAAAAAAAAACAAACGTCTCAAGACGGGAGAGTGGAGAAAAGAAAGCCTTAGAGCTGAAGTCTGGAATATTATTTAAAACTAGTAGCTTAAAAGAAGACACTGAACAAAAGAGAAACTAGAGGTTTTTTGTATATGGTTTGAGGATGGGCTTACATGATGGGGGATGGATTGGTTGGGGTGTACACTATTTTCTGCAGACATGAGTCGGAATTCTAAAAACTGTGTTGCCTCTGAAATATCAGGATTAAAGACATCTTGAACTGGAGAGGAACTTGCAATGGCAGGGGGAAAATCCTGTTGTGATTCATATAGAGTACCAACAAAATATTTAAGACTAACAACACGTTCTGTAGAGGGAGATTGGAAGGAAACAGTCCAAATCTAAAAGCAGAATTTAAACAAAAATTTGAACAAAGCTATGTCCAGCATCTTGTCATGTTGAGGCTTGTGGAGAGGGCTTTATACTAAATAGTGGATGGTGAGGCACTCTTGTGAGAGGATATTTAGAATGTCAATGGGAAAAAACAATGCAATAGTTCAGGTTTGGTGATTATGGAAAATGATGACGAGAAAGGGATAGAGTACACAAATTTGAAAGTGTACCATTAAGGGTTAGGGATAAATGGCAAAAGGACAGAATTAAAAGTTCGTTGCATTTGTAACAAGATGAATGAATTGATAGTACAAGTTAAAGTAAATGGATATATGAAATGATAACTGCTACTTAGACCTAATTGCAATTTGGGAACTGAATATTCAAGGGTATTTGACATGTTGGAAAGTTTGCAAAAAGAGGAAGGGTGGTGAGTAGTTCAGTTAATAAGAGATGGGATCAGTACAGTAGTGAGAAATGATTTTGACTGGATAGATCAAGTTGTTGAATAGGTTTGACTAGAGATAAGGACTAATGAGATGTAGTCGCTGATGGGAGTTGTTTATCTTTAGTCACGTTATTCAGATATGGTATGTCACCTCCAGAGCAAGTGGGACTTGAACCTGGTCTTTCTGGCCCAGAGTTATGCCAGAAGAGCCCCCATCGAAGTGGTTTATACGATGGTTAGCAGTAGCTACGTTGCAGGACGGATTGTAAAATCAAGAAATAATGGGAGCTTGTTGAGAAAGGTATTGCAATAATCGTGGGTGGTTTTATTCTTATTGTTTGGACAAATCAAATTGGAAGCTTTTAGCTTTGGGAATGAGCTTTTTGAATGTATTTGGGACAGTTTCCTCGAGCGACCATGGAGCAGGCTATTTTAATGACCTGCACAATAACAAACCCTCTAGGTAAGAGTGCTCAGATAATAATCGAAAGCAGCATTCAATTTAAGGATGAGATGGTTCAGCCTTTAAAAAAGGATGAAAACACAATTAATTGCAGTGGACAGCAAATATGTTAAAAGATAAGATGGATAGAGGAGCAGTAGCAGACATTTAGGGAACAGTTTCATAACACTTTTTTTTTAAAAAAAAAGCATTCCCTTAGGAAAGAAAGGGTGGAACTTAATCGTGGAGATTGTTTCCTGACTTGGTCAGAAGGGGTCAGCTAACACTTCGTTGTGACTACCTGGGCAATTAGGCATGTGATGTGTATGGTCCATCTGATTGTTGTGTAGATAGGCCCTTTTGCTGCTTCTGTTTCTCTAAAAATGCAACCATGGCTATCTGCTGTCACCTCCTTTAGCTTTGCTCCTGCATGGTTCATGCCCAATAATATTAGGTCTGACTTTAGCCTTTAAATGGCCTCTGCCCTTGGATTTAAAGTGCCATAGTATACTTCTCTATCATCTTCTGGAAGGAGCTACACAGCCACATTTCACTTCTCAGCAATCTGATGACTAGTAGTCATTGCTTGCCACACAGCATGCTACAATATTTGAGAAATCTTGGTGTCCTGATACACAAATTGTGTAGCATTCGCATACCGACACAAGTAATTAGGAAAGTAGATGGGATCCTAGGTTTGAGTGCAAAAACAGGGATGTTGTGCTGTACCTTTTATAAAGCTTTAGTTAGGCCACAATGCTAATTGCCTCTCGTTCTAGTCTCCACACTTTAGAAAACAAAAAGTGAATATCTCTAAGACGATGCAGGAGAGATTTACTAGAATGATCCCAGAATGGAGAAGTTCAACCAAAAGGTTAGCTTGGAGAGATTAGAGTTGTTCTCCTTAGGTAAAGCTGTTTAAAGGGAGATTTGATAAAGATGTAAAAGATAATGACAGATATGTTTGATGTTGACAAAGAAACATAATTCCCTTTAAAGGATGGTTCAACAATTCGGGCCAAAGATTTAAGATTTTGGGTCAGAGATATTGGAGAGATGTGAGGAAAAGATTTTTATGCAAGTAGTAGTTGTGGACAGAAAGTGGTGCCTACAAGGGTAGTGGAAGTGACAATGATCGATAATTTCAAATGGAAATTAGGAGGTTGTGGAAATTGAAATTGCAGTACTACAGAGCTGAAGTGGGAGTGGGAGTGGGAATGAGATTGACTGGTTTATTCTGCAGATGGTAGGTTGGGGCCTAGCAGACTAATTAGCCTCCTGTGTTAGTATAACCCAGTAACAGCTTTGGGGATTTCGTATAACTAGTGTAATTGATGCCTTCACGTTACTTCAGTGAAAATGCACACACTGACCATAAATGTGTTGGCATGCTATTAAGTCAAGAGAGGCAACACTACATTGTAGATTGCAGAGTGAACATGGGGTGAAGTACTGAAGGAATCTGTAGATCAGGCTTGCAGAAATACTTATCTGTTAAACCACAATGGCCTTTGTCAAATAGTTAGAGATGACCTTGGTTTGTGAGATCAGGACATAGAACTGGTTTGGGTGAAAATGAGGAATCATAGGGGAAAGAAGAGTCTAGTGGGAGTAGTGTACAGGCCTCTCAACAGTGATCACAAAGTGAGAAAGTTACAAGAACATATGTTGGGTACTTGTGATAAAGGAGTGGCAATAATCATGGTTGACTTTATGTGCAAACTCGAAAAATCAAATTAGTAGCAGTAGCCTGAATGAGGAGTTCATAAAAGAGAGTTTCTCAGAGCAGCATGTTCTGAAACTCACCAGAAAGCAGGATCATATTAGGCTTGTTTCGTGTAGTGTGACGGGAAAATGAGTGACCTAAGAGTAAAGACATCTCGAGGTAGCAGTGACCATAGTGTGATTGAACTTTGCATTTAGTTTGAAAGAGTGAAGATAAGGGACAAGTCTAATTTATAAATCTAATTACGGGCTATTATATATTGGCATGAAAGTTCAAATAGCAGACATTTGTGCTGATATTTCAGAATGCTGTAAGGAGGGCCTCCATCATTCATGATTAACTTAGGAAGTTAGAGATAACATCAGACTTGAAAAAGCATATAGCTGCACAAAGGTGTGTGGCAGGTCAGATAATTGACAATGTAAAGAATGACAGAATTCCTAAAAGGTCAATCAGGAAGAAGAAATTGGAGTGAGAGGAAACCAGTAAGGAATATTTCTTCTCACTGAGGCATGGTGACCTTCAGTTAAACCACCACCACCACCAGTCTTCTCAGTAATGAGAGAGCAATCCTGTGGTCCCCGAAGACGGTAGCATCCTTACCTTACTTTTTTTCATTAGTGACACCTCTAAATGATATGTTAAACCAAGACCCTGGTTACTCCTCGGGTGTATGCAGAAGACTCCACGGCATTGTTTGAAAAAGAGGAAGTAATTTGTCCCTGATGTCCTGGCCAACAGTTATCCCACTGTCAATGTCACAAAAGTTGATGATCTGATCATTATCATATTACTGTTTGAGAGAGCTTACAGCACACATGTTAGCTCAGTCTTTCCTATACACCGCTCTGACTGCACTTCAAAGTGATCATTAAGCACTATGTACACGTGAGCTAGCTTTCAAGTGTGGTACCCAGGTCCTGCAAACTTCTTACTAATCAGCACCTCTGGGACCAGGAGTGTACCAGTTGATCAAGAGGTCCACATGGTCAATGTAAACATAAGAACATAGAAGATAGGAGCAGGAGGAGTGCATTCAGCCCTTTGATCTTTCTTCACCATTCATCACGATCATGGCTGATGGTCCAACTCAGTAGCCTAATCCTGCTTTCTCCCTATAACCTTTGATCCCATTCACCCCAAGTGCTATATTTAGCTGCCTCTTGAATACATTCAATGTTTTGGCATCAACTACTTCCACAGGCTTACCACTTTTTGGGTGAAGAAATGTCTCCTCATCTCTGTCCTAAATGGTCTACGCCAAATCCTCAGACTGTGACCCCTGGTTCTGGACACACCCACCATCAGGAACATCCTCCCTGCATCTACCCTGTCTAGTTCTATTAGAATTTTATAAGTCTCCATGAGATTCCCACCCCCCCATTCGTCTGAATTCCAGCGAAAACATTCCTAACCTAGTCAATCTCTCGTCATACGTCAGACCTGCCATCCCCGGAATCAGCCTGGTAAACCTTCGCTGCGTTCCCTTGACAGCAAGAGCATCTTTCCTCGGAAAAGAAGACCAAAACTGCACAATATTCTAGGTATGGCCTCACCAAGGCCCTTTACAACTGCAACAACACATCCCTGCTCCTGTACTCGAAACCTCCCGCAATGAAGGCCAACATACCACTTGACCTCTTTACTGCCTGCTGCACCTGCATACTTAACTTCAGCGACTGGTGCACAAGGACGCACAGGTCCCATAGCACTCTCCCCTTTCCCAATTTACAGCCATTAAGGTAGTAATCTGCCTTCTTGTTTTTGCTTCCAAAGTGAGTAACCTCACATTTATCAAATTATACTGCATCTGCCATTGATTTGCCCACTCACCCAGCTTGTCCAGATCATGCTGAAGGATCTCTGCATCCTCATCATAGTTCACTCTCCCACCCAACTTGGTATTGTCTGCAAACTTTGAGATGTTACATTTTGTTCCCACGTCCAAATCATTAATATATATCGTGAATAGCTGGTGTCCCAGCACCAATCCCTGTGGCACCCCACTAGTTACTGCCTGCCAATTTGAAACAGACCCATTAATTCCTACTCTTTGTTTCAAGTCTGCCAACAAGTTTTCTATCCATCTCAATACACTTCCTCCTATCCCATGCACTTTAATCTTGCGCAAAACACACACTAAGTAATAGAAATGTAATGCAGATAGTATACACATCTGTTATACTTTTATTTATAGTATAAAACACTTAAATAATAATACAGCTTTGCCTTAAATAAAACTTAGTGGCAGGGAACCTCCTCACTTGCATCCTGAACTGACGACTTGGACATCACAGAGATCACGATAATAAAGTAAACCTCTGGTATTTGAGGTACATCATTTTTGTTGGTTTATTGAGAGTGGTGGTTCATTAGGGACTGGTTAAAACAAGGTAGTGAATTAAAAGCTGAAATACTCAATAGTGAAACAAACATTGTGGAAAAGTGAAGTTTACATATGATTCGATGCTGTGGAACATAGCATTCAGCCTAAATTGAGCTTTCAGAGTATTTGGAAATAATAAAAAAAAAGCCGCAGAAAATCAGCACATCCAAAAGCAGCATCTGTGCAGGGGAAACGGTTAATGTTTCGAGTCCAATATGACACTTGGTAGCTTTAGCAGAAATACTTGAATGTATGCATTTTTCTATCTGTGGATTTTTTTCTTGTTAATTGTAACTTGTCAGATATGATTTTTTTAATGACAACTGAGGTATGATTACAGATTCTGTTGCATATATTCCATCTGTCTTTTAAGACAGTAGTAAATAATAATAAAGATTAAAGTACCATGCCTGAAATGTTGGATAAGGGAAAAGCTCAATTTCAACTTTTTTTTTCAACATTTAGACAAATTTACTTTTGTGTTTTGGCAGATCTTGGTAGAATGTATAACCTAGTTTCTCGAATCCAGGATGGCCTTGGGGAGCTGAAGAAGCTTCTAGAAACACACATTCATAACCAGGGTTTGGCTGCCATTGAGAAGTGCGGAGAAGCTGCTCTAAATGTGAGTTATAGATTGTCGATCTATAGGAAGTTAATCTGTAGTCCATTGGTTATCTTGCTGTCTGACCCACTGCCTGCCTTTTACAAATTTCCTGAAACCTTATTACTTTAAGTATTTTAACATCTCTTCCTCTTCCCCCCTCGCTCTCGACCTCTTCCTCACCCGCCCCTCGCTGTCGACCTCTTCCTCTTCCTCTCCCCCCTTTTCTCTTCCCTATCACCCCTTTCCCAAACAAAAAATCTGCTGTGAAACTTTAAAAGTTTCTTCAGCTTATGGTACCAATGCACGTCAGACACTTGTAACCGTTTGCATTATTTGTTGCTGAAGTAGCTTTTTTTGTGAAATGTGCTAAATTGAATCACTTCTGTCCTGAAGCCTACACAATTTTGTGGTTTAAAACCAAGACTGATCAGCTCTCAGGTGCATGACTCTTGGAATTCTTTTAATGAGAGACAAAATCGGCAACACCCTGGCTGAAGTACTGAAGACTTATGCTCCCTGCAATAATGTTTCAGACAAGCTGCAATTTTGGCAACTACCTAACAGTATTGAAATGGATAATTGTATCCTGTCCACAGAAAAACAGGACAAATCTAGTGCAGCCAAAATGTTGTCCCACCAGTCTAATTTCAAATATCAGCAAAGTGATTGAAGAAAAGGCTGAAGCTTTCACGGCAATCTTCAGCCAGAAGTGCCGAGTGGATGATCCATCTCGGCCTCCTCCAATTGCCCCCAGCATTACAGATACCAGTCTTCAGCCACTTCGATTCACACTATGTGATATCAAGAAACGGTTGGAGACACTGGATACTGAAAAGGCTACGGGCCCTGACAACATTCTGGCTATAGTACTGAAGATCTGTGCTCCAGAACTTGCCGCTCCCGTAGTCAAGCTGTTCCAGTGCAGTTATAACACTGGCATCCACGCAACAATGTAGAAAATTGCCCAGGTATGTCCTGTACATAAAAAGCAGGACAAATCCAACCAGGCCAATTACTACCCCATCGGTCTACTCTCAAACATCAGTAAAGTGATGGAAGGTGTCATCAATAGTGCTATGAAGCAGCACCTGCCCAGTTTGTGTTCCACCAGGGCCACTCAGTCCCTGACCTCATTTCAGCTTTGGTTCAAACATGGACAAAAGAGCTGAATTCCAGAGGTGAGGTGAGACTGACAACCTTGACATCAAGGCTGCATTTGACCAAGTGTGGTGTGAAGGAGCCCTAGCAAAACTAGAATTAATGAGTATGGGGGCAAATTCTCCAGTGGTTGGAGTCATACCTCACACATAGGAAGATGGTCGTGGTTGTTGGAGGTCAGTCATCTCAGCTCCAGGACATTTCTACAGAGTTCCTCGGGGTAGTGTACTGGGCTCAGCCGTCTTCAGCTGCTTCATCACTGACCTTCCCTCCATTAGGAGGTCTGAAGTGGGGATGTTCTTCGATGGTTGTGCAATGTTCAGCACCATTTGCGACTCCTCAGGTACTGAAGCAGTTGATGTTTAAATGCAACAAAATCTGGACAATATCCAGGCTTGGGTTGACAAGTAGTAAGTTACATTCAGGCCAGTCAAATGCCAGGTTATGACCATCTGCAATAAGAGACAATCTAACCACCACCCCTTGATTTTCAGTGGTGTTACCATCACTGAATCCCCCAATGACAACATCCTGGGGGTTATCATTGGCCAGAAACTCAACTGGACTCACTACATAAACACAGTGGCTACAAGAGCAGGTCAGAGAATAGGAATTCTATGGCAAGTAACTCAATTCCTGACTCCCCATAGCCTGTCCACCATCTCTAAGGCACAATTCAGGAGTGTGATGGAATACTCCCCACTTACCTGGATGAATGCAGCCCCAACAACACTCAAGAAGCTTGATACCATCCAGGACAAAGCAGTCCACTTGACTGGCACTACATCCCCAAACATCCACTCCCTCCACCACCAACGCTCAGTACCAGCAGTGTGTACAACCTGTAAGATGCACTGCAGAAATTCACCAAAGATCCTCCGACAGCACCTTCCAAACCCATGATGACTTTCCTCTAGAAGGACAAGGGTAGCAGATATATGGGAACACCACTACCTTCAATTTCCCCTCCAAGTCATTCACTATCCTGACTTGGAAATATATCGCCGTTCCTTCACTGTCACTGGGTCAAAATTGGAATTCCCTCCCTAATGGCGTGTGGGGCAACACGCAGCAGGTGGATTGCAGTGGTTCAAGAAGGCAGCTCATCGCCACCTTCTCGAGCAACTAGGATGGGCAGTAAATGCTGCCCAGTCACCAATGCCCACATCCCACAAATTAATTTGAAACGAAGTTGATGCTGATAGTGCTATCAAGTGGCATTTTACAGTACTCAACTAATTGATACACAGTTTGGATTCTGCCAGTGCAACATGACTCCTGACCTCAGTTGAGCCATGGTCTAAGCCTAGCATATCTTGTACAAAGGATGACAGTACCGGTTATTTGTAACCTATAATTTTTACCTAGGAATATCAGGTCAGATTTTGAAGCAATTTCATTTGTTTCATCAATGATTTTCTTTCTTTAAGTGAGTGGTGTAGATGTTCACATATTGCAGTGTTTGTGACCATTCGTAGTTCCTTGCACTGAAGCATAAGTGGGCCCCCACAAGCCTGCTCCATCTCTCAGCTGATCTGATTACTGCACATTCCTACTTTCCTTGATAACCCATCACCCCTTGCTTGTCAACCATCTATCCACCTCTGCCTTAAAAATGCTCAAAGAGTCTGTTGTACCGCTTTTTGATGAAAAAGATTCCAGACTCCCAGTCCTGAGAGAAAAGTTCTTCTCAGTTGTGTCATAAATGGGCAACCCGTTATTTTGAAACGATGACCCTCTTGTTCAAGATCTTCTCACAAGAGGAAACATCATTTCTGTATCCACACAATCAAGACCCTTCTGGATCTTATGTTTAAATTGATTCTGTTTTAATTCTTCTAAGGTCCAGTGGATATAAGATCAGCCTGTCCAACTTTTTCCACAAGACAACTCATCCCTTCCAGGTGTTAGTCAAATAAACCTTCTCTGAACTGTTCCAATGCCTTTAAATCATTTTTTTAATAAGGAGACTCTTCTTCATCTAGACTTGAAATGTTAGTGTGCTGTCTCTGCACAGATGCTGCCTGACATGCTGTGATATCCAGAATTTTTTTGTTTTCAGTACAAATTCCAGTATCCGCAGTAATATGTTCTAAATATGGACTCACTATACCCTACATAGTTGAAGCATAGCTTCCCTACTTCTGTATACAATTCCCCTCACAAGAAACAATAATATTCTATTAGTTTTCTTAATTACTTGCTGTACTTGCATGTTAACATTTTGTGATTCATGTACTGAGGCACTCGGATCCCTCTGCATCCCAGCTGTGCAATTTCTTAGTATTTAGATAACTCTTTTCCTCTCACTGCCAAAATGGGCATTCCACATTTTCCCACATTATACATTATTTGCCACATCTTTGCCCATCTTTTAACCTTGTTTGTACTCCGTTGAACAGGAAATAGGTTGTAAAGTATGTTGTAGCTTACCTTAGTGTTGTCTGCAAATTTAACAAACATGCCTTCTGTTCCGTCATCAAATTCACTAACGAATTGTGAAAAGGCGAGGCCCCAGCACTGATCCCTGTCCAAATGACTTTTAATAAGTTGCCAACCAGAAATTGACCCATCTTATGCCTGTTTTCTGCTTATTAGCCAGCCAATTCTCTATCTATGCCATTTTGTTACATTCCCCACACCATGAGCTTTATTTTCTGCAAAAATTGTTAATGTCGCACCTTATCAAATATCTTTTAGAAATCTAAGTAGAGTAGATCCATTGGTTCCCCTTTATTTACAGCACATCATTACTTCCTCAAAGACCACAAATTTGTTAAGGTGATTTCCCTTTCACAAAGAGAAATTTAAATGCCACCTTTGGGTGGTGCAGAGAGGAAGCCGACATCATTGAAAAGAGATGCAAATTTTTATTATGACTCCATTTCAAATGCTACCTCTTGGATGATCTGCAGTGAGTCAGATATATAATTTTAAATATCCAGTGAGGAGGAAAACCAAGTGCCAAAAGGGAGCAAAGAGGATGCTCGGCTGGTGCTATTGCTCTGTGCCTGCCCCATTCTGAATCAGCGTGAGAAGTTAGGTGGGAGTGAAGGAAGAAGTAACTGAGGTAGCAAAATTCTTCTGATATTGTGAAGTACAAATAGAGACCATAAAATAATGCTATATTTGCAAAGCCATATTTAGTTATTGCTTCCCTCATCCAATGGACAACTAATAAGTGTGCAAATATGCTGAGTGACTTCACAGTGTTGGAATAATTGAAGACGTTGAGAAGTACCAAAGCCAGCCTTAATTGGCATGAAATAAAATGGGACAATGGTGACAGCGGATGCACAGACCTGGCCTGAACCCTGTCACGGCTTGCGAATCTAATGGAACCTTCCCTAAAAGTTTCAAAAATTAAAACCAATGTTTCAACTATATCACTAGCCCCTTCTTTAAGGTCCTAGCATAAATTCCATTTAGACTGGGGACACGTCAGCCCACAGCTCAAGCAATTTTCAGTGCCACTTCACTTGATTGAATGAGTTCCTTCCTCCCTTCCTTCCATTTCCTGATCTGGCGATTTCTGCCATGTTACTTGTACCTTGTATTGGGAAGATTGATGCAAAGTACATGTTCAAGTCATCTGCTAGCTCCTTACTTTCCAATATTAATTCCCCAGACTTAATAGGACTAATGCTTGCTTTCGTATTTTTTTAGAAAAAGAACATCTTAACTATCTGTTGTTATATTACTGTGTAACTTTCTCACATATGTATCTTTTAGTCATTATTTACTTGTAATCTAGTCAGTCTTCTGACCTGGCACCCATCATTGTGTATAATTATTATTTTGTTTTAAGTCTAATATAATTTTTAATCATCCACAAATGGTGAATCTTCACTTATATTCCGGCCAGAAATAATAAAAGTTATCTATTCTGTATATACTTGAATATCTCCTGAAATGTATACCTCTGCATCTCTATTGACCTATCACTTACTGTAATTTGCCAGTTCAGTTTAGCTAGTTCTGAGTCCATGCCCTTATTTAAATTGAAATACTTGTCCTGGTCTTACTACTCTTCTTTCCCTCAAACTGAATATAAAATTCAATCATATTATGATTGCTGCAACCTAAAGGTGCCTTCACTATGAGGGCATTAATCCTATCTTGTTGCATAATACCATGTCTGTAATAGCCTGCTGTCAGTTTCCTAGAACAGCAGTTTCTAGGAGAACAATCACAGAAACATTCTATGATTGCTCATTTCAGCTACCTTAGGTCATCCAGTTTTTCCTGTATATGTGGAGATGAGAAAATCTCATGACTATTGCTGGACCTTTCTGATAAGCTCCTATTTTTTCTCTCTGGTGTTATATTAGTTTACTGTTGGGTAACTGGTAGGGAATTGTACATCAGCCCACAAGTGACTTCTTGCCTTTATCATTTCTCGATACTGTCTAAACTGCTCCTAGCGAAGATCTGTAGCTCAGGTTGTGACTGGAGTTGTTCGCCGAGCTGACTGGTTTTTGTGCAAACATTTCGTTCCCCTTCTAGGTGACATCTTCAGTGCTGTCTAGCCTCCGTTGAAGCGCTGTTGTTCTACTCCATTCTGAATTTATGTGGCCCGGTCTTCTGTGGCGGGTAGTTCTGTTTCCAGTTTTGCTATGTAGATGGGGTCTATTTCAACATATTTGTTTATGGCACCAGTGGTTGTCCCGGTTAAACTGAATGGAAACGACGGAGAGTTAGCCGTGTCATTTTGCTATGAGTTAGTGTGCGTGTATCCTGGTGGCGTGTTTCCTTCATATCCGTCCTGTGTATTGCTTCTCGCAGTTGCTGCATGGTATTTTGTATGTATTTTGTATATATAGGCAGTTCCGTATGTTCCTAATACAGGGTAGGGTGGCTAGTGTGTGGGGGTGTACAGTGTCTTCTTGATGTTTATTTGCCATGCATCAGTGGATGAAGCTGTTAGGATACCCATTGTTTGCAAAGAGTTTGTATAGGTGTTCCTCTTCGTTTTTGCTTAGATCTAGGGTGTTGCTGTGTGTTATCGCTAGTTTAAATAGAGTCTTGGCACAGCTCTGTTTGTGGATGCTGGGGTGGTAACTGTTATAACTCAGGATTGGCCTATGAGTGTAGTCTTTCTGTATACACTGGTAAGGAATTCACCGTTGTTCGTTGTTCTACCATTACGTGTAGAAGTGGGAGTTGATTGTTGTTCTCTTCCTTTGTAAACTTGATTCTGGTGAATATGCTGTTAATAAGGTGGTGTGTTTCTTCTAACTTTGCTCGTTTAATGATCACAAAATGATCGTCCACGTACCTGATCCATAGTTTAGGCTGGATCGGGGAGAGGGCTGTGCGTTCAAGTCTTTGCATAACTGCTTCCGCTATAAAACCCAAGATGGGTGAACCCATGGGTGTCCCATTAATGTGTTTATATACCTGGCCATTGAAGACAAATTGCATGGTAAGACATAGGTCTAGTAATTTCAGCGTATTGTCCTTGCTGATGGTTTCATTGGAGGTCTGTGTTTTCCGATTGTCTAGTAACATGGAGTGTCTCCTTTGCTAGCGTCCTGTCAATAGACGTGAATAATGCCGTAACATCGAAGGAGACAATCACTTCACCCTTGTCGATTTTTATGTTCCTGATGTTATTTAGGAATTCCTGTGTGGAGTGAGGTGTTTCAGTCTATGTTGTAGCTCCTTGGCTAGCCTGTGTGTCAGTGTGCCCAGCAAGGAAACTATGGGTCTGAGGGGGATGTCTGGTTTGTGCACTTTGGATAGTCTGTAGAATCAGGGCGTGTTTGAACCTTTGGGTTTCATTTTTAGGAAGTCTGTTCTTGATATTTGGCATGTCTGGTGTAATTTCTTTAGTGTATGGATGATCCTGTTCTCTAACTGTGGCATAGAGTCAAACTGCCTCTGTCGGTACACACAGGCCACCCTGCCCTATATTACAAACATTTCAAAACTGTGACTACAAGACTCCTACATCCTCTTGGAATAACAATAGCACGCAAACCAATAGCCACACTTCGCCAATGACTGTCAAAAATGAAAGACCCCATCTCCACAATGAGCAGGACAAATGTGATATACAAAATACCATGCAGCAAAATTGCGAGAAACAATACATAGAACAGACGGGCAGGAAGAGCGTCACCAGGATACCAGAGCGCCAACAGCAAAATGGCACAACCAACTCTCCCTCGTTTCTATTCACTCCAACAAAGAAGGACATCGGTTTAACTGGGACAATGTAACAGTCCTAGGACAAGCAAAACAAAGACAAGCACGAGAATTCCTGGAAGCCTGGTTTTCAACCACTGGTGCCATAAATATGTTGAAATACACCCCACCTACATACAACTACGGAGCAAAAGCGGAAACAGAACTACCCACCATAACAGACCAGACTATATAAATTCAGAACGGAACAGAACAACAGCGCTGTAGTGGAGGCTAGACAGCACTGAAGATGTCACCTAGAAGGAGGACGAAACGTTTGCGCAATTACAGTCAGCTCGGCAAGCCAACCAACAACTCCAAACTGCTCCTACTTCCTAGTTTTCCTGAACTTGGGTAATCCAAAGTGATAACCTTCTGCTAATACCGTCATTCATTTACAGGGTCTGCTGTCAAATTTTTTACGCTTCCTGTCATAAGAACAAAGGAATAAGAATAAGCACAAAAACAAAGTTGCTGGAAAAGCTCAGCAGGTCTGGCAGCATCTGTGAAAGAAAATAGAATTAATGTTTTGGGTCCGGTGACCCTTCTTGAGAACCCAGTTCTGCGGAAGGGTCTCTGGGACCTGAAATGTTAACTATATGTTTTTCCCTTCACAGATGCTACCAGACCGGCTGAGCTTTTCCAGCAACTTTGTTTTTGTTCCTGATTTACAGCATCCGCAGTTCTTTCAGTTTTTAATAAGAATAGGCAATTCTGCTTGTCAGACCTGTACCACCATTCCAAGTGGCTGATCATACACTTCAGTACCTTTCCTACCCAAACAATCTTCATCTCTTTTCACTTCGTTGGTATTTAGAAATCTATTGAACTCTGAACATATTTCCACAGATCTATGAGATAAAGAATTCCAATGATTTCCAATGCTGAGTTTAAAAAAAACAAAGGCTCATTTTAGGTCCTAAGTAGCTTCACTCTTATTTTGTAATCTTCCTTAAATATCCTCCAATATTCATGGTTCAGTTCCCTTCTCCCCAGTATTGGCGCCAGTGCTACGTGAATTGGAAAGCACCCACTTCTAGGTATTTTGTAATCAGCCTATTAAGAGACATTACTAGCTTCTGTAGAAGCTGGCACTTTACCCCAGGCCTCTTGGCTCAGTGGTAAGGGCACTACCACTGTGCCATACGAGCCTTCCCTGGAACTCACTTATACTGCACCAGTGTTTTAAGTCGCGCATTGATTTCTCTAATTTTGTTTTATGTGTCTCTGGTAATAATCCAAAGATAATCACTTATTTGGGGTTTTGCTTAACTTTGGTGTCTAGTGCCTTGTCCTGACGATGCAGAACTCTGATACAGATGGCAGGACCTTCCATCGCACTCGCACTCTCGCGCTCACACTCTCTCTCATCAATGTGGCCCAAACCCTGGCACCAGACAGGCAATATTCTGGATTCTTGCTGTGTAATCCACCTCACTATACTGTCCTACTAACCCTATATTTCTTTATGGCTGCACAGGGAGGCAATGGCCTGGTAGTATTATCGCTGGACTGTTAATCCGGAGACCCAGATAATGTTCTGAGGACCCGAGTTCAAATCCCACCACAGCAGATGGAGGAAATTGAATTGGAAAAAAGGAAATCTGGAATTAAGAGTCTAATGATGACCGTGAATCTATTGCCAATTGTTGGAAAAACCCATCTGGTTCACTAATGTCCTTTAGGGAAGTAAACTGCCATCCTTACCTGGTCTGGCCTACACGTGACTGCAGACCTATAGCAACGTGGTTGACTCTTAACTGCCCTCTGGGCAATTAGGTGTGAGCAATAAACGCTGCCTAGCCAGCGACACCCTCAACTTGTGAACGAATAAAGAAAAAAAAGTCCCCTCTCCCTTGAATAGCTTCCTGTACTACAGTACCATGGTCAGTACATTTATCCAGCTGCAGCCCTTGCACTCATCAAAACAAGCTGAAAGAATCTCAAATGTGTTGGGCGGTTGCAACAGCCAAGGTTCCTGCTTTCTCGGTCCCTTTCCCAGCTTCACTCGTGGTCACATCCTCCTTGCTGTGACCTAGTGACTGACTCGGAAGACCCTATCTTAAGGTGCATGACAATTTCCTGTCATAAAGTGTCCACGTAACAGTTCCTTTCCTTTGATGTATTGTGGTATCTGTAGTTCAGCCTCCAGCTCAAACCTTGACTCTCAGTTTGCTTGAGCTGTGAACACTCTCAAGAGATGTTTACCCTGGATCACAGGGCGCTCAGAAGCTCCCACATGCTGCAGCTGCGACACATTACTTTTTCTGCCATATTTTGAGTAAACGCTTAATTATTTTCCTTCTCTTATATATATTAACCATCTTACCATAAATTCTTCTACATAATAGTAGAATTGGCCTTAATCACTCAACAATATACACCCTAAACAGGTAACTTCTTCCTCAGTAATTGAATAAAAACCAGTTCCTAAAGAGTGAAAAAGTTAGAAAAAGCACCTCCTTCCTCTTGTTTAAATCTGTTGGACATTGCTTGTTCAGCACTCTGTCTAAGCCACACTCTGTGCTAAATCACACTGAGAATCTGGAGTTATGTGCTCTGAGACTAAGGAGCTGGCTCAGATCCAAGTACAGAAAAATAACAGTTCATGCTGGTTTCCAAAAGTAACTAGCTATAACTGCTGTCAAATGAAGAGCTTGTACCTCCCTTCTTCAGCCTAGATGAAATTTAGAAATTGAAATTTTACAGTTAATATTGAGATGAAGAGCTCCCTTACTCACCCAACTCTCAGCACTGTGTACAAAGTCACGCTCCCAACTGCTTGCATGGAGAAAGACCTAAACAGCATTCAGACTTTGACTGATGGTGGTATGAATGTCACTTGACATTGAAGTGCCAGCCAATGACCATGTTCAAAAGGAGGTCTTTTCTAGAATGAAACTGGACTTTAAACTTGGCCTATAATATTTTTAGTTAATCAATGTGGTGGTTAGTTACTGAAACACATTCATATGAGTGTGTACATCTATAACAACAGGAAATGAGTTATTTGTCAAAATGAAAAAAAACCACACCAAGCAATATTGACAAAGAAGACAATTTTGAAAGATCCTAACACAAATAAGAAAACAAAATTTCAACCTGTTTTCTATGCTGTCTTAGAGATTTAAGTCCAGAGAAATTAATTTCTTCTCAACTCTTTTTAGGTTTCTACTGAATTGAGTCTTTCTACTTTCTTTTCCGTGGGCTGTGGATACAATTTTATGTTTTCTTTCCAAGTCAGTGGTGTGAACCTTGCATATTTCTAAGGGTCTAAACTTTATTAGTTCTAACAGCTTGAAGACTTCTCTACAAGCTGTTCTAGCTTGGAAACTTCATAGACTAGAAAACACTTCTGCTGAGGTGCCTGATTTCTCTGGAACTGAACTGTGTTCTTGTTTCTACTCTGAAGTCAAAAGAAAACTACTAGTTTTGTTTTTTAGACTCTGTTTGTCATAACCTCATCCTAAAAGCATCTTATCCATTAACAGAGCATTTAATTGAAGTCATGTGCCAAATAAATATAGGGTCCTGGGTCTTGTTATTGCAGTGCATCTATACTTTTATTCTCCCAACATTCATTCTTCCAAACTGCCACTAAGGATGCCATTGGACTTTTAATGCTTTTGATTTTAAAATGTGAGGATTAAATTTTCCAGGACTTGGCTTGCAAGATCATTTTTCAGTGAAGTAACTAAACAGTTTCAATCCATGATCATTGTCCTATGCAATTATTTCAAAAATAAATGTTTTCAGTCCAGTATGTTTCAATATGACTGTCAAAGCAGTCGTCTAAACAATAAGCTGCAAGTGTAGTTGACATGTATCACTATGCTGATACTGGCAAACTACTTCAGTGGCCAAGTTTGGAGAAGTACTAATTCATTGGTGGAAATGTATAATACAAGTAGTAAGGTTTTTGCACACGCTTGCATTAATTTGCTGATATGTGTTAATTGTGTTTGTGCGCAGTGGCAACAGCGCATGGAACTGTCAGCGTATATTAAAATCAAATTTCCCATTCTTTGGGGCGACTGGAAAGTGGGACTGGGCCTGGAGCAGGTGAGTGTGCTCCCCCAGAGTGAGCTACAGTACCACTCACTGAAATGACTTGTGTAGGACGATGTGCTGCCAAAACTTCCATCCCCTCTCTCCACTCTCAAACTCTGAGCAGTGATGTTGCCTTCTACACTTGTACACAAGAATGTCTGAGTCCACCTAAAATTTGTTCCAAATAACCGTTGGAGTTTTTTAATGCTGTTATTCATCTATAATTAAGTTTGTCTTCACATCTATAAAATGAATATTTTTAGTGTATTGATCTCTATTTTTTCCTTTTCGTTGTTTGACTTAGGATCCCAAAATGTATGTACAGACTATTCTTGATGTTCATAAGAAGTATAATGCATTAGTGATGTCAGCTTTCAACAATGATGCTGGTTTTGTGGCTGCTTTGGATAAGGTAAGGTGTTATTTTGTAGCCAGGAAATAATTCAGGATAGAGTGGGGGGGTGGGGGAGGAGGGGAAATCATGCTCTGAAGTACCATACAACCAAAATAGTTGGGTTTAAAGAAAATGTGTTGTTAGATGGAGTGTTTCCTTTGCCCCAGCTCTTTAACCCCTTATAAATTGAAATAAACCTCTATAACCTTAAATGGGGTGCAATTGATATAACAATTGACTTTTGTTTTGATTCAATTAGTGTCACATGGCTTTTTTCTCATCTTTATAAATCGGGCATTGTGACTGCTCCAACCTAAGATGAAGATAATGGGGGTTAACAGCTATCATACCAAAGTCTCTAGTGACAAAGTTCATATACCTCAAAACTTTACGAGCCACTATAGTTTGATATTTGCTGTTACTTAAACTAATTTTAGTTGGGGTGTGAGTACACAAAATTAGCTATACCATAAGGTTGATAAGAAGGGATCTGATAGCTTTCAGTCTACAGTATGCTGTGTTTGAGGCGGTTCAGAGTGGTGAAACCTGTGTTTCAATTAATCTCATTCTTGGTAGAAAAAAAATTGAATGAATGTGCTGTGCCTTGCTTGAAACCGATAGGCACCATGAATGTCTGATGTGAACATCCCTTTGTGGTGGATTGAAAGGATGTAGTTGCATGAAACTATCATGCTGTAGTAACCTTCACATCTGGAGGGAGAGCCGTTCCTTTCTAGTTATTGTCTGCAGATTGCATTCTACTCGATAATTACAACTCTGACGTACTTGTGAAATTATGGCAACCTGGACAGGTCTGAAGTAACGTACCCTGGTAGGTTTGGTGGGATCTCTAAGCAAAGTCTGGTGTAGGATTAGTTGACCAAGTGCTACATTGTTCTTGTAATTGTCCATGTGTTGGTCCATCATGTCACAGCATTTTTCACACAAAAAGTTATGAAAATATGGAACTTGCGTGCTTGAAAGGCTGTGGATGCTGAGCCCATTGAAATTTTCAAGACAGGTTGATAGAATTTTGATAGGTAATCATTTCTAGGGAAATGAAACCAAAATAGTTAAATGCTGTTGAGGTACAGATTTAATGTCACGTTGATTGCTAGAACAAGCTGAAGGGGCTAAGAGACCTGCTCCTGTTTATATGTAATTTGATAATGGTGTATGAAGTAGCTTAAAAGGCTATTGAATATTGTCAGATAACCGAGTTTATTTATTAAAAAGTAACTTTGGAATGAACATCAAAGTTGTGTCAAGATGAGAAATTCTAAATTTTGACTTCATTAAATGAAGTAAAGGAAGATTAACCAGTTTTGTAAGAATTTTACATTTGTGAAAGCATTATCTTGACGCTTAACAAGAATTCAGACAAAAGTTATGATTGTAAAGATTTGAAATTGTCTGTTAATTAGTGCCTAGTTGAAAGTTGAAATATCTCTCTTTATAGCTTTGAAATGTTCCTTTTTTTTAACCAGGCATGTGGCCGCTTCATAAATAATAATGCTGTGACAAAAATGGCTCAGTCATCAAGTAAATCTCCAGAACTATTGGCGCGATATTGTGACTCACTTTTGAAAAAAAGGTAGGATCTGGGGAAAATGACATTTGAGTGCAATTTTCCTTCCTAGCCAAAGATTGAAATTTAACATAGCCCACAAGGTGTTTAAAAAGAAAGTAATAAAACCGGTAGAAGTGCACAACAGATTGGGCAGCATTTGTAGAGGGAGAAAAACAGTGAATGTATAATGTTGATGGCCTTTCATCAGATTGTCAGTACACTTGTTGCCTAAAGAAAGTTCTTCCTCATATTCCTCTTGTATCTGTTGCTTAAACTTTAAATCTGTGTTGGAATCATAAATGGGAGGATTTTTTGTCTCTTATATTAAAATATGTTATTGTCCTATATCCCTTTACCATAAAGTCCATCAAATTTCTTTAATCCAACGAAAACAATCGTAGCTTCTCCAACCTAATGTTACAGCTAAATTCCTTCATGCCTGGAACCAGTCTGGTAAATCTCCATTGCACTATCTAATGGGCTTTCACATCCTTCGTAAAGTGTAGTGACCAGAATCTGACCATGACCACTTGCTGCGTATTTTTTAAAAATCTTGTCCGCACATTTCTTCAGTATTTCTGACCCAAAACCTTAAATCTGTGACCCAATCCTTGAACCAGTTATTGGGATGAGTGTTTCTTTGTTGACCTCAAATATATCTCTGATTTTGTACATCTTTATCAGATCTCCTCTCAAACAGCTTTATCCCAAGGAGAACAATCCCAGTTTCTCCATTCTGGGTTCATACTGGTAAATCTTTGCTGCGCTGTCTTAGAGACATTTGCATCTTTTATTAAAAGTGGTGACGAGAACAGGAAGTAATACTCTAGTTTCAGCCTAACCAGAGCATTATAAAGATTCAGTATAACTCAATGGTTTTCTTTATGAAGCTGGAGATCCCATGTGCTTTGCTAACTACACTCTTACTATGAACTGTCTTACAAAGATCTACGTGCTTGAATCTGGAGATTGCTCTGATCTTGTACATTTTTTAGTGATATTTAGTTTATATTGCCTTTGCCAAAATGAATCACCTCTCACCTCCATTTTAACTTTCATCTTCCTGTTGTCTGCCAATTCTGCTAGCCTATCTTAAGTCTTGTTGCAGTTGATTGACCTTTCATAGAAGATCATTTCATCAAGCTGAAACATTAACTGTGTCTCACATTCCATAGATGTTCTTGGGCTTGCTGGATGTTTCCAGCATTTTCTGTTTTTTGGATTTCCACTACTGCAGTATTTTGCCTTAGAATCATCCTCTCAAATCCTCAAAAATGATATGGCTAAGAATATAGAAGGCATGGTTAGTGATCTGAGATAACAAGGTGTAGAGCTGGATGAACATGAAATCTGAAGAACGATCTAGGCCCAAAACGTCAGCTTTCCTGCTCCTTTGCTCCTCTGGTCCTCTGATGCTGCCTGCTCCTCTGATGCTGCTTGGCCTACTGTGTTCATCCAGCTCTACACCTTGTTATCTCAGCTTACTAACCATGCCTTCTATATTCTTAGCCATATCATTTTTGAGGATTTGAGATAATCTGAAGAAGGGTCTAGGCCCGAAACGTCAGCTTTCCTGCTCCTCTGATGCTGCTTGGCTGCTGTTCATCCAGCTCTGCACCTTGTTATCTCAGATTCTCCAGCATCTGCAGTTCCTACTATCTCTGAAACATGGTTAGTAAGCTTGTGGACAACACAAAATTGATAACACAGTAGACAGTGAAGAAGGTTTTCTAAGATTACAAAGGGATCTTGATCGTATGGGTCAATCGGCTGAAAAATGGCAGATGGCATTCAAACTGGATAATTGAGAGGTATTGCATTTTGGTACAACAAACAAAGGTAGGGTTTATACAGTTAATGGTAGGGCCTTGGGTAGTATTGTAGAACAAAGGAACCTAGGGGTGCAGCTACATAATTCTTTGAAGTTTTGCGTCACATGTAGATGGCGTGGTTAAAAAGGCATTTTGCACGCTTCCCTTCATTGCTCAGTCCTTTGAGTGTAGGAGTTGGGATGTCATGTTGAGGTTGTACAGGACATTGGTGAGGCCTCTTCTGGAGTCCTGTCTAGTTCTGGTCACTCAGTTATACGAGGGATATTATCAAGCTGGAGAGAGTTCAGAAGAGATTTATCAGGATGTTGCCAAGGATGGAAGGTTTGAGTCATAAAGAAAGGTTGGATAGGCTGGGACTTCTTCCCAAGGGAGCATAGGATATTGAGAAATGACCCGATAGAAGTTTATAAAATAATGAGGGGCATAGATAGAGTTAGTGCTACTTGTGTTTTTCCTCGGATGTGGGATTTCAAGACAAGGGGGTACATTTTTAAGGTAAGCGGAGAGAGTTTAAAAAGGACATGAACTATTTTTTTTACACTGAAGGTGGTTCATGTGTGGAATGAACTTCCTGAGCAAGTGGTGAAATTGGGTACAATTACACCGTTTAAAAGAGATTTGAATATGTACATGAGTAAGAAAGGTTTGGAGGGATGTGGGCCAGGAGCAGGCAGATGGGATTAGTTTAATTTGGGATTATGTTTGGCATGGGCTGGTTGGATCGAAGGGTCTGGTTCCATGCTCTATGACTCAATGTTTGTCGCAAATTCAAGTTTTCTACCATTGGCGCATTTACTGAAATCAACGAATGCTTTTATCTGGCATTTAGCAATTCTAACTTTGCTACATCTCATAAGTAACATGCCTGATACCTGGTAACATTGTTTAGTCTGCTCTGCACCTTGCCCTACAGCCTCACAAAGGCCCTTCTATCCTTCCCAAAGTGTGGTGCACAGAATTGGTCTCAACAGTGCACTGATGTTTAACTAGTGATTGCTCTTCAACCGTATGCCACAGTTTATAAAGCCTAGGATCACGTGTAGATGATCCCTATTCAAAGAAGAAATATATCTACCTGATTTTATTTTAATATTTAAGCACACATTGTGTTTAAATCCTTGGTGAACAAGATATGTTCAGTTCATATGATCAAAATTTCAGCCTGTGAATTGAGAATACTTGGGGAACTATCGGTTTAACTGTGAACAGCCAGGTTGTGTCAGACTGCAATGAGTGGGATAGCAAAATGAAGAATTAGTGATTTTACGTAGGCAATTCTTTGTAAAATTCTGCTATTACGTTCCTTTCCGTGTGTATGCTTACGATATTGTGATTAAGTATAAATATTTTACTTGTTAACATTGAAAAGGCTTCTTGCTCCTTGTGTCACATTGGGGGCATGCACTGTAAGTCAAGCCCTGCTATTTCTGGAATCATAATAAATGTTTGTTTTTAAGGTCTGCAAAGTACCCCACTTTACCTGAATTTCACACGAAGGTTGACAGAAGCACACAGCAGGTTTCTGTACTGACCAATAATTATTATTCATTTAAAGTAATTAATTATAGTTATAAGTAAACAGATATAAACTATTGGCATTAAACATTATAAACTAAAGCTTTTATCCCTTAAACTCCCCTTTACATAAGCATACAGGCAAATAAGGAAAATAGATCATTGATAGATGTAAAGAAATACTGGAAGGTCAGTTCAGTGATCTTCACTTCCCAGTTCCAGTGTTGATATGATTCTACTTCAGCTAGCCAGATCCTCTGGTGTTTTTCTCTGGAAGCTTCCACTGATCTGTAAGATGTGAGGAACAACTGATTCATTTGGAAAATGTCTCTAATTTATCAACTCAAGAAACAGCTCACTGATACTGCTTCAGGAAAGGTAACTGGTCGTCTTCAAGTTTAAAACTGATTTTTTTTACTGCAGAGAACAGACCACTTTGGCTGGGCAGTAAAACAGCATACCTTTCTGTGTCTTTCTGAGTGTGTCCATACCTCTAACTTTTTTCGAGTTCCAACCTGCTCAGCTTAGAATCAATCAGTTTCACTTAACAACTCCTTGGCACCTGATTGTCTGCAAGTTGCTGGAAGTCACAGCCAAACTCAAAATAGTTCACGATAAGTAATGAATTCCTTGCTGTGAAATTATACAACCATCCTGGTAAATCATTTTTTTTAAAAAAAAACAAAAATACAGTTCTGAGGAAGGGTCACCAGACTTGAAACATTAACTCTGATTTCTCTTCACAGCGCCAGATATTTTGATCTTTTCCAGCAACTTCTGTTTTTGTTTCTGATTTACAAGGTCTGCAGTTCTTTCAGCTTTTAAAATACAGTTCTTTCTCCGTGCAGTCCAAAGTTTTCAAGAAACAGAAATGAAAAGACACTTCTTCTATTGCTTTGGAATGCAAAAATGTATTAATGCAGACTTTCGTTTCTTTCAGCATACTTGAATGTAGTTCCACTGTCATATAAAATGAATAAGTAATACCAAAAGTCTGTGGTGCTAAATTCTGTGTGTGCAGTTTAATTATAATGTAAACATCTTAATCTGCTCTGCAGCTCCAAGAATCCAGAAGAAGCTGAACTTGAGGATACGCTTAATCAAGTGGTGAGTAATAAAAAACATTGCTAGGTTTGTTTAGTTTTGGTTTCTTCAGAGTCCACTTAATTATTTTCAGAAGACATGCCCCAGTTTCAAAGTATTTAACAATGTGTGAGGAAATTCAATGTTTAAAAAATCTTTATTATCCCCTAAGTACATTTTCTGTAAACTAGAATATCCGACTAGCATCCAGCAGGATCTAGGCAATGTCTGACTTGAACAGTTAAGTGAAAAATAGCTCTTCTCCCATAAAAGCACTGGGCAATGACCATCTCCAACAGCAGGGCATCTTAAACACCTTCTAACCTTCAGTGGCCTTTTTCGCAATACCCACAACTCAAGCATTTTTCTTGTAACTATTGAGTAGAATCTGAAGTGAAACAGTTCACAAATGCCGCAGCTACTAGTGTGGGTTTAATGTCAGGTATTCTGCAGCAAATAGATGAGGCCAAGTTAGGAGTGCAGTGCATTCTAGTTTCCTAAATTGTCATAGCCTCAATGGCTTGCAATAAATTTGGCATCATTAGGGCAAAGCAGTCTGCTTGATTGACATCCCACCTATGAACATGAACGTCCCTATGACCTGGGTTAATTGGATTGGCTGAAGTGTGTGCTTTTAAAGAAGATCCAACAGCATTCACATGGCTGAACTTCACCATCAATTTCCTTGAGAATCTGATCCAATTCTAACTGGCATGTTCTAGGAAAGTTATGTTCTTGAAAGAAACCAGATTTCCATTGTACTCCAGCTGTTACTTGTGACCTTTCACAGGATGGCCAAAAACTAGGTCAGAGCCTGTTACCCCTGTGTTTACCATGCGTGGTTTGTTATTCGCATCCAATGTGTCCACTCGTTTTGAAAGGAGGAAGGGCAGGACTGCACCTGTATTTTTGAAGCAGTGATGCACTCTTCTTGCTCTACATAAATGCTGCTTCAGATTTTCTGACCTCTTCACTCCTAGATGCACTCAAAGTTATCTAAACAGTTGGATCACTTGTATGCCTTGATAGATGTTAGCACATGCTTGTCACTATTTGCACTGGGATTCATTAACTTAAGGGAATTTCGTGAAGCTCTTCAACCTTTAGTGGTAGACTGTCTGATTTTAGAAAATTGCAATTAACAGCATAGGCTGAAGGTTGGTCAGAATTTCTTACGTGGAACAAGGTTAGAATTCAAATTTGTATTAGTTGGAGACTCTGCAACTTTCTCAGTTAGTTGTAGTGATGACTTTCTGATGTTTGTGGAAAAATCCAAAGAAGAGATGCATTGATCTCGGTTCCTGGCTGTGTTTTGGAGTACTAAATGACATAATATCAGATGTATTCAAGGATCCTTGTCTTGATCTCAAACTTGTATGCATCCAATTTCTGTTGTTGTTTGGAGCATTGTGTACTTAAAATATTCAGTTCCTTTTTTTGCCAAGTGTCAGTGCTTAACTTGAAAGCATTTTCTTTGCCCAATGGACAGCAAAGGTTGTTTTAGAAATTTTTGACACCATGTTTGCTCTTTTTTTAACAAAAACGGCATAGATTTACATTGGATACATGGAGCAGAAACAGGCTAAGTGGCCCAACCATTCCATGCTGCATATATGTTTTACTCCAACGTCTTTTCTTCATTTAAATCAATAACCTGTAGCCTTCTCCCTCTTGCCTAGCTTTCACCCGGATGTCTCTGTGCCAGTTGTTTCAATCAGTCTGTAGTAGCGAGTTCCATATTCACTTTAGGAAAAGATGTTTGTTCAGAATTCCATTTTTAGATTTCTTGTTGATTGTATTTCTTGATGGCCTCTAGTTATGGTATTCGTCAAAATTTTGACTCTGTTTCCAGTCTATCAGAACTTTTTAAAGAATTTTAAAGATCTCTGCTGAGTCACCCCTTAGCCGTTTTCAAGGGCAAAGAGACCAAACTTGTCATTCCTTTCCAGCTTTGTTTTTCCACATTTCTGGAATCATGCTTCACTATATTCTGTACCCTACCTCAATCAATTACTGTTAAGTAAAACCTAACCAGCTTCTGATAAAGTCAATTGTTCTGTTTGCTGTTTTCTAATGGGCTTACTAACCTCTAGTGCAAGACTGAATGATTGATGTATTTGTACTCTGAGATCCCTTTGTTCCTCTTAAATTAGATTTGCACCTTCTAAGTCATAGGTGACTTCCCTAGTCTGCCGACCAAAATATAGCCTTTTTACCTTTTTCTCCCCCATGTTGAACTTCATTTGCTTGCTCATCCCACACGTTATTCATTGTCCACTGGAATTCACTGTTTCCCACACCCCTCCCAAAAAAAAAAGATGTTATCTGTAAATGTAAAAGTTGTATTGTGTTATGATTACGTAGTCCATATCATTAATATTAATTGTGTACACTAGTGGTCCCAGTGCAATCCTTGCAGATCACCATGCCTCACTTTCCTGAATAATGACCCAGTCTGAAAGCCAGCCAAGACTCTATCCTGTTTGTCCCAGGATTCTATACTCTCTGTCTTTGTTCAATAGTCTTTTATAGTATTCTTTCCCCTTTTTGAAATTTCAATAACATATAGCTGAATTCTCTATAAATTCATTAGTGGTTCAAATTGTGATGGGCAGTTATGAGTGAGTTGATTAGGGCAAGATTTGAGGGTTGGTGTGAATTGGGGGGTAGGCACTGTCATATAGATCATTATAAGGGATAGCATATGCACCTGGTCTTGCCAGTTCTTTTTTGAGTTGCTTGTTTATTGATTTCTCTCGTTTTGCTTCTTATACTCTTCCTTTTCTCGTGGGAGATAGGAGAGGCACAGCACTGTTGGCAGGTTTCAAAACGCATGTGTTGAGGTCATTGAAGATTTTATTTATTCTTAACAAAGTGACAAAATCTTTGTTCTGTTCCTGAATAGAGTTAAATGCTAGATTTTAGTTTAGTAATGTGCAAATATAAAACCAGTAGGGATCCAAACCTGTCAATCTTTTTTGAGATTAGACATTATGGGTGTTGTGAAATGATCCACATATTTGATAAACATTTGAGATTTAGGAATCTGATTTATTTGTCAAAATCTGTTCAACATGAAAGGAGTACTGTAGGCATACTATACTTCATTTGCAGAAGATCCATCAGGGCTCAGAGTATTACCATTCGGTTCTGTCCCAAATGCTCAGTTTCAGGAGGGTTTCCTTCCTGCCTTACACCTATCTTTCCTGTTTTTTTTTAAATTTTATTTCCTCGTCTGCAATGATTAATTCTTTCTGACTCATCAGATGTTGGAAGGCTAGTTTTATTGTGAAAGTGTCATATAGGTCCTCTAATTCATGTCTATCCTGGTTTCATTTTGTTTTATACTCTATATTTCACCTCCCTCCCTAGAACCTCTGACATCTGCCTTTGCTTTCCACCTTCGGTCTACAAGCCAGTTTCTGATGCACTGTTCATAATTCCCACACATCCACTTCCTATAAGTCTGTCATGTTTGCAACAAAACATTTTTGCAAATAGCTGTTTGGTAGTGTAGAATTTCAGTAAATATTGTTTAGATTGTACTCTTGAAGTATTAAAACATTAGCAAGGCACTTCACAGTGTTATGTAGCAATATTTGACACCGAACCGCATAGACCATGTGGAAGAAATGGCAACATAAAATCATAGAGAGCAGTTTTGAACATGTTTAAAGGAAGTTAGGGAAGTGTAGAGATTTAGGAACAGAATTCCAGAACTTGGGGCCTTGTCAGCTTGAAGGCATGACCAGTGGTGATGGAGAAGTTAAGTATGTTTCAGAGGGTTTTGGCTGGAGGACATTATTGCTGTGTAAGATCAAGGCTATGAGGAGATTTGAAACCAGAATGGCAGTTTTAAAATTGGGCTGTTACTTGACGAGAAACCAAAGTAAGACACCATGTGTACTGTTGAGGGGTGTGTGGACTCAATCTGTCATTGGCAGCAAGAGTTGACCTCCAGTTTAGAGGGTCAGTGTGAGAGTCTAGTTTAGATGTAACAAAATTATGGGTGAGGGTGTGAGTGGGAGAAAGCTAATGTGAAGGCTGTGATAGGTAGAGTTAGGGATTTGAAAGTGGATTTACAAGTGAATTGAGGGTTTTTTTGCTAATGTTTACACGGGCTAAGACACTAAAGAAAAGGGTATGCAAGTGGGAGTGATGCAAGACTATGGGTTGGCCTTCTGTTTGATACAATTGGAACAGTGAGACTACTTGAAATGGCAAGGTAAAGGGAATGATGGTGAATATGGATTGAGGGGTCTACATGGAGGATAAGATTAAGTGATTTTAGGAGAGCAGTGAACCTGGGACAGAGAAAGCATGGTGAGTTCAGATGGGAGTTAAAATTGCCAAAAATTAGAAGTTGCTCATTGCTGAGGAAGGAGTTTTGAGAAGCAGAATGAGTGATTGTGTCCTGGTGATAGATTTTTTTTATTCTACTTAGGTGGAGGTAGAGGATAAGGATGTGAAATTAGGGGAAATAATCGAAGATGAAGAAAGTTCCACAGGAGTAGGGCAAAGTGTAAACAGCCATGTGGACAGCATGATGGTCTCAGTGGGGTAAATGATAGAAGATAGGACCAAGCGGGAGATCACTTTAAAGGGTAGGTGCCACTGTTCCACAGCCAGGTTTCCATTAAGATTGTAGCATTTTTACAATCATGCCTAAGAAGTTCATAGATGAAAAGTAACTTGTTCACAACTGAATGGACATTGTGTAGGGAGATTGGAAAGGGCTAGCAAGAATGTACCTGCTGGCAGGGTTAATAGGGATGGGAGTGGAAAGGGTGAATTCTTCAGGAGGGACGTTGGCAAGATCAGCCCCCAGCAGGCGAGCTGAGCAGGAAGCTTGGCTGAATAATGGTTGTGTATTGAGATTGGTGCTTTGTAATGAAGCAGCACGCATTTCCTCAGTGGGCCCTTCGGAGGAAGAGTGTGGCTTATCTCAGAGGAAATTGTAGTTCAATCCAGCTTCATTATCGCTGCTATATTTTATATACTCCCTGTCCAAACATTCAATTTGGATATTTTTGTGCTATTCATATCTTTTGAACATGGTTGGTAATTATTTTGTATATGCTTCAATATATTTATGTCCTTTGATCCTAACCAAGCTTGTAAGTTTTTAATCCATTTCAAATTGATTGGTTAACTTTCAGATGGTGGTGTTTAAGTATATTGAAGACAAAGATGTATTCCAGAAGTTCTATGCCAAGATGTTAGCAAAGAGACTTGTTCATCAGAACAGTGCTAGCGATGATGCAGAAGCCAGTATGATCTCCAAACTAAAGGTCAGTAGGACGTCCTTTAGACTTGGTTAGTAATATGGTTTCCAATTATGTTTTCTCTTTCTCTGGCTAAGATTAGCCAATTGGCCAACTTGGCAAGGATCAGAAGATGATCTGAATGTTTTTGGTTTGTTTGGTTCAATTTCTCGAGAGGCACTTGAATTAATAATTGAGTCATAGTGAGAACTGATGTTTCATTAGCTTTTATTGAGTTGAAGAGTAATTTAATAATGTAGTAGAACATTGCAGAGTTGAGTGCAAACAGTTCACTCTGGATCTGTAAAGCTGTGCCTTGTTCCCAACTTGACAATACAAGTTGATAGAGACCATGCAGGTGCTTTTTTGTGCTCTGAAAATAGAATTGACACTTATTTTCTTTCATACAGCACTAAATTGAGGGCATGCATTGATATAACATTGTTTTATGAACATACGAAAAAGCACTTTTCAGAATTGCTTTGAAATGTTATGACAACAAATGTGCAGCCATGGGATGACGTCATGATCCCTTGGTTGAGAAACTCCTCAATGCCACAATCTGGCACCTTTGTTTAAGAATGCAGCAACCTGAAGAATAATTGCAATGAGTTGAACTTAATAGGGTTTCAGTGTTAATAAAAATTTCTACAGAATAAGTAGAATTGCCCAGAAAAGACTTTTAGTCAACATTTAATGAAGACATTACTTTGAATTGCATTTCCCTAATGAGTTTTGTTTTCTACATATTTCAGCAAGCCTGTGGCTTTGAGTATACCTCTAAACTCCAGCGAATGTTCCAGGATATTGGTGTGAGCAAAGACCTGAATGAACAATTCAAAAAACATCTGTCTAATTCTGAGCCACTTGACTGTAAGTATAAATTGAAGGAATGCGTGCAGTGCCTTTCTAGTAAGGAAAAGTTATTTAACCGGGATCAAAATGTCAAATGTGTATGATAGACAGCCAAAAACTCCTTTATAAGATTTATTTAAAAGGAGCAGTATGGTCTCTGGCCATGTCTAGAATCCGCACACAGACTGTTTTTGGTAGACGGGTGACCATTTGTGTTAAGTGTGATTACTGCTTCTGTTAAATTGTAGAGAAGATTTTCAGTCAAGTATTTTAAATGTACGTTAACATCCCGCCAGGGATTTCAGGGTCTACCACTTGTGTGATTTGTCTTTGTAATTTTGCTTGTTCTTTTCAACCTATAATGTGGTTTGATGTTTTGATTCAACAAATAAAAATATTTTGAAAATTTTTTTTAAACCTCCTTCTTTAGTGGATTTCAGTATTCAGGTTTTGAGCTCCGGTTCTTGGCCCTTCCAGCAGTCATGCACATTTGCACTCCCATCTGAGGTAAATTTGAAATGTGTTTCCTGTTTATTTTACATGTTGTTACAAGGTGTTTTATATTTCGTAATATAAGTTAATAAAATTCATTGAATAAACATCAGCTTTGTGTTACCACAGTTGGAACGCAGTTATCAGAGATTCACAGCATTCTATGCCAGTCGACACAGTGGGCGTAAATTGACGTGGCTGTATCAGTTGTCCAAAGGAGAGCTAGTTACAAACTGCTTTAAGAACAGATATACTTTACAGGTGAGATATGCAACTATAAAGAAGAAACAATCCATCTTTAATAGCAAAAACAGATGTTTTTGGTGTCATTAACAGAATTTTATTTTGTACATTGCGTGAGTGAAAATATGCATAAAACACATTAAGGTTAATTAATTTTGAGTTTGTTAAGCTTGTGGGGAATGAATCTTTCTGGTCATATTGCTTTCGATTAAGGAGGTTAGATTAAAACATAATCGCTGAAAAGCTCTTGTAGGTTTCCAATATATACGCATCAGGAACCACAGAATCATTGTGCAGAAGGAGGCCATTCTGTTTATTGGATCTGCATTAGCTTTGACCATTTCGGCAGTCACCTGCCTTTTCTTATAATTTTGTATGTTGTTTCTATTCAACTAATCTATTCAAATAATCATCTAATGCCCTCTGAATGCCTTAATTGGACCTAATTTCATCACAGTTCTATGTAGGGCTTTATTTTTATAATACATCTTTAGACCCCAACTATTTATTGTGTGAAAAAGTTTTTTATCCTCTCGCAATTCCTTCTTTTACGAAACTAAATCTGTGCAGTCTGGTTCTTAATCCTGTTACAAGTGAGAACAGTTTCTCCCTTTCTACTTTTATCCGGACGACTCATGATTTTGGAAACTTCTATTAGGTTTTCTCTTGGCCTTCTCCTCCCCAGGGAAAACAGTCCTAACTTCTCCAGTCTACCTTCAACTGAGGTTTCCCATTCCTTGAGCCATTTTGATACAAGTCTCCTGCAATTCTTTCCAGTGTAGGCATATCCTCCTCAATGTGTGTGCATGCCCAAAACTGCAGCTGAGATTAATGAGTATCCTATACCTTCTACATAACCTCTCTGCTCTTACACTGTACACCTCAATTAATAAAGCCTAGAATACCTTCAGTTTCCACCTGTCCTGCCATCTTTAACTTATGCATGTGTACACCCAGGTATCTCTGTTTCTGTACGTGCTTTAGAATAGTACCCTTTAGTTTTATATGTTCTTAGTACCAATCTTTGTATTGAACATCATCTGCCAGCTATCTGCTACTCCAGCAAGAGTTCTACTCACAATTTAAAATGCTCCCAAGTTTTATGTTGTCTGTAACCTTTGAAATTGTCCCCTCCACATCAAGACCTGGATCAATAATTCTAGATTTTCCCACTAAAGGAAGTATCTTTTCTGCATCCATCCTGTTGAGCTGGCATAGTCTGAAGGTGTGGGACAAAGGAGTTTAATAAACTTGGAAACTAGGTTAATCTTGTTGCAAAATTTTAGCTGCCCAAAAATACTTTATAAAAACGGTGTAATGCAAAAAGGTTGATGCAGTACAAGGAATTGAGATGCATTATAAAGATGCTTGAAGAAAGCATGTCCTGGTTGCAAAGTGACCATAGCAGAGAATGAAATATTCAAGAGCTGTATAAATTTTGGATGGTAGACAGGAATAAAAAAACGGCAGGGTAGCTCTGCTCTGCCAAAACAGGATGCAATAATGTTCTGAAGCAACCTGAAATGTTAACTCTTTCTCTCAGTAGACACTTCCAGAAATACTGAGTATTCCCAGCATTTTAATTTTATGACCAACTGAAACTCGGTTGGTTAGGAGAAGCCTACTCTCATCTGTGTATAACACTGTAAGTGTCGCATCTGTAAATATTTCTTCCAATTCTGTGCTTTACGAACTTGTTTTGGGTGGGCCTTGGGGAAGTAGAAGAAACTGGACACAAGTTGAAGCTTTATCCTGAGCTGTATGTTTGACTCCCCTGTGCAGTGCTATTTCCCTGCTAGAGACTACCATGTAGCCTTTATTTGCAATTGAGGAATATGCTAGGTCTTTCTGTAGTCCTGCTGCTCCGTAGGGAATAACATAGCTGGTTTGTGATATAACTAATTGCTTTCTCTCCTTAAAATAAAATACAGATACCAAGCAAACAGGCTTCTTCGATAAACATTTTTTTATTACAAAACAAGTTATTCCCCATCGCTGCAAAATTATTTTATACAATATATTTATTACTTCTTTTACAGTTTGTGCTAAGAAACTATAAAGGCTTATCCCTGTAAGTAACCCAGAACACATGCACAAAGAGTAAAGGGAAAAAGTGGCTATCTCTCTCTACTGAGAGTTTCCCTTTGGCCGCTTTATGGCCAATAAGTCTTAAATCTTGAAGGCAAAGCAGGTAAAATATGGCATGTTCAAGTGGCTGTTTGTCTGGCATTCTGACATGGAAACTGGTGTCACCAACATAGGCAGATGTCTCTGCTCAAAGCAGATGCATCTTGCTCAGGAAATACAATGTTGAGAAGTCATAGGGTCATAGAATTGTACAACTTGTAAACAGATCCTTGGTTCAACTCGTCCATGCCGACCAGATATCCTCAATTTATCTAATTCCAATGGCCAACATTTGGTACATATCCTTGTAAACCCTTCCTATTCATAGATGCCTTTTAAATGTTATAATTGTGCCAGCCTCCTCCACTTCCTGTGGGAGCTCATTACAGACACGGGCCACCTTCTGTGTGAAAAAGTTGGCCCTTGGGTCCCTTTTAATTCTTCATCCACTCACCTTAAGCCTATGCCTTCTAGTTTTGGACTCCCTTCCCTGGCACCCTATCCATGCCGCTCACGATTTTATAAACCTCTATAGGGTCACTACCCGGCCTCAGATGCTCCTGGGAAAATAGCCGCAGCCTATTCAGCCTCTCCCTATAGTTCAAACTCTCTGACCCTGGCAACATCCTCGTAAATCTTTTCTGAACCCTTTCAAGTTTCACAACGTCTTTCCTATAGCAGGAAGATCAGAATTGAACACAGTATTCCAAAAGTGGCCTAACCAATGTGCTGTACAGCTGCAATATGACCTCCCAATTCCTATACTCAATGCACTGACCAATAAAGGCAAGCATACTAAAAAAGCGTACTTCACTACCGTGTCTACCTGTGACTCTACTTCCAAGGAACTATGAACTTGCACTCCAACGTCTCACAGGACCTTACCATTAAGTGTTTCAGTCCTGTCTTGATTTGCCTTACCAAAATGTAAAACTTCACATTTTTCAAGATTAAACTCCTTCTGCCACTGTTTGGCCCATTGGCCCATTTGATCAAGGTTCTGTTGTATTCTGAGGTAACCTTGTTGGCTGTCCACTACACCACCAATTTCAGTGTCCTCTGCAATCTGACTGACTATACCTCCTATATTCACATCAAATAATTTATATAAATGACAAAGAGCAGCGGACTCAGCACTGATCCTTGCAGCACACTGCTGGTCGCAGGCCTCCAGTCTGAAAAATAACCCTCCACCACCACCTCTGTCTTCTACCTTTGAGCCAGTTCTGTATCCAAATGGCTAGTTTGCTCTGTATTCCATGTGATCTAACCTTGTTAACCAATTACCATGCAGAACCTTGTCAAACCTTTACTGTAGACCATGTCCACCACTGTATGTTCATCAGTCCTCTTTGTCGCTTCTTCAAAAAACTCAATCAAGTTAGTGAGACACAGTTTCCCTGCACAAAGCCATGCTGACAATCCTTAATTGGTCCTTGCCTTTCCAAATCCTGTCCCTCAGGATTTCCGCCAACAACTTGCCCACCACTGACGTCAGGCTCTCTGGTCTATAGTTCCCTGGCTTTTCCTTACCACCTTTCTTAAATAATGGCACCATGTTAGCCAACCTCCAGTCTTCTGGTACCTCACCTGTGGTTATCGATGATACAAATATCTCAGCAAGGGGCCCAAGCAATCATTTCCCACAAAGGTATAGGGTACAGCTGATCAGGTCCCAGGAATATATGCACTTTTATGTGTTTAAGATGTCTAGCACCACTGCCTCTGTAATATGGACTCTTTTCAAGATATCACTGTGTTTATTTACCCAAGTTCTCTATTGTCCATGTCCTTCTCCACAGTAAACATTGATGCGAAATACTCATTTAGTATCTCGCCCATCTCCTCTGGTTCCACATGCAGGCAGTCTTGCTGATCTTTAAGGGGCCCAATTCACTCCCTAGTTACTCTTTTGCCCTTACTGCATTTGTAGAATCCCTTTGGATTCTCCTTAACCCTATTTGCCAAAGCTATCTTATGTCCCCTTTTTGCCCTCTGATTTCCCTCTTAAATACACATCTACAGCCTTTATACCCTTATAGGGATTCACTTCATTTCTGCTGTCTATACCTGACATATGCTTTCTTCTTTTTCTTGACCCGAACCTCAATTTCTCTAGTCATCCTGTATTCTCTACGCATACCAACCTTACCCTTCACCCTAATGGGAACGTACTGTCTCTGGACTCTTGTTATCTCATTTTGGAAGGCTTCCCATTTTCCAGCTGCCCCTTTAACTGCAAATATCCGTGCCCAATCAACTTTTGAAAGCTCTTGCCTAATACCGTCAAAATTGACCTTCCTCCAATTTAGAACTTCCACTTTTAGATTACGTCTATCTTTTTCCATCACTACTTTAAAATTAATAGAATCATGATCACTGGCCCAAAGTGCTCCCCCACCAACACCTCGGTCACTTGCCCTGCTTTATTTCCCAAGAGAAGGTCAAGTTTTGTTCCTTCTCTGGTATGATCACATACTGAATAAGAACATTTTTGTTGTACGCACTTAACAAATTCCTCTCCATCCAAGCCCTTAATGCTATGGCAGTCCCGTTCTATGTTTGGGAGGATAATTCCCAACCATTACCACCGTATTATTCTTACAGATAACAGAGATCGCACAAATTAGTTTCTCAATTGCTTGCTGACTACTGGGGGGGAGGTGGAAACGTGGTGGCGCTGTGTCTACAGGGCAATCCCAA
Organism: Rhincodon typus; assembly: GCF_021869965.1. NCBI lineage: Eukaryota > Metazoa > Chordata > Chondrichthyes > Orectolobiformes > Rhincodontidae > Rhincodon > Rhincodon typus. Next base: position 58,723,137 of record NC_063333.1, on the reverse strand, counting down.
TAAGGTGATTGTCCCTTTCTTATTTCTCAGTTCCACCCAAATAACTTTACTGGACATAGTTGTTTTCAAGAGTGTTTAATAAATAGGTTTCCCACTGGATTCACTCCACGTATGCTTCAGAAAGAAGAGGCAAGATTCCTTTTCTTACAGCCAACTTCCAATAAGATGTTTGCCAAGTTTAATAAATAATATTTGAATTTAATATATTATGAGCTTGGGTTTACTCTGTCAATAGGATATTAATGTTATATCCGATTTAGATGCGGCCAGGTTATTTTTGCTACAGCTACTGTTTTTTTAATAAAAACTGACTTTTTGGCAATTGAGCTATGTAGGGTTGGTGGGGAGGCTGTGAAAATCATATAAAGTATGGTATATTTTCCTCCCATTTGTCTTGGAATAGACATGGCAGAAGTTTGCTTGACTCCTCCCCATGATGTAATTGTCTACTTTTCTTTTCAAAGGCATCCACATTCCAGATGGCAATCCTACTTCAGTATAACACAGAGGATGCCTACACTGTTCAGCAATTAACAGACAGCACTCAAATCAAAATGGTAAGAGCAGAGTGATAAAATAGCAAAATTTTAATGACCTTTATGTTTAATCCAACAAGAACAGAAAATTTTATTTGCATAGCCCATTGACAAAGAACAAGATTGTGGTAAAATTTGGTATAATACCAAGGGAAAAAAAAGGTAGTTGTGTTACATTTAAGTCAGTTGTTTGTTGATGGTGCTCAGTAGACGTAATGAATCAAATTTTTTGATCTCTTAGTAGCTGTCGTTTATGTACATTAACTTTGTTCAGGGTGGGAGAAAGTTTTTAGGTACAAACTTGAAATTGTACTAACATTTTAATATTAATTCCAGGACATATTGGTACAAGTTTTACAGATATTGCTGAAGTCCAAACTGCTGGTAGGTGCTGATTCCTTGTTCAAAGGCACGTCATTGAATAATCAAAATACATAACTTGTTTTGATCAGTTTATTTTTAAAATTTAGGTTTTGGAGGATGAAAGTGCAAATGTGGATGAAATAGAGATGAAACCTGACACATTAATCAAACTGTACCTGGGGTACAAAAAGTAAGTGCTGTTGAAGTAATAAAAGCCAGAGCTGTCCAGCATATTTGATCATGTTTCCTAAACTGATCTGTTTTTCTGTAGTAAAAAGCTGAGAGTGAACATTAATGTGCCAATGAAGACTGAACAGAAACAAGAGCAAGAGACCACACACAAAAACATAGAAGAAGATAGGAAGTTGTTGATTCAGGTAGGTCCTTTTAGAGATAAATGCATTGATTGATGACTCTTCTTTCATGGCTATCTTGTACACACTAGTAGCTCACATTGTAAAATAAACAAATTGCTATCACAATGGTAGTTGTGTAGTTCTAAAAGAGATGAATAATTCCATTTCAAATGCAGAAATGTTTCGGTTAGTTTCTATTATAGATTACTGTACAGAAATATGTCACTTGGCACAGGCCATGTCCCTCATTTTCACATTTCCTGCTCTTAATATTTTACTTTGATTGCAAATTTTTTCCCGTCACACATTTTGGTTTTGTTACTGGCTCTTGTGCAGTACTTGCATTGGTAGATGGGTTGAAGATTCCATTTTAGATTTCCCTCTAAAGTTTCTCCTTGCGTGTTCTTGTTCTTAAGCAAATCTCAGTGTTAAGTTCTGTATCAGCAGTATGAAAGCAGGTAACACTACGTAGTGATTCTGTCATCATTTTATGGAACTTTGTAAAATATTTAAATCTTCTTTCAAATCATCCTAATTTGTATGGCCAAAATTAAACGTTTTCAAAATAAATAAATTTTCCCCGATGGACACCCAGTTAATATGGACACCCTGATACCAGATCTACCATTAACAATGCCAGTTGTACAGAAACCTAAAAGGATTTCCATCTTGGAAATCTAAATGGTGTTAGGATACACTCAATGGAGCAGGATGATACATTTCACTTTGGAAAGATTCTTTTAGTCTCTGGCCTTAAGAGGATGGTTTAAGAACATTTAAAACTAAAATAATGCTTGTATTGTTGTATTGCATTGTGTATTGCTAGAAAGGTTGACTGCTTGAGGATGGAAGTCATTTGAAATGTTCCCTGGATATTATTAGGTTGGAAGATATAAGACGAGGGATATGTTATTGGCTAGGCGTAGGGTTAATTAAGTGGAACCAATGTCTTTTTGTACCATTTCTGTAGATACCCCATCCAATTTTCAAATTTACGTTACAAACAATGGACATGTACAGTAATTTTCCAAACCGCATGACCATCTCAAATTCAATGTGGTAAAGGCTTAAGCAGCTTCAAAAATTACATGTCTTTAGTTCAATATTTCCCTCGGCCCCATCATATTCCGCCTTCATATTCCGCCTCCTGCCCCCGCCACTTGAGCTTTGAGCTTTTTGTTTGCTGCATGTCTTTAGTGCTTCTAACTTTTACCCAAAGCAATTTGAATTTTTTTCTTTATTGCTTTTTCTTGGCCCTCATCATCACTTGCTTCAAACATGGAACAACTTTTAAAAAGTAAATTTTAGCTCAATAAAAGCTTTAGAAGCTTGAATTTGAGAAAACTTAGGTTGATCAATATTGCACATATTTTAGGTGTCTCATAGTATTGTCTTGAGTTTGTGCTCTTGATTTTTTTTCCTTAAGAGGAGTTGAATCCAACACATTTGGCAGTTTACATTTGCTCCCCTAGACACTGAGAATGATTTCCTGGCCCCTAGTGGAGTTTGGGCAAGTCATATAATATAAACTGGATGGGGATCTCCACATCAGATCTTGAATAGCAGACTAACCTGCCCTTCAGTGAGACAGACACAGCTGTGTAGTTCTGTAGGCAGGGAATGTTCATAGTAATATGGACACCCTGATACCAGATCTACCATTAACAATGCCAGTTATACAGAAACCTAAAAGGATTTCCTTTTAATAAAAGTTAATCGTCGTTTGTCTTTGTAAATTTAAAAAAAAACTTTCAGTAGGGTTGAAAAACTCACTTGTACAAAAAGCAAAATACTGTGGATGGTGAAATCTAAATGAAAGCAGATAATACAAGATGAAAAATTGCAGACCTGAAATGCTAAACTGTCAGATCTTGGCAGTGTTTCTAGGGTTTATACAAATTTTCGCTAGGTATTTCTAGTGTTTTCTGTTATGTTTTTCTTGAATATTGTTTCTCCAGACCCCTGCCTCAGCCATCTGCTGCTGAAACTATCGGTCATACCTTTTTCACTTTCAGACATCTACTGTCCTTTCCTGGCTGGTCGCACCCAGCGCTGATTCCTGTGGCACCCCGCTCGTTACATGTTGTCATCCTGAAAATGACTCATTTATGTCTACTGTTTCCTATTACCTTGCTAACCTTATGTCCTCAGCTGTCTGTTAGCCCCACACCAGGAACTTCTATTTTCTGCACTACCGTTAATGTAGCACCTTCATCAGATACTTTCTGGAAATCAAGTATAGTCAAATAAATTGGTTAGCCATAATTTTCCTTTAACAAAACCATGTTGACTCTGCCTGATTATGGTGAATTTTTCTTAGTGTCCTGCTATAACCTCTTTAATAATAACTTCTAACATTAGCATATAGTTTCCTGCTTTCTTTCTCCATCCCTTGTTAAATAAAGGATTCACATTTGCTATTTTTCAACCAATTAAATCTTCCCAAATCTAGGGTACTTTGTAAAATTAGAATCAACCCTTCAACTATTTCATTAGTCACTTCTTTTTAAGGCTGTAGGATGAAGTCCCTGAGGACCAGGGAACCTGTTGCTGCCAGCTCCAACAACTTGCGCAATATCTCTCGGCTTGTGACTGTACAAGTTCCTTCACCTCACCCCCATTCGTTTCCTGATTAACATCACCTCCTTGGATATTATGTGTGTCCCCTATAGTGAGGATCAATACATAATATCTGTTCAATTTATCTGTAGTCTCCTGATTTTCCATTATTAATTCCCCAGAATTACTTAGGACCAATGCTCATTTTGTAAACCATTTTCATGTTTAAATATAGAAATTCTTACTATCTAGTTGTATATTTCTGGCCACCTTTCTTCGGTAGAACCATAGAAAAGGTACAGCATCAAAAGACACCATTCCGCCCATTATGTCTACGTAAGCTGAAAAGAGAAATAAAGAAACTAGTTACTCATTTCAATCCTGCTTTATAGCACCTGGTCTATAGCCTTGCAGGACACACCATTTCAGTTGCAGATCCAGGTACCTTTTTAAAATGAATTGAAAGTTTCTGTCTTCACCACAAATCTGGGCACTGAATCTGGTTGCCCATTGCACTGAGTGAAAAGGTGTTTTTGTTTCTCCTGCCTCTTCCAATGCTTGTACAAATGAAATATATGCTACCTGGTAATTGACCTGTATACTAAGGGAAGCAGGTCTTTCCCGTCTACCCCGTCTAGGCTTCTTATAATTTTGTTCACCAGTTGTTCCTCAGACTCCTACACTGAGCAACATAAGCCTAGCCTGTCCATTTTTTTTATTTTTGTCATCACTAAAATTTTCAAGCTCTGGCAACATTCTTGAATATCTCTACTCTCTCCAGAGCAATTATGTCCTATATGTGGTGACTTGAACTCTGTGCAAAATTCTGGCTGTTGCCTCATTATCATTTCTTTCCAGAGCATCCCTGACTATGCCTAATTTCTGTTTTTCTAAATGACAGTTTATCCTGTCTCTCAGAATTGATTTCAATAATTTGTCCAATACCAAATTCAGACCAACTGGCCTATAATTATTCAGCCTATCCCTTACATCTTGTTTAAATAAGGATGTCAGTGCCTCCAGTACATCCACCCCCATCCCCCACCATGCTTATTATATCTAATATTTCATGTTCCACTTTAACTCAGATGTCTGTATTGTTCCTCTCTTTGGTGCAGACAAGCAAATACTCATTGAGATTCCTACCCACTTTATCTGCATCAATACATAAGTGCCCATGTATATCTTAATATATTGTTAAAATATCTTTGGATTTTCCTTGGTTTTCCTTGCCAATACATTTCCCTGTCCACCCTTGACTTTCCTAATTTCCATTTTTACTCCACCTCATACTTTCTCTTGGCTTTCTACAGCATTAAGATTTTTGTGACTGTCATAAGATTTCATTTCCTGCTTTATCTTAACCTACGTGCTTCTAGATATCAGGTGATCTCCAGATTTGGCACTGCCACCTTTTTCCATTGTGGGGACATGCCTACACTGTACCAACCATCAATCTTGTCTTTGAATGCCTCACACTGATTTGATGCTATTTTTTCCTGATAATAACTTATGGATCATACTGTAATTTTTTTTTATTTCCCCAATTTAGAACTTGTATTCCTGTTCTTTCCTTCTGTCATCATAATGCTAAATCTAATTGTATTATGGTCACTACCTCCAAAAGGATCATCCACTGCTACTTTATTCATTTGCTCAGCTTCATCTAGAATTATGACCCTTCTGATTGGGCTTGTTTTGTGTTGGCATTTTTAAAAACAAAAAAAAATCTCTTGAATTAAGTTCAAGGATCTTGTGCCAACTGTGCCATTCACACTATTCATATTGCAATTGATAGTAGGGTACTTAATGTATTCATCTATTGCTCCCCTGTTGCTTTTACTCTCAGAAAGGTGCCTACATATTTACTGTTCCCTCTCACTCAATTTCTTCTCTCTTTTGGTAATATTTTAGTCATTCTTTGCTTTTTTTTTATACTCTGTCTTATCTTGAGACCTGCCAAAATCTTTATGCAATGATAAAGTTTTTTTTTCTTTTTGATGCTCTTTATAAATTTTAGTTAACTACACGCGGTGGATCCTCTCCTTGATTTTGTTTTTTCTTTTCATTGGAATGTGTTTTTGAAATGTTCCAATTTGTCAGTTCACTTTAACTGGTTCTGTTTTCATGATTACCCACGTTTGGTAAATTATGACTAAACAATGACCAATTATTTTAAAATAAAAGCCTTGAACCTGCTCTTTCTCTAAAACTGAATGCAAAATTCAATAATATTATGATTGCAGCAACCTGAGGCATCTTCACTGAGGTTATTAATTAATCCTATCTCAGTGCACAGTAACAATGTTAGTCAAAGAAACTACTCTGAAAACATTCTATGAACTCCTCACCTATGCTCATTTGATTTTTCCAGTCTGTACGTTGATCAAAATCCTGACAATTATTTTTGAATCTTTTCTTGACAAGCTTGCACTACTAATACCTTAAACCACACGGGATGGAGTATACTATTATACTTTATATAACTCCCAGTAGCATTATTTCTTCTATTCTAGCGAAACCACTGCTACATCCCTCTATTATTCTAATAAATAATTAACAGAGCCTTCCTCCCACTTTTCCTAACTTTTTGTCCTCCCTAAATGTCTCGTATCTTTCACGATTCAGATCCCAATTTGCCATTTTATAGCCTTCACTATATAATGACAATCAAAACGTAGTTAATTAGTTCTATTTGCACCATCAGTTTATCTGTTTTGTTTCAAATGCTGTATGCTTTCTGATTAAAAAGGCTCCAGTTTTGTCATTTTTATTACTTCTGACATCTCTCGCCTCATCTGTTGATTCTTCTAGTTGTACTCTTTACAGTCTGTTTATCATTTTCCATATTAACACCTTTCTTTCTTGCCATGATTCAACTGTTTGATTTGCCACGTCTGTCCAAATACGCCCGTCCCCGGCCATACCAGGCTCTTGTTTAATTTGGTGCCTAGTTCCTTGTACTGATAACGCAGGGCCTCTTTATTTGCCTTGCCAATGTCATTGGTGCATATGCATTCTAAATCCTCCCTCTCCCTTTTGTCGTTTATCATGTTTTTTGATGACAGTCATGTGAAGTGCTAAGGTTCTCAATCATTTTCTGATTCCTCATCGTGGCATGCTTATGGATGCTATACAAATGCAGGCTTTTTCTTTCAAAAGCTGACAAGCTGTACAAAACTATACAATTCTTTTTCTTAAAGGGGACTTCCTTTTTGCTAACTTGGCTGAAAAGAGTGAGCTAGTATGAGACTAGTGGTGAAAAATAGTGATCAGTTTTGGCCCCATGATTTGTTTTTTGCTTATATAAAATGATTGCTATAAATTGGACCGTGGTAAATTGATTTTCATTTATCTTTCTTTTTGAGAAGAACTTCTCTGTTCCGCACCTAGCTGAGGGACTTAGTAAAGTTCCATTGCGAAAGACTAGATTTAAACTATTCCTCCAATGTATTTTGGTGGATTGTAGAGCATGTAGATTTTGTTTCTTATTAATAGTGCAATTTTAAACAGATGTAGGAATACAGATAACTGGCAGGGCAAGTTGAGAAATCTGTTAAAGCATGTGGGATCCTGGGCTTTATAATCAGAGCACAAAGCAAGAAAGTTTTTCGAAGCCTTTTATAAGTTCTCATTAGGCATCATATGGAGTAAGTATTGTGCCCACTTATGGGAATCACACTTATCGATAACTTAGATGAGGTAACCAAATGCAGTATACGTAAGTTACCTCATAATACAAAGCTAGAATGTAAACCAATTTGCAAGGAGGAATACTAAAGGGTTAAGTGGATGGTTGTAAAATTGGCAGGTTAAGGGTAGAGTAGTAAAGTGATTTTTTAAAAAATTGTATTTAAGTAAAGGTTCCATGATTTAAGGGTGTTTGTATATCACTCTTTTTATTTTATTCATTCACGGGATGAGGGCATCGCTGGCTAGGCAGCATTTATTGCCCATCCCTAATTGCCCAGAGGACAGTTCAGAGTCAACTACATTGCTGTGGGTCTGGAGTCACGTGTAGGCCAGACCAGGTAAAGATGGCAGTTTCCTTTCCTGAAGGATATTAGTGAACCAGATGGATATTTCCAACGATTGACAATGGATTCATGGCCATCATTAGACTCTTAATTCCAGAAATTTATTGAGTTCAAATTCCACCATCTGCCGTGGCAGGATTCGAACCAGAGTCCCCAGAACATTATCTGGGTCTCCGGATTAACAGACCAGTGATAATACCACTAGGCCATCACCTCTCTTGTTAATTTCAAAAGTGTTGGAATAGCAAATAAAATTCCTTGTGTAATTATATGGAATTTTAGTGATTCTACAGCTGGAATAATGTGTGGTTTTTAGTCTTCTTATCTAAGAAAGGATCCACTTGTCTTGGTTGCACCCTTTCTCTAAGGCTTACTAGTTAATTCCTGAGGGAGGGTGCTATCTTATGAGAAGAGGTTGAGTGATGTGGACCTATGTCCTCTGGAGTTCAGAAGAATGAAAGGTGATCTTGTTCAATTGTATAAAATTTCTAGTGGGTTTGACAGGATAGACGTTGAGACTTTGTTTTCTCAGGCTGAAAAGTTTAGAACCCAAGGGTCATAGTGTTAGGGTCAGCTATTTAGACAAGAACGTTTTTCACCCAAGGATGCGGTTGCTGAACACAAATATATTTAAGATAACACGGTGTAGAGCTGGATGAACACAACAGGCCAAGCAGCATTATAGGAGCAGGAAGGGTGACGTTTCGGGCCTAGACCCTTCTTCAGAAATAGGCCGGAAACGTCAACCTTCCTGCTCCTATGATGCTGCTTGGCCTGCTGTGTTCATCCAGCTCTACACCGTGTTATCTCAGATTCTCCAGCATCTGCAGTTCCTACTGTCTCTGATACAAATATATATTTAAGGTAGTTTAGGACAGTCTCTTTTGGAAATGGGTATAGGGCAGGAAAGGAAGATTGTCGATGTCAGAAGATTAGCCATGATGGTATTGACTGATGGTCACATCGAGGCAGATAGTCTATTGAGAAAGTTCCTCTGTCAAGCAACCTGAAATTGCCCATCCCTATGCCACATAGAAGGAGGGAACATGCCTACTGCTGCTCCTGTTTCTTTTCTAAAATGAGGAAAAACTTTGGATAGAATAAATAAATGGATGAGAAGTGGGAACAGAAATCACAGAGACCGGGAAAGTGCACCATCTTTCTAGTTCCATTACCCCATGGGTTGCAACATCAGATAAAAATACCATATCTAGTTATCAAGGTAACCAAGTAAATACTTTATTTATACCAGGTTTTAAACAAGATGATCTATCAAACAGGTTTTTCGATAAAAGAAACTATGGTGTTATCAAAACAACTTCATCAATAAAGATGCGTTAATTAGTTAACATACGCACTCAGTAACATATAAGTATAAATGCTTATTCCTATTCCTATACCTATCACCTTCAGGAAAAGAGATCTGTCAGAATTCTAGCTAATGGATTATTCTTGAAGTCAAAAGAATGAAGCATAGACTATGCCAAAGTCTGTGGCTCTGATGTTCTGACTTGTGTAGTGAAGTCTCTGATCAAGCGTAGTGCCCTCTAAAGTTTTGAAGTAACAGCTTGCTCAGGAAAGACAATGTTTGTTTTTTCAATTGTTCTTTCAAAAGAACAAAAAAAGGGTTTCACCCTGAATTTATGTGGAGGGTTTTTTTTTTGAGAAATGGCAGAGATCAGCTGGCCAGCTCATAGCAAGCTTTCCTTCTGCTTGGCTTGTTTTTAGCAGGCTTCCCACCAATCTATCCAGACAAAACAAGCAATTCTCCAAACCAGCCCCAGTGGTGTCTACAGCAAAGAAGGCAGTTATCACCATGTTATTTTTCAGACACCTTTTAAAACAAGATAATCCAATGTCCATGGTGAACTTTCAATAACCCCTTTTAAAGAACTGCTCCAGTTTTGTCCACAAAATTTGAAATTAATTCCTTTTCTCAGACCCCTTCAAAACTTTCATCTGCCAAGCAAAATTAAAGCACATTTGTAAGGACAGTAATTGGCTAAAAAAACCAAAGAACAAAGAAAATTACAGCACAGGAACAGGCCCTTCGGCCCTCCAAGGATCTGTATCCCTCTGCTCCCTGCCCATTCATGTATCTGTCTAGATAAATCTTAAATGACGCTATCGTGCCCGCCTCTACCACCTCCGCTGGCAACGCGTTCCAGGCACCCACCACCCTCTGCGTAAAGAACTTTCCACACATATCTCCCTTAAACTTTTCCCATCTCACCTTGAAATCATGACCCCTAGTAATTGAGTCCCCCACTCTGTGGGGGGGAAAAAGCTTCTTGCTATCCACCCTGTCTACACCTCTCATGATTTTGTAGACCTCAATCAGGTCCCCCCTCAACCTCTGTCTTTCTAATGTAAATAATCCTAATCTACTCAACTTCTCTTCATAGCTAGTGCCCTCCATACCAGGCAACATCCTGATGAACCTCCTTTCCACCCTCTCCAAAGCATCCACATCCTTTTGGTAATGTGGCAACCAGAACTATACACAGTATTCCAAATGTGATCAAACCAAAGTCCTATACAACTGTAACATGACTTGCCAACTCTTGTACTCAATACCCCATCCGATGAATGAAAGCATGCCGTATGCCTTCTTGACCACTCTATCGACCTGCGTTGCCGCCTTCAGGGTGCAGTGGACCTGAACACCCAGATCTCTCTGTGCGTCAGTTTTCCCCAGGGCTTTTCCATTTACCGTATAGTTTGCTCTTGTATTGGATCTTCCAAAATGTATCACCTTGCATTTGCCTGGATTGAACTCCATCTGCCATTTCTCCACCCAACTCTCCAATCTGTCTATATTCTGCTGCAATCTCCGACAGTCCCCTTCACTATCTGCTATTTCACCAATCTTAGTGTCATCTGCAAACTTGTTAATCAGACCACCTGTACCTTCCACCAGATCATTTATGTATATCACAAACAACAGTGGTCCCAACACGGATCCCTGTGGAACATCACTGGTCACAGTTCTCCATTATGAGAAACTCCCTTCCACTACAACTGTCTGTCTCCTGTTGCCCAGCCAGTTCTCTATCCATCCAGCTAGTACACCCTGGATCCCATGCAACTTCACTTTCTCCATCAGCCTACCACGGGGAACCTTATCAAACGCCTTACTGAAGTCCAAGTATATGACATCTACAGCCTTTCCCTCATCTATCAACTTTGTCACTTCCTCAAAGAATTCTATCAAGTTAGTAAGACATGACCTTCCCTGCACAAAACCATGCTGCCTATCACTAATAAGCCCATTTTCTTCCAAATGTAAATAGATCCTATCCCTCAGTATCTTCTTCAGCAGCTTCCCCACCACTGACGTCAGGCTCACCGGTCTATAATTACCTGGATTATCCTTGCTACCCTTCTTAAACAAGGGGACAACATAAGCAATTCTCCAGTCCTCCGTGCTCAAGGATGCTGCAAAGATATCTGTTAAGGCCCCAGCTATTTCCTCTCTCACTTCCCAACACTTTAGAATACCCAACACTTCCCCCCCCACTCCTTATGCCACCTTGACCTAGAGTAATCAAACATCTATCCCTAACCTCAACATCTGTCATGTCCCTCTCCTCAGTGAATACCGACACAAAGTACTCATTAAGAATCTCACTCATTTTCTGTGACTCCTCGCATAACTTCCCTCCTTTGTCCTTGAGTGGGCCAACCCTTTCTCTAATTACCCTCTTGCTCCTTATGTACGAATAAAAGGCTTTGGGATTTTCCTTAACCCTGTTTGCTAAAGATATTTCATGACCCCTTTTAGCCCTCTTAATTCCTCGTTTCAGATTGGTCCTACTTTCCCGATGTTCCTCCAAAGCTTCGCCTGTTTTCAGTCGCCTAGACCTTATGTATGCTTCCTTTTTCCTCTTTGCTCGTCTCACAATTTCACCTGTCATCCATGGTTCTCTAATCTTGCCCTTTCTATCCCTCATTTTCACAGGGACATGTCTGTCCTATATTCTAATCAAGCTCTCTTTAAAAGCCTTGCACGTATCAAATGTGGATTTACCCTCAAACAGCTGCTCCCAATCCACATTCCCCAGCTCCTGCCGAATTTTGCTATAGTTGGCCTTCCCCCAATTCAGCACTCTTCCTTTAGGACCACTCTCGTCTTTGTCCATCAGTTTTCTAAAACCTATGGAATTGTGATCACTATTCCCAAAGTAATCCCCTACTGAAACTTCAACCACCTAGCTGGGCTCATTCCCCAACACCAGGTCCAGTATGGCCCCTTCCTGAGTTGGACTATTTACATACTGCTCTAGAAAACCCTCCTGGATGCTCCTTACAAATTCTGCTCCATCTAAACCCCTAACCCTAAGTGAATCCCAGTCAACGTTGGGAAAATTAAAATCTCCCATCACCATCACCCAGTTGCTCCTACATCTTTTCATAATCTGTCTACATATTGGTACCTCTATCTCACGCTCGCTGTTGGGAGGCCTGTAGTACAGCCCCAACATCGTTACTGCACCCTTCCTATTTCTGAGCTCTGCCCATATTGCCTCACTGCTCGAGTCCTCCATAGTGCCCTCCTTCAGCACAGCTGTGATATCCTCTTTGACCAGTAATGCAACTCCTCCACCCCTTTTACCTCCATCTCTATCCCGCCTGAAGCATCTATATCCTGGGATATTTAGTTGCCAATCTTGCCCTTCCCTCAACCAAGTCTCAGTAATAGCAATAACATCATACTCCCAGGTACTAATCCAAGCCTGAAGTTCATCTGCCTTACCTACTACACTTCTTGCACTAAAACAAATGCACCTCAGATCACCTGTCCCTTTGCGTTCATCATCTGCTCTCTGCCTACTCTTCCCCTTAGTCACACTGACTTCATTATCTAGTTCCTTACAGGCTTTAGTTACTACCTCCTTTCTGTCCACTAACCACCTCATTTGGTTCCCATCCCCCTGCCACATGAGTTTAAACCCTCCCCAACAACGTTAGCAAAAGCAGCCCCTAGGACATTGGTTCCAGTCCTGCCCAGGTGTAGACTGTCCGATTTGTAATAGTCCCACCTCCCCCAGAACCGGTCCCAATGTCCCAAAAATCTGAACTCCTCCCTCTTGCACCATCTCCCAAGCCACTCATTTATCCTGCCTATTCTTTCATTTCTACTCTGACTAGCTCGTGGCACTCTAGCAATCCTGAGATTACTACCTCTGAGGTGCTACTTTTTAACTTGGCTCCTAACTCCCTAAATTCTGCTTGTAGGACCTCATCCTGTTTTTTACCTATATCATTGGTGCCTTCCAAAAGGGAAGAGTTGGTTGGACTTTCAGGAAAGTGCATGGTACAACTATGTTAAGCTTGGAAAAAAAAACACAGCTTTGTGTCTTAATCATTCTACCATTTTAATCAGCAGCCAAATCTTGGAACAAGTCGTTTAATCCCTTATTCTTTGATTATTAATTATATCACTAAGGCCGCAATTGTGCGAATAATGAAGATGAGAAAAGTTCTGAAACATCAGCAATTACTGGCAGAGGTACTGAACCAATTGTCCTCCAGGTTCAAACCCAGGGTCCCAGTCATTAAGGTACGTTCACCAGATACTTGCATACAGTTTATCTATTCCTTAATTTAAAAAAAAATGTATTAATGTATATGTATAAGAACAGCCAAGGTGACAATTTCTCTTCTGTCAAGTGGAACCCATTTTGTGCGATTGCCTTACTGAAGGAAGACATAGCTGTTATTGATGACTTCTGAAAAGCAAATAAACTGTACACTTTCTAACTTGTTTTTCAAACTCTTGGAAATGCTTTCTTAGGTGGAATTATTTAGAGGTTTAATAAGGGGTCATGTGTAATTGGATAAAGTAAAATTAATTTTTTGCAGTATTAGTGTCTTCAGAGATGGCAAAAATTATGAATGCAGGTTACTTTGCATAAAAGGTTGGCTTCAGAAACAACATTCTTAACCTGTTAGCTACATTAGATACCTATCTCACAGAGGGTGATGCTTAAAAATAATTTGCCTCTCAGCTAGAATTGAATTTTATATAAAATTGATTGTGGTTGTATGCTATGGTCATTCCAAGGCATTAAGATGTTGAGGCAGTAAGACAGGAGCAGAAGTGGGCCATTTGGTCCATCAGGTCTGCTGCTGTGCCATTCACCTGAGATCATGACTGATCTGATGATCATCAACTCTCCTTTCTTGCCTTTTCCCCATGAGCACTGGTTCTCTAACTGATTAAATGAGTCTTACGTTAAAGAATTCCACTTGCCATCCCACATATTTGTCAGTGGCAAACTTATCAAGAATACATTCATTTCCCTCGTCTGAATCATTAATTCATATTGTAAATAATTGTCATTCTGGCAGTGATCATGAGGCTCTCCAGTAGTCAGAGATTATCATGCTGAAAGTAGCCCCACTTATCCCAACTCTTCTTTTAGCTAGCCCATTCTATATCCATGCTAATATACCAACCCCGAGACTATTGTGAGTTCTTCTCTTAGAAAAAAGGCCAGCATTTGAATGCCTTTTGGCAATCTAAGTACATTACATCTACTGGTTTCCCTTTTAATCATCATGCATGTTATCTCCTCAAAGAATTCTCATAAATTTGTCACAAGGAAATAGTTGGATTCTGTCACAATGGTTTGTCATTTGGACAACTTCAGTATGAGAGTCGTTGTGAAGGGTGCTGATCATCATCAGCGAACATCCCCGTTTTGACCTTACTATGGAGAAAAAATTAATGGAGTGAGTGGCCTGTTTTAGTGCTCATTATTGTGTGGTTCTCAAAGAGCCACGAACCAAAATGTCAACACATTCTTGATCCTGTGCCACATAACTTTGTTCCATTGTGAATGTTCACCTCAAAATAAAATTGATAATGTTGTGAAGCAAGGAGAAAAATAAATAAAATTGGTTTGGTTTTGTTTCCAAGGATAAAACAATTACTTTATGCAACAGTTCGGGTAACAAATTATGGGTGTGATGCAATCTCTTTAGCAGTCCCGAAGTGTTGATGAGAGCCCTGAAATTGCACCCCCATATATCAATTAGCACCTTCAATAGGAATGAAAAGGAGAGCAAAAGAGATAATGTATTACTGGCTGAATTGAGAACACCTATCAAAATAAAGTAAAAACTTTTCTGATATTATAAGTCCAAGGCTAGTAGTTCAGATTCCAGTGAATTTGATATTGATCTTCTAAATATCTAATGAAGTCAACCAAATCTATTTTTTTTCACTTTGCTAAATTTTCTGAAAACTTCTATCCATGATAAATAAAGATAAAATACACCACATGAGGTTGAGTGCATCCTGAGCTGACCAAAGGATATCGCTCCTTATATTAAACTCACAATCTATTTTGTCCCTTTAAGCATTGCAAATTCTTCATTGGTAAAACTGGCCATCCAATACAGATTTGGCAGGTAAAGCTTTGACAAAATTAACAAAGGACACCAACTGGCCAAGGTTTGCAATTGCTGAAAGTGGTAAGTCAAACTTAAATGGTGCTAAACTGATGTGAATTTGAAACAGAAGACCGTGGTAAGGCAGTCTAATGTTTATTTTTTAATTATAAAGGTGGACGTGTAGTGGCAGATAGGTTGTTGGAGGGGATTCTGACGGGGACAGGCATTTGGAAAGCCAAATTAGGGATACTCAACATGGCTTTGTATGTGGGAAATCACGTCTCACTAGCTCGACTGAGAGTTTTTTGAAGAAGTGACAAAGGCAGAGCGGTAGACATCAATACGGACTTCAGCAAGGCATTTGGCAAAGTTTTGCATGATAGACTGGTTAGCAAGGTTAGATCACATGGAAGCTAATGGCAAAATTGGTTTGAAGGTGACAGAGGATACTGTTTGAGAGTGGTTTTTCAGACTGGGGGCCTGTGACCAGTGGTGTGCAGCAAGAATTGGTGCTAGGTCCACTGCTTTCTGTCGTTTAATTAAATGATTTTTCTATGAATAAGGAGGTATGGTTAATAAGTTTGCAGATAACACTAAAATGCGTGGTGCAGTGTACAGTGAAATAGGTTATCTCAGAGTACAAAGGTTAGATGGGCCAGTGGGGGAAGAGTGGCAGGTGGAGTTTAATTTGGATAATTCTGAGGTGTTGCGTTTTGGTAAGGCAAATACAGACGTTGCTGGAAAATCTCAGCAGGTCTGGCAGCATCTATGAAGAAAAATCAGAGTTAACGTTTTGGATCCAATGACCCTTCCTCAGAACTGACTTTTCTTCAGATGCTGAGCTTTTCCAGCAACTTCTGTGTTTGTTCCTGATTTACAGCATCCGCAGTTCTTTCAGTTTTCACTTGATGGTAGGGCCCTGGGAAGTGTTGCCAAACAGAGACCCCATAGGTATGGGTGCATAGTTCCTTAGAAGTGGAGTTTTGCGTAGACCGGGTGGTGAAGAAGGCATTTGGCATGCCTGCCTTCATTGGCCGGTGTATGAAGTATAAGAGTTGAAATGTACAGTTGCCACATGACAGGACACTTTAGGCTTGTTAGGCCACTTTTAGAAAACTGTTTCAGAGATAGTAGGAACTGCAGATGCTGGAGAATCTGAGATAACAAGGTGCAGGACTGCTGTGTTCATCCAGCTCTGCACCTTGTTATCTCTTATTTTAGAATACTGTGTTCAGTTCTGGTCTCCCTGCTATAGAAAAGTTGTTGTTAAACGTGAAAGGGTTCAGAGAAGATTTACAAAGTTGTTGCCAGGATTGGAGGGTTTGAGAGAGAGGCTGAATAGGCTGGCGCTTTTTTCTCTGGAGTGTCGGAGGCTGAGGGGTGACCTTTTAGAGGTTTTTAAAATCATAAGGGGCAGAGAAAGGGTGAATAGGCAATGTCCTTTTTCCCAGGATAGGGAAGTGCAAAACTAGAGGGCATAGGTTTAAGGTGAGAGGAGAAAGATTTAAAGGGGACCTAAGGGGCCACTTTTAATCGCAGAGGGTGTTGTGCATACAAAGTGAGCTGCCGTAGGAAGGGTTTAGAGGGATATGGGCCAAATGGGACTAGAACAGTTTAGGATATCTGGTCGGCAAGGATGGGTTGGACTGAAAGGTCTGTTTCCATGCTATACAACTCTGTGACTCTACGTAAATGAGCAATTGTGTAATTGGGGACGATGTAAGCAATGACTTTCATTTCATTTGCTGTCTGATTTGTAAAACTGTTCATGGGCTGTTATTAACAACGCTATTTGATAGCTTTTTGCCATTTCTGAAGATGCTACCTGTAAGCAGAGTTTTATTTATTGGCGATTGTTATCTTTTTACTTTATTACTCTGCTTCTTTCCCTTTTTGCTTTTAGAATAAATTTTGTAATCTGTTTTTAAAAAGGACAATAACATGTAATTGCAATTAAGGATATTGGTTATTTAATAAATGATACCAGAATTTGGCACGTATGATTTATCAGGAATATCAAAGATTCCCTCCAGCTATCGATTCCCTACTTTGCATAAAAAATAGTGTAACCAAAAAAAACATCTCATAGAATATGCTTTCCTAGAATATTGACTTGGTAGTATGTTCATCAGATGCATTTTGGAACCTGATTTTTAGATAGTTGTTTAATATTTACCAGAAGCTTTGGGATCAGGTCACATTCAAATGTTTTGGTTTCGCAATCTCTGCTATTATATGTATTGATATTACACTCACTTTTCCAGTAAACCTATTGTACACTTGCTGATATTAGAATCATCCTGAGACACACACCACCTATTTTAACTCAGCTCATTCATGTATTAGCCCAATTCTTAAGGTGATGAATCTTCTATTTATTATTGGCCTTTTGAACTTGTTGTCACTGGTAGTGTTAATGAGAGGTGGTTAGTTTGATGTCCCATTCGCAACATTTAAAATGACAAGTTCCAAGATAAATTCAGAACAGAGGTTGGTTACTTGCAGCAAAACATTCTCGATTCATAACTAGCTCCTATTAAGTCATTTGATGCTACTTAGGTATGTACTCAATTCTATAAACTATATCCTTCTTTATAT
Organism: Rhincodon typus; assembly: GCF_021869965.1. NCBI lineage: Eukaryota > Metazoa > Chordata > Chondrichthyes > Orectolobiformes > Rhincodontidae > Rhincodon > Rhincodon typus. The sequence goes on along the minus strand of NC_063333.1, from coordinate 58,705,287 downwards.
TAGTTATATTTCAACTTCTACTCCTTGACCCTAAATTTTGTGTGCAACAGTGAACTACCCTGCATATCCCTGTCCAGCTTATTTTGATTGAACAACAGCTTTAGCCATATGGCAAAGTTATGTGGACAGAAATCAGCTATCATCATGTATCAGTTGGGTCTAATTCTAATTGATGCTCATTGATCTGATTCAGGTTAAGATTCAAATATTTGGTGTGATTCAGCATTTGGTTTGGCTGCAGTGTTTCCTATTAGCCTTTTTGGTACGCCCCAGCATAAGGGAAGAGAGCGAGAAAATAAAACAGTAGAATTAATTGTTTGAATCAAAGAGCATAGATTCATTGAGTTTTGTTTCTTTGACTCTTAATGTATGATTACAGCCTGCAATTATTTATAGTTAGCCACTGTTGTGAAATATTAAATAGTTTGCTTCTGTTTTAATTTAATGTAAATTAGTTGTAAAGGCTATTTTAAAATATATTACAAAAATATTGACAAAATTTATTATTAATGATTTCCTTGTTAGTAATCTTTTTGTAGTCTTGCAGCAATTAAATTCTTTTGCAGTTAAATGCTGGAGCAACATTCAGGTTGTCCTTTGTTTCTCTCACTTTAAAAGTGATGCACAGTAGCAATTCTGGCATGAAATGTAAAACAGGCTCTGATTTGCTATTGCTCAAGTTAATAATGAAACTTCACTGCAGTCAGGTGTAAAATGTTATCTTCAGTTACGTTAATGCAATGTTGAAAAAGCAGAGACAAAAACAATTATTTTTCATTTATCTAAAAAAACCCAAAACTAACATATAATTCAAAATACACGATCCGGAGACTGGTCATAAGCACACTTGCGTTTATATTACACAAAGTTGGTCACTCAGCTGCAATGCATATCTCCTGTGTTGGTAAATTTTTTAAACCATTTCTCTGAAAGCAATCTTTGAATATTGCAGAGGTTGGTTAGGCACACAGCACAGTTAAAATTTTGTTGCTGTTTAAAATATCAGTGGATAGTTGGCAAACTGCTGAACTAGATTAGCTGAAGTTTTGCTATGGTCCTCATATCTTTGAATATTTGGAGCAAATTAATTGTTTGTGACTGACACTTAGGCTGTGATACAGATGCAGTAGTGCATCTTTGTGCAGCTGTTAGAATGTACCTGTGACAATATTATGAGTTGTCAATGCAAAAGATGTAAAAAGTAATATTTCAAAAGAACTGTTCAGTTGCACAAGATCAGATGCAAGCTGTGCTAAAATAGAACAGACTGAAAATATTCAACACGTTAGGGCAATGTAGTGGAGAAGGGAAGATAACATTTCAGGTTGCTCCTTTCATCAGAATCTGAAAAGTTCACTTTTTTTTCTCCTCTTCATAGACTCCATCTGACCTGCTGAGTTCTTGTAGTTTTTTTTTTCTAATACTAACATTTGTTGTTTGATTTTTGTGAAACTGAGCTGTTGAGCCATTTTATGATAGCTTGGCAGAGTATGGCATAAATCTTGTATTTGTTCACCAGCGTGTGGTAAATAATCATTACCACTTGAACCAGAAGAATATCAAATTTTGCTTGACTGTATGCCATGAACTACTGCTAACCTGTGGTACTAGATCAGTTATAAGAGATAACCAGGTGTAGAGCTGGATGAACACAGCAGGCCAAGCAGCATCAGAGGAGCAGGAAGGCTGACGTTCCGGGCCTAG
>NC_063333.1:58682413-58703183 GCF_021869965.1 Rhincodon typus | reverse complement strand
CTAGGCCCGGAACGTCAGCCTTCCTGCTCCTCTGATGCTGCTTGGCCTGCTGTGTTCATCCAGCTCTACACCTGGTTATCTCAGATTCTCCAGCATCTGCAGTTCCTACTGTCTCTGTACTAGATCAGTTGTTGGAAAGGTGACTAGAAGTTACTGAAGAGTTGATTCTCTGCACATTTGTATTGTCAGGTACCTGTTCAATGTAAAATATCAAAACTTTGCATTTGCACCACCTCATTATCTAATTTTTCCTTTGCAGAAATGCATCGACATACTGATAGAAAAGGAGTATTTGGAGCGTGTGGATGGGGAAAAGGACACATACAGTTATTTGGCTTAATATTATAAAAGTGTCTGAATAAAACTTCATTCCTAAGACATGCTGGCTTTGAATACAGAGAATGCTATTAGTTTTGTGATAAAGATGGGATTGTAAAAGATTGCATTCTTGAACTCCATTGCAGCCAGTCTGCTGCCTGCTGGACCTCTAGTAAGAGTGGAAACCACCAGCCAGTCACATTTACTTTACAGAACTGTTCTCAGGATTGCTACATTTCAATATGTAAATATCAAAAAGAAACCCCTAACCTTAATACAGTAAAATGATAAAAAAGGAATTGAATCTTCTACATCGGGGTTGCATGCTACTGCCTTTCTGCATTTAAAAACCTTACTTCAGCTATACATGGCCACCACTGCTCTGAATGTAAGGGGCAGCAGGGAAAAATAAACTAATTTATGAATGCAATGTTGGCAGCACTTTCCGAAAGCATACTAGTGAATTTGAACGAGCCCTTTAGAAAAATGTGTAATCTGCATTATCTGCTATGAGAAAAACCATTTGTATAGTGTGGTTCATTTTTTAATGTGTGATAAATAAAATTTAATGATTTCTGTAAATAGTCTGATGCTTTAATACTTATTTTGCTGGGTTTAAAAAAACTTCAGATTGTAAGGCATCCCTCACTAACAATCCCTTAGTGCAACATTGTTATACTCAATGTAGAAACATATCCAACCTACAACAAAAACCAATGTTTAGCTTTTAGTGAAAATATTCTGAATGCTCAATAATCTTGTTTAGCAATTTTTAATGGGCTAGAGTACTTGAATTTATTTAGCACATTTATCTCTGAAGGCAATAGTTTTGGATCAGTTGGGGGGTAAGTGGGCACATGTCTTATTCTCTTTCCATTTGTTTATTCAATATTGAAATTGGGAGCTGATGTAATTGTCAAAAACACAGCAATACTGCTTTTTCAAGTATAAGCTTGAAAGGATGGGTTATTAGAGTAGATTTTGTGAGGGGAAAATTATATTTTTGCACTCGGAGAAAGGAGTATGCCTATGGATTCTATTTGTTTCTTGCCATTGAGCCAATTTTGGATCCTGCAACTGGAAGTCTGTTTCCATTAGGGTTCCGTAAAGCTCATTAAATAAACAGCATTAAATAAATAACTTATAAAAGTTACTATAACAGGTGGGCAAAATTAAGATGTGACTAATTTTATAATTTGCAAACTTAATGAGAGCTGACTGCTGGCAGATATTAATTGGGTGGTCAGGAAAGTGGCACATATTCAATGCTTTAAGAAGTAGGGAAGACCTTGCTACACATGTTCCGTTAATGAGTCCACTTATACAAACCTGTATGTGTTCCTTTATTCAAAGTTATGAGCTTAGGTGGATTGTATCTTAAATGTTAGGAAGGTGTTTCACACTGCACAAATGCTTAAAACAAAAACAGCAAGTCCAATATTTGAAGTATCATGAAAATTCAAGTTCTTTTTATTGATAATTGCACCAACAGCTCACCATACTGGTGTATAGTAAAAGTAGATATAAAACTGGCAGCTTTTGAAAAATGATTCATTATTTCAGTATAAATTATTGTCACAGTAGTTAATTAACCAGAGTTGTTTAAATATGTTTCCATACAGTACATAGAAATCCTGAAATATTAAAGCAGCTGCCTGTATAACTGAGGCAGTTTAATTTTATGGGATTTCCATCTCTCTCTCTATACCAACATACTTAAGGGCATCAGCTTGACTGTACCTAGAAAAAAAACAAAAAAGTGATCAATTTAGTCCAGCAATTTTCCAAACACTTTCAAAACTGTTAATTTTCCTTTTTAACTCGACACCCTTCAATTTAGGTGATCATAAATTTGTAACTGCTTGATGTAACTTCATCATGAACCTCCAACTGTGTTAGACAAAAGGAGACCAAAACATAAACCTGTGACTATGGTGTTTAAGTAAAAGTTTCTCTGCCACAGTGCATTTCAGATATTCCATGAACTATGCACATGGACAAGGAGCTGTATCTACAGGCATAGAGATGTTCTCATATACAAAATTCTGAGGACTGGATGCTGAGAAACTTTTTTCCCCTCCCGGACAACAATCAGGCCTAGGATTAGTTATTTAGGACAGGAGAAAAAAAGTTCTTTACTCTTGACAATTTAAGGTGTTTGGAATTCGACTCCAGGAGGTTGTGCTTGTTCACGTTAATAAGACAGAATGGTAGAATTTTGAGACGAAGGATTTGTAGGTAGGGCAGTGAAATAGCATGAGTTGTGGTAGATGATCAGCTTGATCTTACTGAATTGGTAGAATACCAAATATTCTGATTAGTTGGGCACAAAGCTTGAGAATCAAACAATATAAATTCAAGATGTTCCTGGACACAATTAGCAGTCACAGATTATACCTTGACGGAATAAAGAATAAAATCAATTTATTTGTGTTGGGGGGAGGGGAGGAGGCTAGATGCTGAGATGATGATTCCCCACATGGGAAATCCAAAAGTTTGAGAAGTTTGAAAATTAAGACAGACAATGAGAAATTTCTTGAGGGCTGTTTATCTTTGAAACCCTCTCCCACAGAGGACTGGTTCATTGAATGCATTCAAGGTCCATCCTGTACAGATTTGTTAGTTATGCAGCACTAAAGCCTCAATCAAATCAGTCCTGATGTCATTGTATAGCACAACAGGCCAAGGAACCTGGTCCTATTTCTCATGTTATACAATGAGCATAATTGTAGTAACACCTCATGATGTCCTATTTCTATCGTTGGCTTCCTTCATTTGCATCATCTAACCATCCAGATAGTTCTCAATTATTAATGTCAAAATACAATGTGCACAACTACAAAAACAGCTATGCAATTTTGGCAGAGAAGTTTAACAAGGGACAGTTCCAATGTTATTTATTTCAGCCACCATCTGACACCTTCCAAGACAATACTGAACTTGACCAGATGGTTTAGGCTCAACCGTTTTGATTTGCAATTCAAATAATGTTCAAATTATTCAGGTCACTAGCGCTTAAAAGTAAAGGCTGACAGTACTTCATAACTGTGCTATACTGAGTGACAGTATCACAACCCAATGGTTTTCCTTTGTACAAGAAAAGTCTTAAGGTTTATTCCTACTTACAGATATGACAAATGTAGTGATCCCCAAGTCACTGAGATAAAGAAATTGTTTTTGAAATGCTGGAAAACTAAATTTACGTGGATGAACCAATTTCAAAATGTATTTTGCTTTAACGCTTGCACATTCATCATCAGATCTTTTGACTTTAGCAATGCTCTAACATTAGAATTCCATCAGAACATTTTGAAACAAATCCTATTCTCCTAAACACTTGTACTGCTAAATAAGGAAGTTCATACCTGTAGTCAAAGAATAATTCTTCTCCAGTCTGGATTGCTCTTTTGGCAAAGATACCAATTCTATGGTCTCCATTCACCATCATTACTAAAATCAAGATAAAAAATATGAATTCATAAATTCCAGCTATAGTGCCAACCATGGCTCAGCTGGTAGTATGAAGTCCGAGTCACTAGGTTTCAGATTCAAATCCAACCTCAGGGCTCAAACAAAAATTAAGACGAACTTCTTTGCAGTAGAGGGAATTGCTGCACCATCAAGGATGCCATCTTTTGGGATGGCATCTTAAACTTAGCCATTAAAGATTTACAGAGTCAAAGCAGATCAACAGTTGAGCTACTGTATTGTTTTGGCCAAAATAAGTCACTCGATCCACAAAAACGCTTCAATACGATTAATATGTACCCTATGGAATGGCCTTGCTATTTGCTCTATTGTATAAAAATGATAAAAGGAATGAATTCAGAGTGAACACCTAGATTGGACCATACAAGCCCAAATAACCCTATAAAGTCATCCTTCCAAATATCTAAGGGCTTGTATGAAAATTGTGGAGCATTATCCCACAGACTAATTAAGAAAGCAGCCTGCCATGAGACACATCCATTGAATTAACTTAGACCTGATCCATTCGTTGTGCGATTACTTAACCCGGTCTATCGAATGCAAGCAGTTGTAAGTTGTTCCTTCACCAAACTGACATCTCATTTAGTGGTATGCCTTGTGCTTATCCCAGCATGCCCTACTGTATACTTCTTCAATCCAGATTTGATGGTACTAACTTCCTACAAGTGAACATATAAAAAGTTCTCTTGTTGTGCCATAACACTTCCATGATTCTGTGAAGAAAGCAGAATTCCTGAGGCGAGGTGAGTGACCGCTGTTAACATCAAAACCAGCATTTCGTCTAGTGTGACCACTAAAATCAATGGAAAATAGGGAGGAGGTTGGGGTTGTACCTAACACTAAGAGATTGTTGTAGTTGTTGTTTTATAACCCTTATCTCTGGACATTGCTCGAGGTTTCTCTGGGTACTGTCCATTTTTCTCCCTCCATGGGCATGGGCATCGCTGGCTAGGCTAGCTCACTCTTATTTGCTCAAGATGGTGGTGGTAAGCTACTTTCTTGAACCACAGTAGACTATATGGGACTTTTCATAGAGGAAAGATGGAGGACACAGGCCCGTATTCTCTAGAGTTCAACAAAATGAAAAATTATCTAATTTAAACTTCAAATATTCATAAAAGGCTGGGCAAAGTGGATGCAGAAAGAATGTTTTCCTTTGCTGGGAGCTAGAAGTGGGATGTCCTGGTACTAAGGGACAATGTATCAGAATAAGGGGCAAACCATTTAGGGCTGAGACAAGGAGGAATTTCTTCAGAGGGTAGTGAATCTTTGGCATTTTCTTTTAAACCCCAGGGTTGTAAAAATAAAAGTGATGATTTACTCATGACATCAAGGAATATACCACAGGAAAAAAGTGTTGAAATGGCTGATCAACCATCACCCAGAAAAGGTAGAGTAGGATTGAAGGCTTGAATGGCTTACTTCTACTCATTTCAATATAGTTACTCCCACAGTGCTGTTGTTATGAAGAACAAAACACTACCTTGAAAGACACAAGCAACAGTTGCATGGGAACAACACTACCTGTAAGTTGCTCTTTCAAACAAAAAAGAACCTAATCATTATTACCAGTGTTACTTGTACCAATTTGCATAACACAAGCATCCACATTTCCTAAATTACAATAAGGACTACATTTCAAAATCACTTTGGCTACAATGTGCTTATATCGAAGACAAAGTTGTTCTCTTCTTCACATCATTTAAAATCCACTTTAAACAAATTTTGTTTATAGATACGTAAATTGAGCATTGGCTGATTGCAGTGTCTCTAACAGACTTAACTCTTGTGTTCAGATATTTAGGAGGGGGACATGTACTTTGGTTGTACTGTAACTGTAAAATCAAAAAAGGTTCGTCAGCCAACATCCTTTTGATAAACTTTAGAAAAAGCAAAATGATACTCACCTTTGGCATAACAATTAGGATTGACAGAATGGTTTGCAAATCGTATTTTGTTACCCTTGCGTGTTGCATCAACAACAAAGTCTGAAATAGACGAAGGAATATTATGAAGTGACATTTACATTTTCATAATTCTGAATGCTTTTACTTATTCAGGTTATTTAAGCTGGGAATGTTTGTACCATTGTTAAGGTTGAAAAGGAAGCTGCACATATATTTGTCATAAACTTTGCCACGGCGATCAGCTTCATCCTGAGATATAATCTGAAAAACAGCTTGCATTAGTTATTGCATCACTACATAATAGAAAATAACTCTATTGACATCTGTGACCTTAAAACTATGATTAAATCAGAGAGACTTGTAGGGACTTCAAAGAATTCAAGACAGAACAGTAACACCCCACTCACTTTTAAAACACAAAAGCAGCAACATAACATTGAGTATAGGAGTTGGGATGTTATGACCAATGAAGACAAGCATTCCAAACAGTGTCCACCTGTGAAGCCACTTTCAAGGTAATATGCACCTGCACCTCTTGGGCTCTACAATTAACTGCATAAGTCCCGCCCTGGTTTGCCTTACCAAAATGCAAGACCTCACGTTTGTCTAAATTAAACTGCATCTGCCCCTCCTCGGCCCTGAGCCCATTTGATCAAGGTCCCATTATACGCAATCATCTTCACTGCCCACTACATTGCCAACTTTGGTGTCATCTGTAAAATTATTAACCATACTTCCTATTTTCATACCCAAATCAACTATATAAATTTGAAAGCAGTGGGCCCTGCATCGATCCTTGTGGCACACTGCTGGTCACAGGTCTCTAGTGTGACAAGCAACCCACAACCACCACTCTCTTCAAGCCAATTGTATGTCCAAATGGCTAGATCTCTTTGGATCCCTGTGATCTAACCTCACCAACCAGTCTACCACGTGAAACCTTGAACGCCTTGCTGAAGTCCATATAGACAACGTCTACTGCTCTGTCTTCATCTATGTTCTTGGCCACCTCTTCAAATGACTCGAGACATGAGTGCTCACGCACAAAGCCATGTGTAAAGCCTGTCCCTCAGAATTCCCTCCAATAACTTACCAACCACCAACATAAGGCTCACTGGTCTATAGTCCCCTGGCTTTTCCTTACCGGCTTTCTTAAATAATAACAGAACATTAGCCAACCTCCAGTCTTCTAACACCTCACTTGCGGCTGTTGATGAAATGAATACCTCACCAAGGGGCCCAGCAACGTTTTCCCTAACTTCCCACAAAGTTCTGGGAAACATCTGATAAATTACCAGGAATCAATCTATTGTTTAGCATTTTAAGACCTCCAGAGCTCTTCTATAATAAACACTTTTCAAGAAATCACTATTCATTTCCCCAAGTTCCCTAGTTTCCATGTCCTTCTCCATAGTAAATACTTAAATGAAATATTAGTTTCGTCTCTTACCCATCTCCTATAGTTCCATACAGATGGCCACATTGATCTTTAAGAGGCCCATTTCTCTCCCTATTTTTCAATCCTCCCACTGTAGGGAAGTTATAAAACTGCATATTGCATCTGTACTGAAGACAAAATTTTCTCCAATTAAATATATGGACTGCTGAAGCCATTATTTTCCCTGCTCCAAACAACACTCCCTTATTATTGATCACGTCCCTCTCCCTGGCAGCAGTAGAGCTTTTTTTTAATTCATTAACAGGATGAGGGTGTCACTGGCTAGGCAGCATTTATTGCCCATCCCTAATTTCCCCAAAGGGCAGTTCACAGTCAACTACATTGCTTTGGGTCTGGAGTCATGTAGGCCAGACCAGGTAAGGATGGCAGTGTCCTTTCCTAAAGGACATGAGTGAACCAGATGGGTTTTTCCCAACAATCGACAATGGATTCACAGTCATCATTAGATTGTTAATTCCAGATATTTTTATTAAATTCAAACTCCATCTGCCGTGGCAGGATTCAAACCTGGGTCCCCAGAATGTTATCTGGGTCTCTGGATTAACAGTCCAGTGACAATACCACTAGGTCATTGTGTCCCCTCAAACCATTCTACCTTGAACCTTAGTGTCACAAGATGACTTTTCAACAACATATATGCTAGGACTTAGACTACCTGCTTCCAACTCAGTTATGAACTTGTTCACCTGCTGCGAGACCCTCATCCATGCCTTTAACCTCAACTCAGCTGTTCACAGTGCTTGTCTGGCTGGTCCCCTACATTCTATCTTTTACAAACTTAGGGTCAACCAAAATCTTGCTGTCCATGCCCAACTCTGATCAAGTCCCATTAAAACTATCACCATGCTCATAATGACAGATTGGCTCTCATTTAAGCAATTTCTTGGTTTTGAAAGTTCTTATCCGAATTTTCAAATCCCTCCACAGCCTTACCCTTCCCGCCCTCTAATCTTCTTCCAGCTGCATTGCCCTTCCCTCCTTCTATAATTCTTCTAGCCCCACAACACTCCCAGATATTTGTGACACTCCAATTCTGTCCCAAGTACACCCAATTTAAATTGCTTCACCAGTGTAGCTGCACCTTCAGTTGCCTAGGAGTCTGCTTGCTACATGTCTCCAACACATGCCCGCTTTTAAGGCAATCCTTCAGATCCACCTCTTTAACCTGGCCTTCTATGTTCTCAAGTGTCTTGATGTCATATTTGTTTTATAGTACTCCTATGAAGCAATTTGCAATGTTTATTACAATAAAGACATCATATGAATGTTATTGTTAACAGAACGGACAGGTAAGCAGATGCAACTCCATGCACAGAAACTGTAAAATATCCTGAACAGTTATTTCAACAGAGAAGCAGAAATCAGCATTGCAGACAGAAATTAGAAGATATAAAATGACATAAATTGGATTTATTTAAGAGAATCAGTGAATATAAAAATCAAGCAATGTTGAACTTGTGCATGGATACTGCCAATTTTAATTGGAGATAACAACCACCTCCTGTTGGGGAGTTCCAGATATCTAATTCTGTTCCTACAAAATACTATTTGCTGTCATTATCCCTAGATGGCCCAGCTCTAATTTTAAATTAACAGCAGTTCTGTTGTTTTGAAATTGAGAGCTCCAATTCCCTTTAATCATCTTAAAAGGTATCTTAGAATTTTTGATTTTTAAATAAATAATATTAATGTGCCATCTTAATTCTGTGGCAGTCACATCCATTAATCCTGAAAGCAACTTGAAGCGAGTATATAGGAAAACAAAGTGGATTCAATATGCATTTGTTTTAGCTTTGGAAACGAGACTGAAATGCAATCACATCTATCAAAATTGCATCTTCTCGAATGTATTGTCGATTATTACGAATATTGTGAAGCAGTCAAGCAATCCAATTTCAAATGAATCAGTCAACAGCATGATTTGATTAAAAAAAAATGGTTATTTTACTTACACCCCTCCAGAAGGCTAGGTGATGTAGACAGCTTGCCTCAGTCAAATTTAAGTCCCTCTAAACTACATCCCCATTTAAAGATCACCACTTCATCGAAACACAATTAGTTAAAACACAAGATAAATGAGTTAATTTTTAACATATGTAGCAAATCATAGAATAGAATCATAGAATCCCTACGGTGTGGAAACAGGCCATTCAGCCCAACAAATCCATACTGACTCTCCAAACAGCATCCCACCTCGACGCACTCCCTTACCCCGTTCACTGTAAACCTGCATTTCCCATAGCTAATCCACCTAACCTGCACATCTTTGGACAGTGGGAGGAAACCAGAGCACCTGGCAGGAACCCACAAAGACACAGGGAAAATGTGCAAACTGCACACAGTCACCTGAGGTTGGAACTGAACCTGGGTCCCTGGCACTGAGGTAGCAGTGCTAACCTGAGCCTCCATGCCGCCCTTGCAAGTTTTGCAAGTCTAATTGCATTCATTGAGATCTGTAGCATATTTAGGATAGCAACTGCCACACAGTTTCCACAAAAGTGATTGTCCAAACTAAGTCAAACATACTATAAATCTGCACAAATAAACATAGTTCAGCAGTTTTAGAAGTGACTGGGAATATGCAATTACTTGACAATTAGCACTCAAATTTATAAACAGGCAACAAGTTCTGATATTTAACCCTAACAGTACATGTGACATTTCAACATACCTCTCCACAATATTCAGAGATGAATTCATTTTTCTGCACCGGTTCTTTGATGAAGATGCCCCATCCAGCTACATCAGATGGTGCAAGCAGCAAATGCTATGATACAAAATCAGAAAGCTTTTGATAAGCTATAAAGTGACTTACAATGCAAGTGAAATGATTAATAAAGCAGATTAAACTGCCCACACTGCGATGCTCAGAACATTCACAATTAAAGAGGGGCACTGTGGGCATTAATTCATCATGGACAGCTAGACACAGAATAATTGTAATATGGCTACATAAAGAACAGGTCTCACAACTAAGCAATGAAGGATATAATAAAGAATGGTTTGGGGCGGGGTGGGGGTGGGGCAGGAAATTATACTAAAAGCAGTATTCTACAGACCACCAATATTGGAAGGGAAAAATCAAAAAACAGTAAGAAAATCTATGAAATGAATAAAAGAGAATAATATTACAAACTGTAACAGTTTCCAAATTAAGAAATGGTCAAAGAAAGGGAAGAGTTTTTACAACACATTCAGGATTCCTGTCTTACATAGTATGCAAGGAATGCAAAAGATAGGAATCAATGTTGGATCCAGTAACGGAAATGAACCAGAACAAATAAAGTAAGAGAAATATCTCAGCAATGATCAAAGATAACATAAAAACTTATCAATTTAAAATAAGACAAGACAAGAACAGAATAATGAACTGGCAGAAGAAAAATTGTGACGTAGAATAAAAGCAAAAGCAGGAAAGAAATTGCTTGATAATAAAAATGTAGAAAACATTTTAAAAAGATGATGAAAAGTTCAGACAAAATACATTCTACCAAAAGGCAAAAAGAAACCAGTCAATAATTAAAAACCATCCCCAAATAAAGAAAGCTGGGGTAAAATGAAAACTAAACAAAAATAAAAAACTTGTACAAGTACCCCTTATAATCTCCAAATATAACACATGCCAATTTTTATGTATACTTAAATCTGCTTTATCACCACATATGACACATGCAGTCTTTTGAAAACTGCAATCAAAGTGGCAATTTAGTGACAGAAGTAGTGAGCAAACTTCACTAAGTTAAGGGTTCTTTCATTAATTTGCAAAGCAGCCAGCTCCATGCCCATAAAAATGTAATACTCAAGTAAATCAAACAAGTCAACAGCATTTATCAATTGATTCAATGGAGCACGGGACATGTGTACAAGTTTGTCAGAGCAAAAAAAAGTGTGATTCTTTTAAATAACTATGCATTATCGTGCACAACACATCCAGAAATGGCAACCTTCATTGGTTTGTTACCATGTAGAAGTACACATCCTAACTTCTGGACACATTTTTAGGAAACAGATGAGAATCACATTCAGGCAATCAAATGACAATTTGTCCTTTCTTCTAACTTCCATGAGGCAGTTAGAATGTATAGTAGCAGGGAGATTAATCAAGTCTTATCTAGAGTTAATCACAGGAACTGCAAGCCTGATTAACAATGCCACACTAGATTTAGTTTAATTCCTGTCTGGCAAGATGGCGGCAGGGTAAGTCACTTCATTCAGAGCTCCATGCTGCTCGCCAGTTCCCTTTCCTTTTTTCCTTCTTTCTCCTCTCTGTAGTAATTCTATGCCCCACCCCCGCCCTTTTAACTACCAACCTAAAGGTTTGAGAAGGAGTCGCTGAGGTAGCAGTGGTGGCCTAGCGAGGTGCAGCACCTATATCATTGTGGAGATGGGACTTGGGATTCAGATCTGGACTTGTTTTTTTCTCTCCTCGCTTACCTTTTGACTCTTAACTCTAGTTTTTGTAACCAAGTGGGCGTGAGTGAACGGTGACTTTGTTCACTTTTCGCTGTACTTGTGTATTCCTATATTTAGTACGTGTGATAGATAAATAAAACTAAACCTAAAATAAATAAATAAATTTGATGTGGGACCTGAGATTTTGCTCCATTTTGAGAGTCAGTGCTGCTTGGATTTAGTTTGGTCATAACTGATCCACGAGAACATATAAATTAAACTTAGGAAGAAAAAAAAAAAGAGAGCAGTCGGCAGCCTTTTGATCCTAAAACCTGCTAATAACTTCCCTCGGACACACCTCAAGCTAACTGGTCTACAGTTTCTGGTTATCCGCTTCCATCCCATCCTGAATAACAGACGTATATTTGCTACTTTCCAGACTGATAGCGAATTTTGGAAAACTAACAGCAACACTTGAACTACTTGATTATCCATATCTTTAAAATCCTAGGACGTGGCCCATCAGGACTTAGAGACCTGTCAGCCTGCAGCTCCATTAGTTTGCTCAGTGTTGCTTCCCTCATGATCATAATTTCACAAAGTTCCTCACTCCTTTCCAACTCCTAATTTATGGTTATTCCTGGGATTTTTTTGCAACCCATAAATCAAAGTTTGATTGGATAGTTTTCAAGATACCAGCCAAGGATTTATTTGTCATGATGATAGGGGCAGGGTGTCCAGGGTCAACATGGAAACATATTAGAGATGCAAAAATAACCTACATTATAAATCTAAAACATATATTATGGTAATAACAACATATAACAACACAAACCATCAATTATCACCTTTTTGGATCCTCGTTGGATGCTGCAGTTCTTGCAGGACACATTCTTACTATCCCAGTGATCAGCAGCTCCACAGGTTTGACATAAGTCAGGATCACACTCACGCACAGCAAGGTAACAAGGACACTGCTTGGTGTTACATTGGGCCTTGCAACGACAGCCAGGGAATCTGTTCTGACCTAATGGAGAAAATTTTGCTGAATAAAATATTGGTGTAATTACTAAAGCTCACAACAGATTACATTTTGCATGCTCTCTCATTTTACCATACCATGGTAATCAAATGGCTAAATAAAAGATCAATTACTTAATTTCACTTTATGAATTAAACCTGAATCCAAATCCTACACCAGCCAGGTTGCACGAAAAAGAGTTGCCTTCAAATTAGCGTTAATGCCTTCAATCAATATTCACAGCATTACAATTTGAGAGAAACAACCAATAAATGAAACTGAAACAGATATCTAACTGATAGTACGGATGTACAATCCATCACCTACAGCTTATAACTAAAGTAATTCCTGTCAGGGAAAAACTTTTTTTTGTTATTTTGCCTCTTTAGTCTGTCTAAATTACTATTTATTAACTTTATTCACTGAACACAAATTTCTTTTAGATAGCTTGGAATTTAAGTCAACATTTTACCATTTATTAATCAGAATCATTTTCATAATTGTTAAATATTAGCAATGACACTGCCACTGCAGTACTATTTGCATTGCCAGTTTATAAATAATACAACTGGGATACAATCTGTATGAAAGATGCCATCAAGTTGTCCAATAGAGGAGTGAAATTACTGGAGACCCTTTATCACCAGTAAGCTGCAAACAAATGCAAAGCAAGCTGAAAATGTTTAAATCCCACTAGATTCCAAATGAGGCAGACTTTTATTTGATTTCCCCTTCCCACTAATATGATTGGCACGCTACAGAAAGTGCCCTGATCCACTTGCAATAATGGAGGAACATATCTGATTTATTACTCACTTAGAGGAGTAATTCTTTGTCAGCAAGGCAGAAATTAACTGCCAGACATTGAAGAAACTTGGCAAAAATCGAAGCAAATGGGAATGTTCAGACAGCAATGGAGACTGCGTCACTGACTCTATTCAAGACCAAGTTAGACAAATTTTCGAGTGTCACGAGTTGATGGATAGGCAAAGCAGCGGCCACAATCAGATCAGCCATGATCTTAATGAGGAGCAGGTTGAAGGACAAAATGATCTACTCCTGCTTCTTTTCTTTAATGGTCCTATCTCCAAACTCTTCAATTTCTGCATTTCTACAATTTCTTGCACATTCTGTATTTTAATCACTTCAGTTTTTGATAATTTGTCCATTCAGCTCCTTGTGTAACTTGGTATAACGTTTTTGTTTAATAACACTTCTGTGAAGAGTCTACAACTCCACTACATTAAAGGCAACTTATAAATGCATGTTGCTATTATAAATAAAACACTGGTTTAATTACAATGGTCAACTAAAGGTCGGAAATTCCAATGTTGTCCATTGCCAGAGTTTGCAGATTTCAAAACTGGCAGGAGCAGTGTATAAATCAATAAACAGCAGCATGTAAAAAGAATAGGGCAATAATTATGGGTCACTTTAATCTTCATGTTGATTGGGTTAATCAAGTTGCAAAGGGTAGCTACAAGAAAGTCAGGGATTTCATTAGGAATCATTTCCTAGACCAACTGTCATGGAGCCAAGTAGGGATTAAGCTATCCTGAATATGGTAATCAGTAAGAGTCAAGTTTAATAAATAACCTCAGTAAACGATGTCCTACAAACTATTGATCATAAGATGATTAATCAGTTTGAGTGTGAGAAACCCCGAGTTGGAAACAACTTAATAAAAGGGAAGTACGATAAAATGAAGACAAAGTAGCTAAAGTGGACTGGGCAGATGGATTAGTAGGACAAACAGTAAGCAAGCAGTGGTAAACATTTAAAGAGGTAATTCATGACTCTCAGCAAAAATATAATCCAGTAAGGAGGAAAGAATCTGAGAAAGCAATAAACCAACCGTGGCTGACCAAGGAAGTTAAGAAGAGCATGGAGTTGAAACAAAGAGCATATAAAAGGAGGCAAAAAAAAATCAGTGATAGCCCCAAAGACCGGAATAAATTCAGAATCCAGCAAAGGACTAAAAAGATAGTCCCCATTGTTTTACCAGACCATAGGGTTCCTTTCTCAGAGACAGAATGCGAGAGTTACCATGCCTCAGACTTGGAGAGAGGTTGAGAAGGAGAATCCTTCACAGTAACCTCAGCTGCTGTGGGAATCAAACCCCGTTTTTGGCATCACTCAGTACTGCAAATAAGCCAGCGAACAGAGCTAACCGATAAGAGAAAATAAACTTTAAACAAACTAGCAAGGAATATGAAAACTGACAATAAAAGCTTCTTTAAATATATAAAAAGGAACAGAGGTCAAAGTGGACATATGCCCCCCTTAGAAAATGAATTTGGAGAGATAGTTATGGGGAACAAGGAAGTGGCAGAGGAGTTAATCAGATATTTTGTATCAGTCATAATGGTGGAGGAATTAAGTGTCATCACGATCACTAGAGAAGTAGTACTAGACAAACTAACAGGACTAAAGACAAATATGTCTCCTGGTCCTGATGGCTTCCATCCTAGAATCCTAAAAGTAGCAGCAGAGATAGTGGGTGCATTGGCGGTAATTTCCAAAAATCCTTGGATTCTGGAGTAGTACTAGAGAATTGCCAATGTGATACCCCTATTCAAAAAAAAGATAACCATAGGCCAAATAGTCTACCATTTATTGATAGAATAAGTTATTAAGGAAGTTTGGAAAAATCAATGTAATCTAGCAGTCATTATGACTTGATGAAGGGGAAATTGTGTCTGACTAATTTATTAGAGATTTGCGAGGAAATCACAGATTGGATAGAGGGGAGCCGTTAGATGTGTTGTATATGGACTTCCCGAGGATGTTCAACAAGGTACCTCGGAGAATTTTAAACCATAAGACAAGAGCCTGTGGTGCTATGGATAGCATACTGGCATGGACAATGGGATTGATTAAAAGGCAAGAAAACAAAGTACAAGTGCAAGCTTGCAAGGACCTTAAATTGATTGTAAAAAGCTTCTTTATTTAACTAAAGAGAAAAAAAAGTGAAGACAAATGCAAGTTCCTTACAGTCAGAACCACACAAGTTACAACACAGAATAAAGAAATGGCGGATTGATTAAATACTGACTTTATCTTCTTTTGTAAAGACAGACCACAAATTAACACCCCAAAAATGTTGGAGAATGCAGGACTTGGGGAAACTGATGGGATCAAAGGTTGATAAAATCCACAGAGCCCTGCATTCCACATCTCAAATTGCTTAAGGAAGTAACCAGGGAAAGTGTGGGTGCAAGTACGGTCATTTTCTAGGATTCTATTGACTCTGGACCTGTTACTGTGGATTGGGTTGCAATTGAGAAATTAGGAAAGGTATTAAAGTGCCTATATGGTCAACGGTAACCCCTCATGAAGCTTAATACCACACAGGACAAGGTATCTCACAACAGTTTAAGTCGTAAAAGCTTCAGTGTTGAACATGGCAAACTGGCATAGAAATAGAATTGGCAGGGAACAGCAAGAGTAGATTAAGGATTTCTTTTTCAGATTGGGAACCTGCAACCAGTGGGGGTTCCACAGCAATCAGTCCTGGGACCACAAATATTTACAATATATATTAATGGTTTACAGGAAGGAAACAGATGTACCATAGCCAAATTTGCAGATGACAAAAGTTGTTGGAAAAGCAGGTTGTGAAAGGGATACAAACATTATAGAGATTTATTGATAGGTTAAGTAAATGGGCAAATGGAGTATAATGTGGGAAAATGTAAAGTTGGTCACTTTGGAAGAAAGAACATTATTTGAATGGAGAGAAATTGCAAAAAGCTGCAAAACAAAAGGGACCTGGAGGTACTTCTGGATGAAACAGAAAGATCTACCACACAGGCAGAGGGTAAACAAGAAAGTTAATGGAATGTTAATCAGTTATTTCATGGGAATCAGGGCACAAGAGTAGGGAAGTCTTACTTCAAATGTGCAAGGTACTAGTGAAACTACATCTGGAGCACTGAGAGCAGTTTGGGTCCCCTAAATTAAAGAACAATATTTCATTGGAGGCAGTTCAGAGAAGGTTCACAAGGATGATCCCAAGTATGGCAAGATTGGCTTATGAGCAAAGATTAAACGGGTTGGGACTCTACTCGTTGGAATTTAGAAGCACGAGATGTGATCTCATTGAAACAAATAGGACTATTAAGGGGCTTGACAGGCTAAATGCTGAGAGGTTATTTCTCCCCATAGGAGAGTCTAGGACCAGAGAACATAGTGTCAGAATAAAGGGAACAAAGGAATGAACCAATTTAAGACTGAGATGAGGAGTAATTACATATTTTTCCTCAGAGGGTTGAATGTCTTTGTCCCTACAGCTCTCCGTGGCGAGGACTTCCACAGACCCTATAGTTAATGTTGAGGTAGATAGATTGATCATGAAGGGAATCAAGGCTTAGTGGGGAGAGGCAGGAAAGTGGGCATGAGGAACTTCAGATTAGCATGCTTCTACTGAATGATGGCATAGGCTCGGAGTCGAATGGCCTACTATGTATTATGGTCTTCAAAGACTCATTTATTCCCTCTAAATGTCTTTATTCTGAGAGAATTCAAAATGCTACAAGCTAGTTAGCCTAACATCATTTAGGATGAATTAATCAATTTAAATGCTAACAAGACACTTTAACAAACATATGATTTAGGCAGGGCAAATATGGATTTTTTTGAGAAGGAAATCAATTTTCCAAAGCTATTTAAGTTTGAGGGTGCAGTTCAGGGTAAATAGAACCAGTGAATGTAGAATATTTGGATTAGTTAAAGTGCCACGTAAAAAAATGTTGTACAAGAAAAGAGCGCAAAGGGTAGGAATACCCAAGTTGTTTTTCTGTTCACAGGTTGTTTCTGGTGAGATGTTACTGAGCAAAGAGAAAAGAACAATACAGCACAGGACTAGGCCCTTCAGCCCTCCAAGCCTGCATCGATATATTTTGCCCTTCCTTACTGAAAATGTCTTCATTTACAGAATCCATAACCCTCTATTCTCTTCCTGTTCACTTATTCGTCCAGGTGTTTCTTGAATGCTGGTATTATGTCTGCTTCCAACACCACCTCTAACAGCATAAATGATTTGGCACTCCAGGCACTCACCACCCTTTGTGAAAAACTTGCCACACATCTCTTTTAAACTCCCCTCACACCGCATCTTGAACCTGATTGAGCCCTCCACATGGGAAAAAGCCTCATACTTTCCACTCTATGCCATTCACAATCTTATAAACCTCTATCAGGTCGTCCCTCAACCTCCTGCATTCCTGTGAAAACAAACACAAGCTATCCAAACTCTCTTCACAGCTAAAATCCCCCATACCAGACAACATCCTGGTAAACCTTTTCTGTGTCCTCTCCAAAACATCCACATCCTTCTGGTAGTGTGGTGACCAGAACTGTAAGCAAGATTCCAAGTGTGTCCTAAATAAAGTTTCATAAAGTTGTCGCATAACTTGCCTATCCTTATACTTAATGTTCCTTCCAATGAAGGTAAGCATGCCATAGGCCTTGTTTACTACCTTATCTAGCTACGCTGCCACCTTCAGTGATCTGCGGACCTGCACACCCAGATCCCTCTGCATTTCAGCACTCCTAAGAGTTCTGCTATTCACTGGATAATTTCCACCTGTACTTGACCTTCAAAAATGCATCATCTCACATTTATCCAGATTAAAATCCATCTGCCATTTTTCTGACCATGCCTCCAACTGATCTATTTCCTGCTGTATCTTCTGACAATCTTCCTCACTATCTGCAATTCCACCAATCTTTGTATTATCCGCAAACTTATTAGACCAGCTATGTTTTCCTCCAAATCATTTATGTGGACCACAAACAGCAGAGGTCACCTGCAGCCCAGCACCGATCCCTGTGGAACACCACTTGTCACAACCCTCCATTCCGAAAAGCATCCTTTCACCGCTACCCTCGGTCTCCTATGACTAAGCCAGTTCTGTATCCATCTTGCCAGCTCACCCCGGTACCATATGACTTCACTTTTTATACCAGTCTGCCATGAGGGATCTTGTCAAAGGCTTTACTGAAGTCCATATAAATAACATCAACCACTTTTCCTTCAATCATCTTCATCACGTCCTTAAAAAACTCAAGTTAATGAGGCACGAGTTCCCCTGCACCAAACCATGCTGTCTGTCGCTAATAAGTCCATTTGCTTCTAAATGCTTATAGATCTTGTCCTGAGAATTTATTCCAATAATTTCCCCATGCGAGGCCTGGATTATCCCCTTTACCCTTTTTAAACAATGGAACAACAATGGCTATTCTCCAGTTATCTGGGGCCTCATCTGTGGGCAAAGAGAATACAAAGATATCTGTCAATGCTCCAGCAATTTTTTCTCTTGCCTCCCTCAATATTCTGGGATAGATCCCATCAGGACCCAGGGACTTAGCTACATTGATACTTTTGAACTACATTGAACACAACACCTCCTTTTTCATAGCAGCTGGGCTAGAAATTTGACCCTCCCTTCCCAGAGATCATCTTCCACCAATTCCTTCTGTTTAGTCAATACCAATGCAAAGTATTTATTTAGGACCTAACCTACCTTTTCTGGCTCCACACATACAGACCTTCTTTTGTCCTCGAGTGAGCCAACCCTTTCCATGGCTATCCTCTTGCTTTTTATACATGTATAAAAAGCTTTGGATTCTCCTTAAGTCTGTTTGCTAACAACTTTTCATGACGCTCTTTTAGCCCTTCTAATTCCTTAAAGTTGTTTCCTACTTTCCTTATATTTCAAGGGCCTCATCAGTTCCAATCCTTCTAGACCTTACATATGCTTCCTTTTACTTTTTGACCAAGGTCTTAACATCTCTGGTCATCCAAGATTCATACACCTTGCCATACCTACCCTTCACCCTCGCAGAAACATGCCACTCCTGAACTCTTATCAACTGCCATTTGAAATACTTCCACATGTCCAATGTGGATTTAACTTCAAACAGCCACCTCCAACCAAAATTCTCCAATTCCTGCCTAATATTGTGTAGTTCTTCGACCTCAATTTAACACCTTCGCCCGCGGTTATCCCAATTCATGAGTATATTAAAATTCACGGTATTATGGTTACTACTCCTGAAATGCTTCCCCCAGTGAAACTTGACTCCCCTAGCTGGGCTTGTTTCTTAAAACCAGGTCCAGTATGACCGCTTCCCTGGTTGAACTGTTTACATACTGTATCAAGAAAGCCTCCTGAATGATCCTTTCAAATTCTGCCTCATCCAAGCCCCTAGCACAAAACAAGTCCCAGTCAATACAGGAGCAGTTAAAAATCACCCACCACAACAATTGTGCTGTTTTTACATCTTTCCAAAATTTGTCTACATATTATCTCCTTTATCTCCCGCTAGCTGTTGGGAGGCCTGTAGTAACCCACAGCATTGTGGATTTCACTTTTCCTATTCCTGAGTTTTACCTGTATTGCCTTGCTGCACAAGTCCTCTGATGTATCCTCCCTCAGTACAGCTGAGAGATACTCCTTGACCAGTAGTGCAACGCCCCCACCCCTTCTACATCCCTTTCCATCAACCCGAAATGCTAAATCCTGAGACATTCAGCTGCCAGTCCTGTCCCTCGTTCAACCAAATCTCCGTAATTACAATAAATCATAGTTCTATGTACTAATCAAAGCTCTAAGTTCATCTATCTTGCCTAGTGTACTTTTAGCATTGAAACCCATACATTTCAGACCATCTCCCTTGCTCTTTTCGGCAGCATTACTCTGCCTGTTCTTATTCTTAGTCAGGTTTGCCTTGGTTTCTACCTCTCCCTCCATTTCTGTACCTACTGCCCCACCCTTCTGGTTCCCACCCGCCCCCGCTCCCCCCCCGCCACACTAGTTTAAACCCTCTCCAACCACTGTACCCCTCCAAGGGCATCAGTCCCGGTCTTGCCCAGGTGTAATCTGTCTAGTGTACACAGGTCCCACCTCCCCCAGAACCAGTCCCAAAGCCTCACGAGTCTGAAACCGTCCTCCTCACACCACCTTTTCAGACACATGCTCATCCTATATACTGCTGCTTCTACTGACTAGCTCTGGGACTGGTAGTAACCCTGAGACAATTACCTTTGAGGAACAAAAACAAAGTTGCTGGAAAAGCTCAGCAGGTCTGGCAGCATCTGTGGAGGAGAAAACAGAGTTAACGTTTCGGGTCCAGTTCTGAGGAAGGGTCACTGGACCTGAAACGTTAACTGTTTTCTCC
>NC_063333.1:58646647-58682013 GCF_021869965.1 Rhincodon typus | reverse complement strand
TCTTTTGGTTTTTAACTACCTTTGAGGTCCTTTCTTCAAAAGGTCTCTATTCTGCTTTTAGGTAAGAAAAAGGGTAAGGTCATATGTCATTAGCATCAATGTGTACCACTCACACTGGCTGTTCATTCCCCACCACTCACACCCCCAGAATATCCTGCAACTGCTTGAAGAAATCCAGAATCCTAGCACTAGGGAGACAACACACCATTCTGGACTCTCGCTTGCAGCCATAGAGACACCTATCTACTCCCCTTACGACTGAAGCCCCTGCAACTATAGCATTTTTATGCCCATTTCTCCCTCACTCTGCAGCAGACCCAACCATGATGCCACGAATTCGGCTGGTGCTATTATCCCCTAGAGGCCATTCCCCTCAACAGTATCCAACACAGTATATCCGTTCTGCAAGGGAATAGCCACAGGAGATTCCTGCACTGTCTGCTTAGCCCTCCTGCTCTGCCTGATGGTAATCCATTCCCTTCCTGCCTGTGAAGTCTTTGAGTCTGCTTGTGACCATCTCTCTACACATACTATCCACAATACTGTCTGCCTCACGAATGCTCCCCAGTGTCCCCTGGCACCACTTCAATTCTGATACTTAAACTTCCAGGAACTGCAGCTGGAGACACTTGTTGCACACATGCAGGTCCCGTGCACTGGAAATGTGCCTGACTTCCCACACCGAGCTATTAGAGCAGACTATGGTTTAGAGCTCTCCTGACATGTCTTAACCCCTTTAACTTAATTAATCCTTACAATGTCAAATACTTCTAACACTAAATTGAAGCTGCTGATGCTCTCTGCTCCAATAACAATTCCTCAAAACTTACCTGCTACTCACCAACAACGGCTTCCAGGAGCGGTTTAGGATCACTCTCCTTTACCTGCTGGAACTGTCACTGCCGACCTTCCTCTCATGATGGTCTGTCTTCTCTCCTGAGCCTTGCCTTGCCTTTTTTTGTTGAGAGGAAGGAGGAGGGATGGAAACACTACAGTAATGTAATGTTTGGGGATGATCATTCCTTAACGGCAGGTTCTTCCATGATACCCTTCACACCTACACTGACTGTGAGGTCCACTCCCGGAAAGCAAACAAGCGATACTTCAGCACCCTCTGGTTCGGCAGTACCATCTTAGGTTAAAAGGTTAACGATTTAGATCAGAGATGAAAAAGCCTTTTACCTTAGCAGCTTCCAAGTCTGGAATTCTCTACCTAAATGAGATATAGATGCTCATCATCAAATTTATTTAAGTTGAGATCAATAGATATTGAGCTCCAAGGAAATCAGGGATATGAGGATAGGACAGGGAGATAAAGTTCATGTAGTGATCATATTGCATGACCAGATTTAAGGTGTTTTAAAGCATACTTGCACGGATTTCTTGCTTTTTTTGTACTTTCACATCATATAAGGTAAAATGCTCAAAACCCCGTTGACTTGCAAGATGGTGCTAAATGGGGCCAGCTGGGAAGAATAAGGTCAGGTACAAGGGCAGGAGGGTGGGATGTAAGATCTTCTATCCCTTGTTTTGTTTGGCCAGAACAAAAAAAGGGATGTTCTGTTTGGGATATAGATAGTGCAGTGTTGCTGATTGTTGATGTCCATCATCATCATCATCAAAAAAGCATATAAAACGACATTGAATAAAAAAAAGAACCTGCAAAAAGAGTCCCGCGAGGTACAAATAACTAAGAAAGGGCAACTTTAAATGAAGACTATCTGTCCCTTATTTGGCCAAACAAAACATTTCTAACAACCCACACCTGGTCTGCCAAATATTCCATCACTCAACATGTTTAAGGAGACGCTCTAGAATATGCTGAACATGTCCAATAACTTGGCAGCTAACTCCCTCACAAAAACTCATCATTGACAAGATCCAGCACCAAATCAGCTGTGCCAGTTCAACCTTCTACAAGCTACACAACCAAGTACATGGCAACAAAGAACTCTGGAAGTTAACAAAAAAAAGTGTTAATTTTACACAGCAGTTAACATCAAACTCCTGCTTTTGTCAATGATCTAATCTAAAAAGCGTTCTCATAAAAAGATCTCTAGTCTCCACAACGAATACAGATGGGGGAAACAGCCAGGTCAGTTCAGTGGCTCCTGCAGTTAAGAATTCAATACAGACACTGTACTACAAATTTTATTTCATCAGTGTTTCCATGGTTGGCGCAGCTCTAGGATTTTTTAACAAATTAATTTTACTTGTTGACATTTTCAGGCAGCATATCCCAGCAACAAAAATTGCCATGCAATGCAAAACATTTAAAAAGGCCATATAAGTTACTAATAGTCATAACATTGTTTTGTTTAGGTATTACGATCATTACTAGCCATGTGCACACTAGCTGGAGAGATTTGGTAAAAAAAAAATCACAAAACTGTTAGCTAGATTAATGTTATTGCTGTATGTTATACTTACATTCAGAGCTACATTGACAGAACTTCTCACAGAAGTTTTGAGCCATGACACAAGGGCAGGAACTGTCACAAGGCTGGCGTGGGTGGTCACAGGGTTGGTAGTTGTAAACATGATTGGATGAACCATCTAGGATGAACAACAGAAAAAGGGTAGTCAGCAAGCTATCGAAAGGAAAATAAATTGCTCTTTTTAGTCTCAGAATAGAGGATGTTTTGCAATATCAAGATTTTTAACTTGAATTACTAACCTTTTTTCAATTGTATTTTTCTACAGTGTGCAGCCCACAACCTGAAACAAATAGAACTGATATTTAGATGGCTGAAACAGCACAATACGTAAGAGTAAATAATGTTCACAATATTATCTATCTTGTTTCTTTCCAAACTGCTACCAAGTGATGGCAAGTATTAAATTTCCAAAGTTTGCTACTAAATGAGCGATTTTCTACAAGAATTACAGTTACTCAAAACATATGACAAAACACTTCCATTCTTATTCTGGAAACACACAATGATCAGCTGAAAGAAAATACAGTACTTTTGAGCTTTACAGATTAAGGAAATAAATTCAAAATATAATGTTACAGAAATACAAAACAGTAGAGAAAGGGAATAAATAAGCATTTATTTAGACTGTAAATCAATTAGATAGAAAGAAAACAATTTGCACTTATATTGCACCTTTCACTTTCAAATTGTTTCATAGCCAATTAAGCTCTTCTAAAGTATAATCACTGTTGTGATGTTGGAAAGGCAGCAATTTGTAAATATCAAAATCCCACCTCAAATAAAAGATAAATGATCAGAAAATTTGTTTTACATATTGTTTTGAGAGATGGATATTAGCCAGGGAAGAGCCACTGTTCTTCTTTGCGATATTGTCACAGGATCTTTTAAGACTACAAGAGGGTCCCCAGTTTAATGGTTCATTCAAAAGAAAGCTCCAACAGGGCTGCACACCCTGAATACAGCAGTGGAATGCAGCCTAGAGTTATACACAAATCTGTAGAGTTTAAACCCATAACTTTCCACCTCAAAAGACTAGAGCTTCCTACTGTGCCACACAAGTCTATACAGAATGATATAGAAATATTAAAAATTTTGATTTTACAATTTCCAAATGTCTTTCACGAACATGGATAACAATCAACTCACTGCAAGTAATAGATGCAACAGCAGACACATAACAGGAATAAACAATTATAGTTCTAAAATGCTGAAGGAAGACAGCAATTGTAGTTAAAGGACAAACCAACTATTTTGATGTAGCTTATTGAGATGCCAATTTACAATCAAAGAGAAACCCTTGCAGTTAGGCCTGTCTCTCTGATGGGCTAAACCATGAAGTTAAAAGCAAGGAGCACTGTGTCACATTTGACTCACTGTCTGTGACAACAGGTCCTGTTTAAGGTTGGCCAACACTCAACGTTTAATGGGTCTGAGAACCAAGTCTTCCTCAGTCAGTGTAAGGTTATAAGGATTACGGTCACCTCCTGCGCTTGAATCTTGCAAATGATCCCAGTTATAAAAAGGAAACAGTGGGAATGACAATTTATTTGCATTGCCTTTTGCTGCAAGATTGCAGCAGTTGCTTTGAAGCTTTCCAGTGAGATTAATCTGTGGATAATCACACATCACCTCAATTTTCTTTGTAATGGCCCACTGCTGAGGTAGCAGATACCTGCACACATGCCAAACAACTGCCCTTGACAGGAACAGTCAGCACTTTATCAGCCTTTTGCACACATCTGGAAATAAATCAGCAGCACTTTTGGGTTACCTCCACAGAACTACTCTGCAAATCTCATCTCCTGTTGCTACTGATTTTGAATGTTGGTGCACAGTTGGAAACTACTGCAAGAACATGCCACCCCATCAGGGGACAGCAGCATTCAAAACTGTTAGAGGAAGTGTCATCAAAAATCCTTAAGATTGTTTTGTAAAGATTCCAAGATTTAGAGGGGGGCAAGGTGAAAGGCAGAGTAATCTTTCTGGTGGAGATTGTGGGCACAAAACAGGCTGATGAAGGGTTGCAACAGCTGGCTTCAGAAAGCGGAAGCCACTGCACTATCCTGACCAAGAGTAAAATGGGTGTGCCAATGTTAACTGAGTAATGGATGTGTAGAAAACACAAACTGGGGCGGGTGCAAGAAAGATAGATAAGCATGAACTGGTCTGATTGGAGCAGGACAGAGTTACTCAAACTGAACAACATGGTAAGCAGCTGGAGGGAGAGGGGATCACTAAACAAGAGCAGTAACAGGCTGGAAGCCAGAGAAACTATTAATTGGGAAATTGCACAAACATAACTTAAACACAGCATTTTTACTTTTCTTTCTTCAATATAAAAACTTTAATTTTTTTCCAGAAACAGTTGAGGCTCTTGACTTTGACCACCATCAGCACGGTATGTCCTTACACTTGATTAAGTAATGAGATGTAAAAAAAAATCTGAGTGGGCACCATTGATGGGCAGCAATCAGCAGTTTTCATTCGTGATCAGACAGTCAGCTGTACAGCACAGAAATAGACCCTTCGGTCCAATTGATCCGCAGCAACCAGACTTCCCAGATAAATACAGCATATGGGCCAGCATTTGGCCCATATCCCTCTAAACTCTTCCTTTACATATTCCCGTCCAGATGCCTTTTAAATGTTGTAATTGTACCAGCCTCCACCACTTCCTCTGGCAGCTCATTCCATATACATACCACCCTCTGCGTGAAAAAATTGCCCCTTTAGGTACCTTTTAGATCTTTCCTCCTCACCTTAAACCTATGCTCTCTGGTTTTGATTCCCTCACCCCAGGCAAAAGACTTGTTTATTTATCCTATCCACGCCCTCATGATTTTATAAACCTCTATTTTACATTTCAATTCGGTTGGCCCAGCTTTGGTAACATGAAGTGAAAACAGAATTTGTGGATTCTAATTAAGAACGCCAAGCTGGTCCTTTGGATCTATTGCATCAAAAACAGTTAGTGGAATTATTTATTTTAAAGCAGATGTTTCTACAGTCAGACTAATCTACTTTGTATTTAATTTTATGAACTATAAAGTAAATTGAGACATATTTAAAACTTTCATATTTCACCGACAGTTTTAACTGCACGTGACATGCAGACAAAGGGCTGCAAAGATAAAACATGAGCTTGGTAAGAATTAGCATTGGAACAACAACGTCCCAGTGCACTCAGGTGTCAAGAATACTGAACTAAGAGAGTGTGCTGACCTATGCTTTCTCTTCTTTTTTCTTGGCGGCGTATCAGCATCCTCCGCAGGGACACGAGCCATGATATTAGATTCTTTCACTGCAAACTCATACACCTAGACAAGACAACAACCAACCTTAATGCTATACAATGTTTAATGGTGTACTAAATTATCAATACTTGGATCCTATGAAATCCAATACCCATAAACACCTGGACTAGATTTATGGTTCAACTTATTATTTTAGGAAATATTAAATCAAAATCAATTCTGACTGGCTTACATAGCACTCACAACAACCCTAAATATTAATATTCTGGAACACTTTCCTTCTTAGTTTTGTAATTTTATTTTCATTTCATGCTGAGTTTTGGATTCATTTTCTTTTCTGAAAGCTGCGACATTAATTAAACCTATGTCCTTGGCACTTGGTTGCAACACTACTCACTGTTTGTTTAAGAATATGAGGAAGGACAACCTTTGACCCAGAAGCAGGAATAGCAAGAAAAATTTGCTTTAACTTTAAATTTTTAATTTTTTTTTTTAAATTTCAAAAAGGCATTTAAATGCCTTTAAAGGAAACAATTAGTAATTGTATATATTAAGAAATGCTGGTCCACATGAACTTGAAGCAGTACAAACAAGATGTCCAAACAATGAAAAAGAAGCTGCACATTGAGATGGTTCTGGAAAGAAGGACACTATCATATGGAAGATTAGATGGGCAAAACCCTGTTTTCCAGTGAGTTTTACAAAGGCAGCTCAGTCTAAGTTCTCAAAGGAACAGAACTGGAATTCTGCTTGAAAGAACTGCATGGCTGAAACTGGCACGACACAACTGGAGTGGAATACCTA
Organism: Rhincodon typus; assembly: GCF_021869965.1. Lineage (NCBI taxonomy): Eukaryota > Metazoa > Chordata > Chondrichthyes > Orectolobiformes > Rhincodontidae > Rhincodon > Rhincodon typus. The sequence continues at coordinate 58,675,517 of NC_063333.1, read as the reverse complement.
TTTCCATGAGACTCGACCTCTGTTGTATCTGTCATTCTTGTTGTAAATCATAGTTCGTAACAACTGTAATTTGCCTATCTATTAATGTCTAATTTGTGCTGATTCTCATTGTTGTTAAAGTGACAAGTTCAATCTTGTCCAACAATTGTGTAGAGCTGGATGAACACAGCAGGAAGGCTGACGTTTCGGGCAGGGTCTAGGCCTGAAACGTCAGCCTTCCTGCTCCTCTGATGCTGCTTGGCCTGCTGTGTTCATCCAGCTCTACACCTTGTTATCTCAGATTCTCCAGCATCTGCAGTTCCTACTCTCTCTTGTCCAACAATTGTTTTGATTGGGACAGTTACATCAACTTGTTAAATTTTGTTTATGAATCCCCACGGGTACAGCCTACGCATATGAAACTCCAACTCAAACGGATTTTGCTTTTAAAAAGCAAAACATATTTTCAATTTTAACAGGAAAATACAGGGAAGATAAGGATAAAATATTTCCACCGGTTGAGGACTTTATAACTAGGGGGCATTGTTTAAAAATTAGGACCAGACCATTCAGAAGAGATGTTAGGAAGCAGTTCTACACACAAGGGCGGTAAATGTTTGGAACTCTTCCACCAATGGCATTAGATGCTAGATCAGTTGTTAATTTTAAATCTGAGATAGATACATTTTTGTTCGAAAATATTAAGGGATTTGAGACAAAGGCAGATATATGGAGTTTGGCCACAGATCAGCTATGATTTAACTGAATGGTGGAACAGGGTCAAACGCCTCCTATTTCTTTGTCCTATGTTCCTAATTGTGAGAGGTGGCATTAAAACTGCAAACAGTGTAAGTGCACCTAAAATCTCTGCAATTCAAAAAGCAAGCAAAATTGGGGAAAAAAGGACACATTGATCCATACTCCTTCGAAAAAATGTTTTTTTTAAAAAATAATTTATTTTAAAGGGCTTTACTAACTTCTTGGGATGTGTATTGACAAAGGTGGTAAAACAAAATCTCCAGTTTGACTCACTTTCCAACAAATTGATTTTTACCTGTCCACATGTTTTGGTTCCCAATAACTTGGCTATCGCACAGAAGTTATTGTAATAGGTGCCATGTAGAACTCTGAACAGTGAGGCTTCAGCTCCGCTCCACTCCACATCAGAAAGATCAGACGTCAGCTTCATCTTAACAGGGGTTTGACATCTGGAGTTTGCCTCTGAATGAAAGAACAGTTTTTAAATCAAAGGTAAATCAGACGAGAGAAAAACGTTTTAAAAGTTACACAATAGCTATTGGACATGCTGCCAATGGTTGTCTTCGTCCTAGTGGGTTTCCTCCAATTTCCTCCCACAGTCCAAAGATGGGTAGGTTAGATGGACTGGCCATGGGAAATGCAGGTTTACAGGAGAGGGAAAAAAAGGGTTAATAATGCAAATTAACATCTTTAAGCACCCTGGCAAAGAAGGTCCTGTCGCAGCTGTGTAACAGGGAGGCCACCTGCTCGCGCGTTGGCTATGTCAACCATCTTTCAAGTTGGGAGCACACGATCCATATCATTTCTCTACAAGAAATAATTTCTGGTTGTTCATTCTTTTTAAATATGAAAATAATTTTCTCATACCAGAAGAACTTGTGGTGTCATCCTTTTTATCCTCCTCATCTTTGTCATTTATTTCACCTCCAGTATCTGTCCCAGCCTCCCTGTCACTGTCCGTATCTTTAGACTCAGACTGGTTTATTGTTGGTGTACTAGGTCGGCTTGTGCTATTTGGGTGACGTCCTCTGCGACGGCCACCTGGACGTTTAGGTGGTGTCTTAATTCGTTCAGCTGTTAAGGCCACTGCAAAATCCTTTGCTCCATCCTGAAAACACCACAAACATAATACAGATCATAATACAGTTCTGAGGAAGAGAGTCACCGGACCCGAAACGTTAGCTCTGTTTTTTTTCCTTCAGATGCCGAGCTTTTCCAGCAAACTTTATTTTTGTTCCCGATTTACAGCATCCACAGTTTTTTCGGTTTTTAATACAGATCATGGCTGATTTGTTTCAATCAGTGTGAGGATGTCCTTTTTTAACAAGATATTGCACTGATATAGTGCCTTGGCCACGAATAAAAACCCATGATGACTCAAAAATGGAAACTCAAAAAAAAGCATTTTATAAATTCATCATTATAGAATGGGGATTTGCTCTCAATCCTAGATCCTGCAAGTTCTTTCTTCAATTAAGCCATCAAGACATGGCATGGTAGGCGTAGTGGCTTGGTTAAAAACTGGGTCTAGGAAGGCAGCACTGAAATCAACCCTCTGGAATAATCATTAGAGATTTATTTAACCAACTTAGTGAAGTTACAAGTTCTGAAGTTAACTTGGCAAAACAAAAAGTTTAATACTACAAAATGCAATATAGCCAGTCCTTCAGCAAGAACTTTTTTCTTTCTTAAAAGACCAAAATTAAAAAAGGTATAATGCTGAAAAGACAATTTGTAAAATGGACCATCAGAATGCACCACGTTGCAGGATAGAGAATGCGAGAGCCACCGGAAGGGGAGCACGGGAATGGAGAGAGAGGCAGGACTAAGAGAGAGACCAACAGACAGGCACTGAGAACAACACAAAGAGAAGAAGGAAATACAAGAGACAGAAGGTTTGTATAATCAATCATTACTACAAATACGATCTCTTATGAGAACATACCTCCTTGAATGAGTGTCAGGGTAAGTAATGTTGCAAAATTAAGGAGCATAACCGAAAACAGTATTTGAGGGTACTGCCAGAATTTGAAAAAAAGAGACAAGACACTGGTGCATATAGAAGAGTGTTATGATAAACAATTCAGAGAATAACAGAAATGGTCTGAATTGCAAGTCTTGGTCAATTCACTTACCCAAATAAGACCCTAAAATTAGAATGTACGTGGCGATGTGAGAGTTCACCTAAAGGGCTGGAAAAACTTACCAGAAACAAACAGCAATCTGGTCCACATTGTTCCGTCTCTGCTCTAGTCTCAGGAGTTTTGCGTTTGTATGTATTAGGCGTTGCATGAAAAGCTGCATTGAAACAAATTTAGCATCATGAATTTCTTGAGAGGTTTTAATATAGCAAGCCTATACAAAATGTTTAATAAAATTAACCAGATATAGCCAAGTAATCAACTTCCTCCAACAAAAAGACATGAATAACAAACTTTGTCTACATTATGAAGGGGGTTCAGGTCTAGATGACTAATCTGAATGAAACAAAATCAGGTTAATTTTCATTTACATACAACTTTGCCACAATTTACAACTGTTTCCCTTTCTCAGAGCACAAACCTCAACAACCAATTACTTGATAACTTTCTGCTACCCACCAAATTGACCAGAATGAACCAAACATTAAAGACAGGGGAAATATTTTAGGAATAGGACAAAGACCTTCAAAACAGATCAAATAGTAGTAAATTAGAATGAGTAAGTGGAAACCAAATTTAATATTGCTGAAAAGACAATTCACCAAAGGCTTTCATCAGGCACTTATCAGAACAAGAATGATCACAAAAAAGTTATACGACAGATGAAAAGGCTGATTGGCTGAGATGTAACTGTGAAGAAACCAACAGACAACTGTTAGCTCCAGGAGTTACCATGTAGTTCAGAAAAGGTGCAAGGCTTGAAACTATTGCTTTCATTTGCAACGAACAGGTCCCTGTCTATCAACGAGTATTGGCTCTAGCAAGCATAAATGAGCCAAATTACAAGTTTAACTGACTATCTTAAATTAGCTATTAGTGCATTCAGGATTGTTTAACAAGCACTGTCCAATCATAACATCTGTCGTTAGTTGTGATTCTATGTTTTTGGGTTTTATAAGCTTTGGCTGGTTGAGCAATGACTGCAAGCTACATATTATGAATATCTGAAGGATCATAAGATTTGTTTTTCAGAAACAATGTTACCCAAGGACTCCTACCCCCTCAAAGCCCATTCCCATAGCAATGTGAATCATAGAGGCCTTATATTTAGAAAGGCTAAATTCGCCATCCACAAGATTCCTCTGCCCATCCCCATGTCAAGAAATATGATATCTAAACCATGTCAATCTCTTGTCAGCACTGTAAATGCAAACAGAAATAATTCATGTTTTAATTATGTAATGCCCCACCCATTCTTAATAGAATTGTTAGAGAAAGATATCTAATTAGTTATACATACAAGAATTACTTGTGTTAAACACATACGTCAGCCAAGACAATATCATACTCACGGTGCAGGAAACAGTCATATTTAAAGCAACGCCTACAGAACAGAGTATGGAAGGAGTGCAAGCTCTGCTCTCGTTGAACTGATCTAGCATTTGGTCCATCAATATTTGGTGTGCACTCTGGAGGCAGTGCTCCAGGAAGTTGTTGCTCTGTCAATTCTTTGTACCTTTAACAAAAAAAAAATCAGAAAAGTTCAGTATTCTGACATACTTTTTAATCTCCCAGTGGTATAATCACCAACAGCACAATTTTAAAACCAATGCACTGATCTCCAAGAAATAGTTGGATGAATTAGTTCCCTGTGATGATGAATATTAAATACCATACACCAAAACAACATACTAAATAATTGAAAAGTCAGCGCACAAAGAATGAACAGAAACCTGCTATTCTTTGTCAGCTGGTGGGGTTAATTTTAATGTTTGCGTATGCACACACTTCTATTCTTTGATTCTATTCTTTTGCCTTTTGGTAGTATGATTATTTGATATTTTGTCTACCTCGCTGAAAGTTTCCCACTTCCAAAATGTTGATCAGTGAAGTGGCTTTTCTCCCTACCATGTGCCAAATCCGTGTTACATAGAAAGAAAATCAGAGCAGTAGGCCAATAGGCTCTTTGAGTCTGCTCCACCATTCAATATAATCATGGCTGATCATTCTACTCAGTATCCTGTTACCCCATACCTTTTGATCCCTTTAGTTCTAGAACCATCTAATTCCTTGAAAATGTCACTTTTTTTGCCCTCAACCGCTTTCTGTGGAAGCCAACTCCAAGGGCTCACCACTCTCTGGATGGTTAACTTTGTATGCTAGATTGACTCTCGATGATCTTTTAACATGATTACAATCGCATGCGATTGTATTGTGGTCATTGTTCACCCATTGGTCTGCTCTCATCAGCATTTGCTCCAATTCACTTCACCACTTATTTTCTTCTCGTTTGATTAGGTAAGTCTCAAGAAAAAGTCCAGGGTTCATGTTAAAACGTGCTCTGTATTTGACAACATGTATGGCCTTCATTCCAGTTTAGCATGTAATAGGTAAAATGATTTATTATTTGATTGTGCCTGCTGATGCCACAGAAAGGCTGTAAATGTGCATGTGCAAAATTTGGTGCATATGCCTTTTGTGAAACACCCTACCAGCTAAAGAAAAATGGTGACAACCAAATAAAACAGATATGAGCAATCGGGACACTATTTTTGCCTTGCTGTGTCTAAATTGCTTGTTGGTTTCTTCTTTTAAATCCAATTTAGTGGCTTGCAATGAATACCAAGAATTATAGTATTTCCCTTCCTCCTCCTGCCCAAACCACACTTCATTCCATTGAATTCACTGTTGTGCAGCTCCTCAAAAATCAAGCTCATTAGTCCACCCTTTCAGAACCATAAATTAACAAGGGGCAGCACGGTGGATCAATGGTTAGCACTGCTGCCTCACAGCACCAGGGACCTGGGTTCGATTCCACTCTCGGGCGACTGTCTGTGTGGAGTTTGCACATTCTCCCCGTGTCTGCGTGGGTTTCCTCCAGGTGCTCTGGTTTCCTCCCACAATCCAAAGATGTGCAGGTTAGGTGGTTTGGCCATGCTAAATTGCCCGCAGTGTTCAGGGATGTGTAGATTAGGTGGGTTTATAGGGGAATGGGTCTGGGTGGGATGGTCTGTGGACTTGTTGGGCCGAAGGGGTTCTATGATCTATGAACCCCAAAATGTTGGAGAACACAAGATTTGGAGATGATGAAGAACTAAGGCAATCAGGGTAGAAAAGGAATAGTGTTGGGGAAATGGATAGGATCAAAGACTGATAAATCCCCAAAGCCCTATAACACACATCCCAGAGTGCTTATGAAAGCAGCCAGAGAAAGAATGGATGCATCCTCTGGAACTGTTCCTGTGGATTAGCTTGCAACTGGAACTAGGAAAGGTTTTAAAGCACCCATGTGGTCAATAGTAACCCCTCATGAAGCTTGACACCATACAGGACAAGGTATTTCACAAGACTTTACAAGGTAAGACCCCACTGTGTCAGTAGCAAACCAGTGTGGATGCAGAACTGGCTCATGGGCAGGAAACAGCAAACGCAAATAGGGTTTCTTTTTCAGGTTGCAAGAAGGTTGGTGTATCATAGCCAAATTTGCAGACATACAAAAATTGGTGGAAAGGCAGATTGTGAAAAAGGGATACGAACAGTATATAGAGAGATATTTGATGGGTGAAGTAAGTGGGCAAAAATGTTGTCAAATGGAATACAATGTGGGAAAATGCAAAGTTGTTCAGTTTGGAAGGGAGAACAAACAAATGGATATTATTTAAATGGAGAAAAGCTGCAACATAAAGGGACTTGGAGGTCCTTTTGCATGAAACACAATGTTGACACACAGGTTCATGGAATGCTGACTTTTATTTCAAGGGAGTTGGAATACAAGAATAGGGAAGTCTTGCTTCCCTTCATGCAAGAGCCATTGGAACTCCTTGCCACTGAGAGCTGTGGGACAGCGTCTTTGTGTATATTTAAGGCTGAGATAGATTTTTGACAGTTGGGAAAATCAAGGGTTATGAGAAAGGGCAGGAAAATGGATGTGAGGAATGTACAAATAGCCACGATCTTATTGAATGGCAGTCCAGGCTTGAGGGACCCTAAGACAATAAGAAATAGGAACAGAAGTAGCCCATTCCACTGGGACTTTATCCACTCTTCACGACTAGCACACAACAGCAGTGCCATCATTTACAAGGTGCACTACAATAACAAATCAAGCTCTTCCAACAGCATCTGCACCAAGAAGCTCCTACAATGTTATGCTGAGAATAGAACGACAGGCCTCCAACCACCATTCTTTGTACTTGTGCGACGAACCATTGATAAGAATTCCAGATTCCCACCTGACTTTAATTAGTCAGGATTCCTAGATACAATACTTGATGCAATTCTGCCCAAAATGTTAATAGTTATTTTCAACTCGCCTTTAGCATTCAACCATTTTTTTTTTCTCCTATGTTTTGAGAAAGGTTGAAATAAGACTCCTAGAGCTTGAAGTGAGCAATTGTTAGCAGACTGAAGTGCTACTTAACAGCGCTACTAATGACAGCTTCCATTGTATTATTGAGAATAGATGAAGGGCTAAATTGTCTTGCCCTGGTTTTTAGTAGACAAGGACACACCAGAGCAATCTTCCATATTATTCAGCAGATGTTAATATTCTACTAGAACAGTTTGGCTGGACCCAATGCTGGTTCTAGAGCACAAAATCTTTGCCACCACAACAGAGTTTTTTTCACGTCCTACAATCTTTGCCACATCCAATGCCATCGGCCATTTTGCAATATTTCTTGGTTTAGACTGAATTGGTCAGAGACTGCATCTGTAACATCAGAAGCCACAGGTGGCCAAAACTGCCTCCCTCACTCAGCACTTCCAGTTGAAGATGTTGCAAATGCTTCAGCATCATTTTCTGCACTAACAGCCTAGGCTCAGACACTATTGAGTTGAAGGATATTTGTAGAGTATGGTTCTCAGGGCCATTGTTTATTTGTCCACCATTGCTCATGGCAGATGAGTATGCAGAGCATAACCTTGTTCATGATTGTGGGATCACTTAGTTGGCAATATCTTGGACCTTCTATTTAACTGACATATAATCCTGTTTAATTTAAAGAGAAAACATATTTAGTACAATTGCTTTTATGGGCTAGGTATCAGGAGTTCTGAAAGCCTGTTTGGCTACATGCATTTTAATAAGGTTAGTACATATAAACAAAAAGGATAAGGAAAAAAAAAACACCTGCATAACAAGTACGGTGAAGCAGCAGGAAATTTCTTCTACACATTTAGTTTTCAGTGTACAGCACACTATTCCACTGCTTTGACCGTACTATAAATGGGCTGTTAAAGAATGAACAATTTGGGTACTTTACAGAAACAAATCAAGTTAAACTGGCATGAGACTGCCATTTTTTTAAGGTGCATTCACTTTAGGAAACAACTGTATGCCAGCAAATGAATATGAACTACGGAAAGTCAATTATGTAATCTCCAACCAAACACCCTAAAGTACTTACTTTTCCTTCAGCTCATCTGGTGTACCTTTATCTGGGAACATAGATGAAATTGCTTCAAATATCTTGTCACAAGGCTTTTTCTTCCCTTCATCACATTCTTTAACTGTGGACAAAAAGGAACCAATAATTATCACTACAATGTTTCCCATCTACAAAGATCTATATTTAAAGTGTAACACTTTGTAATTTGAGACCATAGTCATATTGTTTACAGTAAATCCACTGTTGCCACACACTGGGGTGGTCCACAAGCTGCTAATTTTTATACCATGTTTAGCTCCATTTGCTTCCGCCACACACCCCCACCATGCCCCAATTTAACTGTAATAACAAAGCTTTAGTTTTGAGACACGATCAAAGGTTATTTTATTACACAACTGTTGCTGACAGCTACCAAGTAAAATGTGACCATTGCTAGATTAAATACAGACGCAAAAAGTAGTCCTATTACTTGCTTAACAAATCTCTTTCTGAAGTGAATGCTGGTGAAAGCTTAAAATTGAAATTTAGCAGGCACAACTGCTTCCATACTTGAATGGTTAAAAGTTTCTCCCACAGATGGACTGAATGGGTTCTGAAGGGAGTGAAGACTCTATATTCACTTTTGTGGCTCTGCAGATTGTGACCCTTGGTAGCATGGTTCAGTACAATAGGCCTTAGCTGGTTTGGCCTTTTTCCCCTCTCCTTATTAGGAACGCTCTTTCTGAAACCATCTCTCAAAGTTCTTGGTGTTCTATTTAAAATGGGGGGGTCTCAGTTTTACACAGGTCAAAATTAAGTTGGCAGCTATGTTATCTCTTAAATTTAAAGAATTCCTACAAACCAAAATTTATAGGGATTCTTCCACTCTTCTGATTTTTTCTTAAAAGCACTGGATTCTCATACTTTCAGAAAGACTTGTTGTTTGTGTTTAAGGATTAATCAAATTCCAAATATCTCCCCTTGCGGTTGATGCTAAGGTAACACATCAATCTGCCTTTTTGGCAGAGGTGAATCAACAAGGGACAGTTACATAAAAAATGGCTCCCAGCAGCTAAGATCATGTCCATTTCATGTTAAATTACCTAATGTGTTTGTGGTAGCACAAAAACAGAAGAAAAAGTTAAAACATGGTATCACATTGAGTGGAAGCATGTCCTATTCATAACTTCAAATATGGACAACATTCATGTGGAAGATTCTGGAACAGTATTTTACACTTTAAAAATGGATACTCAAAATGTAACTAAAATGGTTGCCAAAAGTCAGATGTGCCTGCTTATTCAACATAGACTATCTCAATTAGAACTTTCTTGAAATTTGAGTCACCCTGAGCAAATTAAGACAAATATTACCTCTGTGGGATTTACATAGGCTACTGTCTATGGTTCGCTCAAAACTCACTCAATAGATTTTGACAATGCTCATCTCCAAAATCAATGCTTCACAAAAAAAAAGGAGACGAATTATCCACAAAATAAGTGTTAAAGACCACCATCTATTTCCACATAATGCAGCAACAGCCCTTTAGTTTCAAGCCAATCCAAGTGGACAATGGTGGCTAATCCTATGACCATATGACTGAAAACAGTTTGATATTGAACCTCTTTATTATTGCAAAATCCAATAGGAGACCTGGGCAGTCTTCAGAAGAAATCCAAAAGTTGCAAAATAGCAGCACCAAGAGACTGTGCTCTTGCAGGTTAACAAAATCTTTAAAAGTCTCCCAGCCTGATTCCAAAACTTCAAGTCTACGTGTAAAGAAATTTGACCACCTGGTATGAAAGACAAATACCCAATTATTGCTTAATATTCAGAGGAAATCCTGCAAACTGGATATCTGACTTCAGCTACCTGAATCCACCTGAACCACAATCCAGAAGTGAAAATTGACTCCTTGAATTCGGCTGCAATGACCAATGTTTTACAACGAGCCAAACATGAATTGTTACCTATGCTTTTCTTTACAACTTGTAGAAGTGAGTTATTCCCTTTATCTGTAATTGTTGAAGACAGCTTGGGATCATGATCACTGAGTGAAGGATGTGGAGTTGATTTGAGGCAAGCATGAGAATAAATGATCTTTATTTTTAAATTCACAGATGTCTGTTGCTTTTTTTTTAAAATTAAATTGATCACATGTTAACGTTTAGAACAAACAGATCCAACCTTCCAACACAATCACACTGATTATTATCAGAAAGAGAAGAAAAAGTTTGTTTCTTTCTCCTCCCTTATCCTAATACAGCTCTTCAAGATCAGTAAACTTTGTGGGAACAACAAACTAAAATTTTCTTTTCTCTGCTTCAAGTAAAGTGTTCTTCAACAACAAACACACTTCCCAAAATTAAAATTTCAAATATGACTACCTATAGACCAACTTCATGTAAATGGTCCCAGAATAAGTTATGAAATTTGAATTCAGTAAATTAAATTAAAAAAAAAAAGAGTAAAGAAGAAACTGGTGCCAACTGTTGTAAAAACCTACCTGGTTCTCTAATGCCCTCCAAGGAAGAAAATCCATCATCCTTACCTGGTCTGGCCTACACGTGACTCCAGACCCACAGCAATGTGGTTGACTCTTAACTGCACCTGTGGAAATTCGCAATGAGCCTAGCCTGTATTGCCCACAGCCCTTCAATGAATGGGAAAATGCAGCCATTTCAATGAATCAAGAAACCAGAGACAGAGACAATCAGATCCACCCACTTCCCATTGTTAAAAGGGTTGGAATTTGCTCTTAGTACAGCAATGTAAAAATCAAATACATATGATCAAACGTGTACGAACACACAGCTCTGATCAGCAGGATTACAAAATTTCTCAAATCCATTTACCTCTTCAATTTTGAGTCAAATAATTTTATTCATGTTGCAGCAAATCCTTAAACTATACATCTGAATCTATTTCTTATGTCTATTTAAAGGCAGCTTTAAAAAATCTAATCAGAGGCTAGGCAATGAATGCTTATTGTTTTTCTATGGTTGCATTAATTTCAATAATCCCAAGTGCACCTTGTGCTCCTTTTTGTTTGCTTAAACTTCAGCCATTTATTTGCACTACTCCTTGATGTATCTTCTTTATTTTCTTTTATACCTTTTCTTTTGCATCATACATAACAGTTGAAACTTCCTACTGTTTGTGTGAGTGTACCTTTCACACAATGAATTAAGCTGTTAAGTGGTAGTCTTACGATCAGAAGATGCCTCAAAAAACAAATCTGAGTACTGGCGAACTATAATCAGATTATTTTCCTAATCAACCTATTCAGAGATACTACTACATATCTCTGGATTAGGTAGAACTTGAACACAGCATCCTGGCCCAAAGGTAGGGATATTACCACAGCACAACAAGAGCTATTGTTTAAAAAAAAAAGCTGCCAATTTGCATGCAAAAATCCAACAAACAGCACTGAGTTATTTGGTCTAAGTAAGTTGAAAGAAAAGATCGGCAGGCAAAACCGATTGCACAAAAAAAATGTCTTTAAAAAGGAAATAGATCAGGTACAATTGAGGTATGTTGCCTCAAGGAAGGATGATCAAAGCCACGCTTCTCATTGATAAAAAAGTGTTAAATAAAACAGAAAATAAAAACTGTGCCCATGACAGGTGTCAGAACAAGGTGATCATAGAAAAGTTCACAGAGAAAACTTTTATAAAAAGCAAAAGGGATTATGAGAAGACTTCTCTTCATTGTAAGAGAATCCAAAAGCCTATCAAAATATAACTGAAAAAGATGGTGAAGTGAGAAGTGAAACTCAATTAGTGACCAAAAAGAGAATTTGCACAGATATAGGAGACATGCCTGAAGTACAAAATAACAAAGTATTATAGGCTGGCTGTGCTGAAAGCTGATAACTTACCAAGGCTGGATGAGATGTGCCCCAAGAATCTATGACATCCTGCAGCCATGTCTTTGTAATGGCCATCAAGAAGTATTATTTATTTCTATTTGTTCTCAGTTCATCTGTTTCCTATGGTGTATGCATCGTGAGCTTTTTCTTCCGTCATTCTTGTAAACCTATAGCTTTAAATTTCCTCTTCACTTTGTACACATTGTTTAGCACTTCCCATATTAATTTTGCTAGCTTTGTCTCTACTCTTTGATATACCAGATCTTCCCAATTGATACCCTTGCCTTCATTAAGTTAAAACCGTGTCTACATAACCATACAATGTACAAGTAGCCCACTCAGCCCATCAAATCATCTTCATCATTCAATGAGATTATGGCTGATCTGATAACCCTCAACTCCATTTTCCTGCCTTTTCCCCATAACTCTACTCCCCAACTGATAGATTGGAAAATCTTTCAGCCTTGAATAAACTTAATGATTCAGCATCAAAAACCCTCTACAGTAAAGAATTCCACAGATTCACCAACCCGAAAATAAAATTTCTCCTCATCTCCACCTTAAATTTGTGACCCCTTATTTTAAGATTAGGCCCTTTGGTCCTGGACTCTCCCACAAGGGGCAATAGCCTTTCTGCATCTATCCTGTGAACTACTCTAAAAATTGCTCATGTTTCAATAAGGTCACGTCTCAATCTCCTAAATCCCAATGAGTACAGGCCCAACCTGCTCAAACTCTCTTCATAAGACAGTCCCTCCATACCAGAGATGGGCCTAGTGAACCTCGTTTTTCCATATCTACATTCTATCCAGCAAGTTTCTGCCCACTCACTTAACTTGTCTTTATTCCTTTGCAGACCATCATCTTCGCCACCTATTTCATTCACAAACTTGACTACAGTACATTCACTTTTCTCATCCAAATCATTAAGATACAAATACTTGTAGCCCCAGCACTGATCACTGCAGCAAAACCACTCGTTATATATTGCCTTCATGAAACTACACCCGCGGCCCCCCATCCCAACTAGTTTTCAATTAGTTAGCCAATCCTCTATCCATGCTAACATACTATCTCCAACATCATGTATCTTAACTTATGTAGCCTAATATGCAGTACATCATCATGCACCTTCTGAAAATCCAAATATATCACATCCATTGTTTCTTCATCTTGTAACTTCCTCAAAAGAGCTCAAATAAATTTGACAGTCATGGATTTCGCCTACATGAAATCATGCTGAGTCTGCATAATCATTTTCCTAAATCCTGCATAATAGAAGAACACATTTCCAATATTAAAAGGTTAACCTAACTGGCCTATTTTGTACCCTTCCCTTGTTATGCAGCTTGCCAGAACACTGGTCCCAGCACAATTCACGATCAGACGTCTATTTTCCAAATTGTCAGTGTCCTACAGACCAGACCCTACTACACCAGACAGACAGACATTTATTTCTTCAAAACTGGTTTGCCCTATTCCATTTTGCAAACGGTTTGGGTCATAATTCAAAAGATTACCATTTTTCAGGTTCTACTTCATAAATTGGTACAAAGTCCCTGAGACTAGCCATATGGAACTCTTTTCCTTGTCCCGTGACAGTGGAACCTACAGGGACCATAACGGCTAAATACTCCCCTTCTCAATACATTCCGTGCACAAATTATACCCTTACCATCCATATTGATCTCCTGATAATCTTTCCTGGAATCATTGCTTTCTTCCCTGATGTCACTTCCATCAGTCTTCTCAGATTTGTTCTCCTGATCATCCTCATCATCATCATCCTCTTCGTCGTTATCACTGTACTGGGTCAGAGCATTTACCAGCTCCACAAAGATCTCATCATTGATAAAACCACATTCTGCAATATCAAAACAAAGATCACAAAATGATGTGTCAAATGGCATAGACTTGAATCGACATGCTGCTTTTAAATCTTTTGCCTTTCTTCCTTAAATGAAATGCCCTTTAAAAGCAACAGATGCATCACAGCATTTAGAACTATAAGGAATAGGAACTGGAATGGGCCATTTGGCCCCCGAAGCCTGTTCCACCATTCAAAAAAGGACTATGGTTGCTCAAACAAACAAACAAACAAACAAACAAACAAACAAACAAACATTCTCCTCACTTCCTACCTTTTGTCCATAAACCTCGATTTCCTTACTGATCAAGACCCTACCTGTCTCAGGCTCAAATTATACACAAGGATTTTGCCTACAACAGCCCTCTTTGGCAAGGAGTTACAAAGATGTTCAACTCTCAGAAGAAATTCCTCCTGTCTCAGTCTTTTCTAGAGACTGTGTCTTCTGCTCCTAAACTCATCCATGAGGAGAAACATCCTGTCAACAATTACTCTGTTGAGCCCCTTCAGAATCCTGTATGTTTCAACAAGATCACCTCGCAATTCTTCTAAACTCCAATGAGTAGCGTGACAGATTTTCTGAATTCAAACTACACATTCTCGAATTCGGCATCACTGGACATTCTTGCAACTAGATCAGGGTTTCCCAGAAGTTAATAATGAGGATAAGTCAGAGGATGGTTTGGTGGGAAAGGTACAAATGCTTGCTGTACATTGCACCTGCTAACGCTGCATAAAAAAACCAAAAACCAACAACACGCATATGTAGTGGGGCCTGACATCATTGAACAACAATGGAAAGTAGCAGCCAGTCACAAAGATGATGCTGTTGCAAGTATATACAAAATAAAACAAAGAGATCCAGGACTCAGTGGCCTGAATAATATCCCACGTTGACAGGGCGTGACAAGAGTTAGATTGTGAGGCCTTTGAAAAGGTGGCGACAACAGTGAAGCCTGAGCAACTGTACTGTTGTAACAGCTGTCCATACATAGCAACAGGATCTTGGACAAGGTGGTGGAGCCCTCATTTCACACAGCAATGACCAGGTGAGTGCAGCAGAAAACAGGTGTTTTGACAGCTCTGTCCCCTCCTCTGAACACTGCCTCCCAACTCTGGTGCAGCAGTGAAGGTGTATATTGTTGACATCTCCGACAAGGGAAATGTTCACTTCAGTCCAGATCTCCAACTCAACTCTCCCACCACCACAGACCTCCCCAGTGGCTCATGCCATCAGCGGCACACACATATACAGGCTCTTCCTTATTGTGAATAGGTGGGTGAAAGGCTGTGTCTGCACATGTGCGAAAGCCATTTTACTGTTATGGATAATTACTCAGCTATGCATCTGGGCAGCTACGATGAAGGTTGCAAAGTTCAACTCCTTCGAAACAAAAAAAAAGTACAGAAACAAACACAGTGGAGGAATGGAGGTTAGAGTTCAAACTTTGAAACAAATCATGTTGGGAAATCTGCACTTTAGCTTGGAAACAAAGTAAAAAACTTATTTTCGTCTACATCTGTTATATTCACATACAAAATATCAAAACATGGAAGCACAGAACTCAATTTCATAACATACAAAATATATTACACGTGACAGATTTCATAATACAGATGTTAACTGTGAAAAATGCTGAACAAATACCTTGAGAAAAATGGAAATTATGATGACATAAAAACGAACAATGATTCTCAAAAGATTATTTCATAATGTGCCATTACATATAAATAGCATTAATTAGTTGAGCACAATTTGTCAGTTTCACCAAATTAACTTTGAGAAGCAGGAAAATGTATTTCTTTTTGTAAGTATTCATGCATGGGCTTTTGGGTCCAAATATTAATGTATTCCATATTTTAGAAAACAAAATAAAAGTATGATTGAACTAATATTACTACACAAATCATTAGTCAGTGTAAAACAGCAAACGGATAGCATTACCTCTGTCTCCATGTACTTTTCCATCATAGTTTTTGATAAGTTCTTCAATAAAAGTCCCATCCTGATCCAGGATTTCATCCCCCATGTAAGGAATGTTGTGTAGAACAGTTTCATCTTCCACCTTAAATCAACAAAAGTTTTTAACATCTGGTTGTATAGGACTTTGGTTCGACCACATTTGGAAGACTGCGTACAGTTCTGGTCGCCACATTACCAAAAGGATGTGGATGCTTTGGAGAGGGTGCAGAGGAGGTTCACCAGGATGTTGCCTGGTATGGAGGGCACTAGCTATGAAGAGAGGTTGAGTAGATTAGGATTATTTACATTAGAAAGACAGAGGTTGAGGGGAGACCTGATTGAGGTCTACAAAATCATGAGAGGTGTAGACAGGGTGGATAGCAAGAAGCTTTTACCCCAGAGTGGGGGACTCAATTACTAGGGGTCACGATTTCAAGGTGAGTGGGGAAAAGTTTAAGGGAGATGTGCGTGGAAAGTTCTTTACGCAGAGGGTGGTGGGTGCCTGGAACGCGTTGCCAGCGGAGGTGGTAGAGGCTGGCACGACAGCGTCATTTATGACGTATCTAGACAGATACACGAATGGGCAGGGAGCAGAGGGATACAGATCCTTGGAAAATAGGCAACAGGTTTAGATAGAGGATCTGGATCGGTGGAGGCTTCGAGGGCTGAAGGGCCTGTTCCTATGCTAGAATTTTCTTTGTTCATTGTTTTGTTCTTAGTTATAAAGACAGAAATGTAGCAAACATTTGCAGTTCATTTTTGACCTTCTATTAAGTGCAATGTTTAAACACACGTGGAATATTTGTCAGTTCTCCTCAAGAATTATAAAATTGTCAGTTTAGAGGAGTCCTATGACTTCTTTGAGGGTAGAACAAAGGAAGAGTTATAGTAAATTTGAGAAGTCCAAGGTGAAAAGCATGATTTTCAGGAACAGCAAAATCAAAACCAAAACATGCTCTTTAGAAAATCAGAAGATTCCTAACTTCTATCAGATGTAGACACCAGTGCCTAACAAAAGGTTTCTGGACCATGTGCTAGTTAAATTCTGAAAATAGTCTGCATGAAAAATACCTGTCACTTCTGTCATAAACAAATACAAGGAGTTGATTTCATTAAAAATAAACTGAACACTTAGTTTGGAAACAAGAAATAAAATTAAGTGAAGAGTCTTCCTTTGTTCAAATGAAAATAATATTAAGAACTTAAGTGGTCTTACTATCCATGGATGCATTGCAAATAAACATTAAAAACTTAATTCTTGCTTATGCCCGAAACACACACCATGAAATTTTGCTGAAGGGGAGACCAGGAGTACATAACTGGAATTGAGGCCACTGCATTCAAAGTCTTCAGGGGAATGACTTGCTTTGGAAATTCTGAGAATCCACTTTCCACGGCACACTAGAAATAAACAAAAGAAAATCTTAGGACATATTGCAGAAAGATAATTGGAGGAAACCCATTGTTTCAGGTCAACCAACTATAAAGGTTAAAAAACACAAAACCACAGAAATTTGCAGAACAAAATACGATTTGACCCACAAAATAAGTTTTTTTTTTAAATGGAATAATCTACAATGAGTCCCAGTTCCGTCTGCATTCTTCAAAGTACTATATTGTTTTCTCCTTCAAATATTTATCGATTGCATATCAGGGGAAAGAAAGCTATTCAACATTTATTTCTTGCTAACTGGCAAGTCATAATCCATTTCAAACTCTGTGCCCAAAGCCAATACCATGACAATGATCTCCACACTCTGACTGAATAAATCTTCTGGTCAGAAGTTCTACAATAGGCCCGAACCAGACTTTCATTGCTTCCTGCCATGAGCAGCCTATCTCCCACAACCACCAACCACAAGCTGCAAACTCCCCAAACAGCAATGTCAATCATTAATCATTTATTGAAACTTAAGAAACACTTTAAAGTCATTTTTACTTGTTATTGAATGATGTCAGTAATTGTGATGCACACCTCATCAACAAATGAACTTTGCTATTAATTTAGGTCATCTTGGTGATACAACAAAATTAATCAGTAACAACTTGCACAATATTATAAACTACCCTTAACTCAATCTCAAGACTTCACATATGAATTACACGCAAACATATCAAATCAACTCGTGAGCATTTAAATTAGGAATAGAAGTAGGCCACTGTGCTGCGAGTCTGCTCCACCACTCAATAAGATCACGGTTGCTCTGTGTTTCAAATTTCGCATTACCATTTCCCCAGAAATTTCTATCTGGTCCCTTGTCAGACAAGAATCTACCTACTTCCACCTTAAATATATTCAATTACCTGACCTCCAACGGCCAAGGCAGAGAATTCCAAAACTTGCATTAAAAAAAATGTTCTGGTCACATACTGGTAACTGGTGTCTTTACTTGGAAGTCATTATTTAATCAATCTCATGACGCAATACAACCTGCTCTCAAGATCGTCCTTTGCTCAGAAATGTTCTGGAACCAACTAGAAAGCATTAGTTGAAATCACTTGTGACTATTGCCATTCCCATGTTACAAGCACCCAGCGTTCCTTTTGGTTTACTTTGACCCGCATCTGGACTAGTGAGTTCTCCCCACTAATGCTTCTCATCCCCATCCAAATTGGGATTTTGATTTCCAGAACCAAGGTCATCTCTAACAATTGCTTGCACACATGAAGTGTACTTTATACTAAAAGACATCCATTTTAAACACAAAGGTATAAGAAATATTGATCTTGGGCTGATGTTTTCTTATAGTTTAGAGTTTTCTTTTATTATATTTTTAACACAAACATGGATACTTAGTAATAGTAATCTAACTAAAATTAATGGCTACACAGTTTCGAAAGATTTTATCTAGTCAGTCAATCAGTACCACTACTTGAAGTTTAATTCAATAAAATCTATGAGTCAGCAAGTAATTATTGACTTTTTAGGTGGAGGTTTCAAACAAGGTGCAATCAGCCAAAAGTCAACTGACCAAAAGATTTTATGGACAGTACCCAACGCACCAAAAGCACCTCCACCAGATCACAGCCAAGCACTGACGGATACCAAGAGAAAGGGAACTTTACTTTCTGAATCTGCAAATGGTCAATCCAGGTCACAATGGTAGCCAAGACTTTATTTGACTTTAAGAGGTGCAAGACAAAACACAGCCATCATTGACCTTTTTGTTTCTTGGAAAACACCCAAATTTGGACAATCAACCAGCCAATATTTTTTATTCATTCACAGAATATGGGCATCATTGGCAGTAATTGCCAATTCCTAATTGCCCTTGAGATGGTGGTGTTGAGCTTCCTTCTTGAACCGCTGCAATCCACTTGGCATAGGTACTTCAACAATACTGTTGGGTGGGGAGTTCCATCCATCATGGATGACAATAAGCTTCGCCAAATAAAACAAAATGTGCTTTTGCAGTAATAGGATCAAAAATTTAAAATATCTGCTTTTACTTATTTCTTAAAAGCACAAAACATTTTGGATGCAATAACCATGACGTGGAAAGAAACAATTTCAATCTCAATTCATGCCCATATTTCAGATTTTTATAATTAAAGGCTTCAGAGACTTCTGCAGCCAACAGTAACCAATTATCTTTGGTTAGCACAAGTGTGCAAATTATTTATAGAATGCTGACTAACAAGCCTAAATTTCGCACATGCAGTGAATGTCTTATATATTTATTTCAATTAATTATTTCAATTATATTCAATTAATAATACTTTGCAGCATTGGATAAGAGAAAGTAAGAAGTATTCTTTGTATTGGGAGGATGACTGTACACAAAGCTTTATGTTTATCATAAATGCTTTACCCAGTCAAAAAAGAATTCTATTATACCTCTCTGGTACCACGCATTGTGCTCACAGAAGTCATGATATGAACAGGTTGTATCCGATGTTGCTTCCAATCCTGATTCAAGATTTCTGTCTTTTCTTTGATTTTTTGGCGATTTGCATTGAACATGCTCTGTGAAGAAAATAAAGATATTTGTTTAAATTGAATTTATTGATACAGACCGCAAAACATGACGTACATAAAAACAAGTGTGAGGAAGAAGGATGTCACGTGTCTCCTCTGGCCTGCTCTGCCATTCAATGTGATCGTGGCTGATCTTACATGTTTCAAATTCCACATCCTCATTATCTTGTTCCAATAACTTTTAATTTCCTTACCTAACAAAATTGTGTCTTCATCTGCCTTAATGATATGGAGCTTCAAATTTCACAACCCTTGGTGGTGCTGGTGAAGTTTTCTTTTTGGAGGATGGGAAATGTAATTTCGATCTTACAAAGGATGTCCTCTAATCCTGAAACAATGTCTCCTATTTTTGGATTCAACGACAAGAATAATTGCCACGTCCACCTTGTCAAGACTGTTTAGGATCTTATAAAATTACTTTCAATACAACTGCATTGATATGTTGGGGCTTGAGCCTACACTTTTTGATCCAAAGCTAGCGCCACCATAACTGCACCGCAACAGCCACTCGGGATCTTGCACATATCATTCAAGTCACCCCTCACCCTTTTAAATTTCAGTACAACTGAGTCCAGGCTGTCCAAATTATCCCCTAGCACAACCTGCTCATTCCAGGCATCAATCTAGTATACCACTTCTGGACCTCCTACAATGCAATTACATTCTTCCTTAAATAAACAGGCCAAACTACACAGAGCAATCAAGACATCATCTCACCAATGTCCTATAACTGATGGATAACATCCTTATCTGTATATTCAATCTCTCTTAATAAAGAGAACAGTAAACAGACACGCACGGGAATTCCTAGAGGCACGGTTCTCAATCCATAATACAAATCAACAAACACAGAAAATCAGACCCCATATACAAACCCACACGGAACAGAACCGGAAGTGACACAATTCACCATAACAGACCGGACAGTATAAATTCCAAGTAGAATAGAACAACATCAGTTGGGCCTCCTATGAAGTGATAATGTTACCTAACATGGTGACAAAATGTCTGAATGAAAATGTCAGCAAGCAAGTCAACAGCCTCAGGATAGTAATCCATTAGCCACCTTAATTACTTGACCTGCACACAAAACGTGTAATTTGGGCACTAGAACATCCACATTGTCCTGCACCTCAGAATTCCGTAGCTGCTCTCTGTTTAAGCGTGCCTGTTTATTTTTAACACGTCCTGCCAAAGTGAAGGCTTTTGCATTTTCTTATACCAAACTCCAGCTGCCAGATTACTGTCCACTCATTCAACCAACCTACTGTTAACTTCTGCAACCTTATGTCCTCCTCACAATACACTTACCTACTTATAAACAAAAACAAACTGACACACAAATTCAGTAGGTCTGGCAAACCTGTGCAGTGAAAAATATTAACGTCAAGTCCAGTCACCCTCCATCAGAACTGAACACAGCTAGGAAATGGTAAAGTTTTGCTGAAGACCCTTTTTTGAGAGGCTGGGTATAGTGGTGGCGTCCACGCTGAAGGAAAAGTAGAAATTCTGCTGGGGTCCATTGCCACTTGCTTCTGAAAAATGCTGGGTTTGATCACTACTTCCAAAGGGCACAATGAACTTGTTTATTTAAAAAAAGAAACCTTCACAGAAGTAAACACCCATAAACCATATTCAGAAATACAAACTCTTTAAAAAAAAGGTATAAAATGAGACATCCTTCATTATAAAAAGATACATTTTCAGAAACACCAATACTCCAGCTGAAGTCTAAGCAATCCTTCAGAGTTCTTTTATGACCTCTTCACTTTCATATTCCATTCGTGTATATAGAAACCCTAGTAACCCATATAATTTTCTTTAAACCATCTTCTGAAGATGGGGAGGCAATGGCCTAGTAGTATTATTGCTGGACTGTTAATCCAGAGACCCAGATAACGTTCTGGGGACCCGGGTTCAAATCCCACCAAAGATGGTGGAATTTGAATTCAATAAATGTCTATAATTAAAGAATCTGACTATGACCATGAATCCGTTGCCGAATGTTTTGAAAAGCCTATCTGGTTCACTAATGTTCTTTAGGGAAGGAAACTGCCATCCTTACCTGGTCTGGCCTACATGTGACTACAGTCCCACAGCTATGTGGTTGACTCTGAACCGTCCTTTGGCCAATTAGGGCTGGGCAATAAATACTGCCTAGCCAGCAACGCCCCTCAACCCATAAATGAATAAAAAAAAAACCTTTCCTGCTACCTTCAGATTTCAAAATTGCACCACTTGTAGCATACCCACACGAAGTGCAGGACTTCACATTTTTATACTATACTCAGCTTGTCACATTTCCATCCATTTCACCATCCTTACAAATAATCCTAAAAATATTTAGTTATCCTAAGCTTGATGTTAGCGGTATCTTTGATAAGCTCTGTCTTCCAAAACGAAAGAGCAAAATAATTTCCAATAACACTTGTTCAGAATCAATAAGCTGATTGGCCTATGGTTTTCTTACTTATTCATGAAAGTGGTAAGGGATAACAGGACAACATCACAAATTCTTCAGTCTGCTAACAACATGCCTAGATCCAAGTTGGGTTAAAAGATCAACTAATCTTTCTACTTCTTTGTTTTTCACTTCCCAACTTTCAGAAATGAAAAGCATTTCAGTATGTTGCTCATAACTTCCCCTTTATTTAAAAAAAAGTGTAATTGCCCCATTATCTACTTCCTTTGTCAAGAAGTATATGAAGTACATGTTTATTATGTTTTTGCATTGTCTGTCTCGAAGTGAATATTTTCCCAAAAAAACTGCTGATACCTGTTTGAAAAAGGTTTTGGGGTTTGACTTAATCTTGCCTATTAATCTTTTCACGTAACCTTTGTCTCCCATATTAAACTTTTTGAACTCCTCCGCTACCTTCTTTAACCTTCTTGTTTCTAACCAATTTCTTTCCTACGTTTGACATTTGCCTGCTTTTTCTGTTCTTTTTACATACAGGTCATCTTTGACCCTTATCACACATCAATTACTTTCATATTACGAACTGCCACACTTCTAAACATAAGCTGCTATTCAAAAGCATGAAAGAGGACAGACATTTAGTCTGAAATCAGTCCCAGGAAATGCTGGAATTCATCAAGGAAGCGATAACAGGGCACTTTAAGATCAAAATACAATTAGCAACAGTGTCAAAATAGTTTCACTTCGATAAAACAGTGCAACAGATTCACTTTCCTTTGAAGTTGTAATGACAGCGAGAATGGGCATGCACGCGCACGACAGCCAGAGAGCATGAGCATGGGCATGCATGTAAAGAGAGAGAGACGGAGAAAAAAAAAAGAGACGGAGAAAAAAAAAGAGACAGAAAGCATGTGGATTTTTTAAAAACTGATTTGATATGGCGCAACCCAACAATCATTGCATCTGTCCCAGTGCGTCCCACCAGGCCCAGTTGCTTCACTGATCCAAACCTGCTACCTTCTATCAGCCAGGACAGAGACAGCAGAAACATTGGAATACCACCTACAAGGCGGTGTCCAAGCCACACACAATAGCATCTTTGAAATATATCACTACTCCATTACTGTCATTAGGTCACAATCCTGCAACTCTTTAACAGTAAAGAGATACCCAGACCAAATGGATTGCAGCAGTTTAAGAAACAGCAAGCCACCGGCTCTCCGAAAACAATTAGGGATGATATTAGGGCTTGTCAGCCATGCTCACATCCCATACAAGAACAACGAAAGTCAGCCTACAACAATGGAAAAGAAATTTAAAGGGCCTATATACGACAAAATAAAACAAAAAGGAGATAAGTTGATCACACTTCAGATTTTCAGTAAATGTCTTCATTTAACCTTTTATTAAATTGACACAAGGAAGTAATGAATGCACAGCACTGAGATATAGGTACAGCATGGTAGTAACAAAAACAGAAGTTGCTGGAAAACCTCAACTGGTCTGGCAGCATCGGTGAAGAAAAATCAGAGTTAACGTTTCAGGTCCGGTGACCCTTCCTCAGGACTCAGCACGGTAGTACTGTTGCTTCATAGCACTTTGATAATAATTGGGAGAAGGGTAATCATTATTCTGTTTATTACCATTTAGGAACAATCCTAAACAATGTCATGTAGATCCTAGTGTCATTGCTGCAGGGATAAAGCTTAGATTGGGATGCATCTAGTTTTGCAGTTTTTCTTTTCTCCCTTAGGATGTGTACATGAATGGATAAGCAGACACTTATGACCAAAGGGGATGCACTTGACTGAATAACTTGATAGGTCTCTATCAGGGTGGCCAAGAGTTGCAAATGAAGCAGATCAGGTTGGCAGATTTCCTTTCTTTAGTTCATGAACTACTGCAAAATTTGTTATCCAACATGCATCAAGGTCATGTGGTGCCAGTAAATCAAAAACACCAGTTAACTCACTGCAGTTGTGGTAACAGTAGGAACCTGGATTTTTGACAATGTCCCACATGGCAAACTAGTTTTTAAAAAAAAGCCCACGGAATTCAAATTTTCCTCCTCTCCTCTTAATATTTCTACCACTTTAAATTTAACGTCCCCAAGCCCCATCTATCACCTCTCTGCTAACATAAATAGGTCCTTCACACACAATGTCTGAGGCCCTTCACAATTTTGTACATTTCAAATTTCTCCACTGTCCCACCTCATCCTTTCCAATCTTTTTCAGAGCTGTTTGTTTTCAAAACCCAACATCATCCTTAAATCATCACTGTACTATCTCTAATACATATTTTCTTTATTGAGGCAATCAGAATCACACAATGCTCAAAAGCTACGGCCAGCTAATGATATACACAGTTTCAGCATAATCTCATTGTTCTCATATTTCTAGACCTCTGCTAATAAAGGAAAGGTTTTCATAGACCTTAACCAACTGATCGATCTACCATGTCTTTGTCCACCTGACCAGTTCATTGGTAACCATCTGCAGTTTACAGCTAACCTCCCAATCATGCACGTGGCCAATGTTTGTGCCATCTCTAAACTTGTTGATCATGCACCCTACACTTACATACAAAATGTTACTATATACCATAAAAATCAGGACCTAGTGTTCAGTCTGTGGAACCCCATTGGAAACAGCTTTCCAGTTGCAAAACTACCCATCTAAAATTACCCTTTGTTTCCTACAACTGAACCAAATGTTGCTATAGTGCTGAATCCAATACCAAAAGCAACAAAACATGATCTCATAACATTGCGAATAATCAAATGTTTTAGAAACAGCAACCTTGCATAAGTTATTTTTTTTCTCTCTACTCATCACAGCCTAAAATTTCTAAAGTGTAGGAAAGGTTTCTTTTACTCACTTACAAGGTGTGGACATTACTCATTAAGCTAACTTTATTATTCAACCTTAATAGCCTGGAGAAGAGGCAGTGGTGAGTTGTCTTGAACTACTGTAGTCCTTGGGATGTTGGGACACCCATAATGCTGTTAGGGTGTTTCAGAATTTTAGTTCAGCAGTGAAGGAATGGTAACAGTTCCAAGCAAGGATCATATAGGTGATGGTATCCCTAGGCAACCTCTGCCCTTGTCTTTCTTGATGATATTGGTCGTAGGTTTGGCAGGTGCTGGGGTTCCTTTAGGGAGAGACAGATTTTTTACTTAGCAATGGGTTGAAGGATTATGGAGAGCAGGCAGGGAATTGGAGTTGAAGCTGAGATGAGATCAACCATGACAATTAAATGGCAGAGCAGGCTCAACTGCCTACTCCTGCTCTTAGTTTTTATATTCTTATGCTGAAGTAGTCTTGGTAAATTTCTTCAGTTTATCTTGTGGATGGTACACGCTGCTGCCACTATGCATTGCCTTTAAGGGAGTGAACATTGAAGGTGGTTGATGGGGTTTCAATCAAGATGCTTTGTGCTGGATGGTATCAAAGCGTCTAGTGTTGAAGATGTTCTCTTTGAGAACTTTCCATTTCACTCCTGATGGGAGCACTGCATGTGGTTAACAGACTCTGGGGAGACAGAAGGGTTACTCACTGCAGAACTCCCTGCCTCTGGGTTGTTCTCATAACCAAAAGTATTTATATCACTGGTTTCAGTTTCTGGTAAATGGTGACACCCAGGACACTACCATTGCTGAATTCCCCCACTGTCATTGAACACCAAAGAGTGATAGTTCAATTCTCTCGGAGATGGTCGTTGCCTGACACTTAAGCAAGTAACTCTGTCATGCATCAGCTCAAGATGTTGCCCAGGTCTTGCTGCATTCGGACAGTCTGTTTCAGTATCTGAGATGCTGCAAATGGTGCTGTTCATCCTATACCTACCAGTCTGCGTGCACGTGCCGGTTTGTTTCTTCACTTTCTAAAAGAATTGAAGTTTTGATGAATGACAAAAGTCATTTCCAACATAAATAAAAACACACAATAATGCAGGATAGGTGGCCGGAGTTTTATAAAGTCTGTCATGGCAAAGCTTAAAACAGGGCACTCTTTTTAAGGAAAAAAAAAATCACAGAAACTAAGTAATCACAGTAAAAATAAAAGTGGCTGATAGCAAGGTATCCCAAGAGTTAAATGGTCTGTCACCCTAGACCCAAGATAACAGAATTTGCTAAACACCAAGCACGACTGAGGTTGGAGATATTACACCTCCCCCATGACTACAATTTGAGGCTTATAATTAGGAAGAATAAATTAACAACCACTGAAGAGGTAAACTATGAACCTCCGTAGTTGAGTTCACTTGAGGCCAAATATACAACTGTGTAGGGTGTTCATTGATCAAGACAAGCTAAATGCTTGTCCTTACTTTCAGCCAGTCATTAGCCTAAAGAATGTTATTGTTATATTCTCGACAGGAGTCACTTTCATTTTGTGTTTTAGAGCTAGCTGTCACAAACAAACAGATAATATAAAACTATTGAAAGATGGTGGACTCAAAGTTTAACAGGATACTGGGCTACTTGAAAAGGAAGGCAGCTGACAAAGTGCAAACTAAATGATAACACTAAATAAATAAAGAAAGAGCTATTGCTCCAAGATCTCAGTTATTTAAAATCAAATTAGCTGATTATGAAAACAATTACATTGTATTTGCTAAAATTCTTAAATTTACATTATTTTGCTAAATGTTCATCTCACAGAAGCACAGAAGTTTGATACTTCCTCTCTTTCACAGTGGGCAGTCATAATGAATCACTCCATACATTATATGAAATGCTACACTCAAGATTGAATTATTTTAAAAAAGTAAGAGCCCCCCACCCCCCTAGAAAAATAGCAATTACAGACTGAACACTTTGTTTACATCAACTCAAACAATTCTTACCTTAACTTCATCTGCTCGCCTAAAGCGTTTCAGCTGTCGAAGACGCATGTATTCAGATTTAACCCGCTTTCGCCAGCAAACTGGTCCTTTTGTAGATTTCTTACCAGTAAAACCCATGGTTACACGGTTGAGGTACTTTTCAAACTAATATTTGCACTTCCAGCCAGCAACAAAAAAATTCTGCAAAAAAGTAAACGTATGTCACAACATATATTGAACATGCAAGCATCCTTCCCCCATTTACTTTAAAAAATGTCTCGAATATGGCAGAAGAGTTTTCTTCACACAAGCGTATTTGTGATGATGCAATCTGTCATATTGCCCATAATTATTCCATATGCTTTTTTTGAAAAAAAAAGTGAAAATTCATCATCTGCTGGTTACACAATTACTAGGTAAATCAAGACACCACTTGCATTTCCTTTAGCACTAGACTTGTTCTTTTGGCCCAGAAATCAAGTACTTAAAAGTTACTTATTATCAAGTGAAAATGAACCTAGGATCCCCTGAAATCATTAATTTTTCTAATCAACGTGTTCAGACATTTTATTACACACTTCTGGAGCAAGTGGTTCTTGAACCCAGGGCTCCCAATCCAGAGGTAAAGACACTACCACTGCACCACTATGAAATCACCTATACTGCTCACTCCATCCGTGTACGGTCAGCCAACTGAGCTTTAGCTCAATCTTCCTGTGTGCCTTTTTAATTCTGAAAGGGAGTCTTACTGAACTAAAAACATTATCTGCTGCTAGACTTGCTTAGTTTCTCCAGCAGTCTCTTATGTTTGTTTCAGATTTTCAGCATCAGCAGTTCTTTGCCTTCTTCAGTAGCACACTAGCTGCTAGGCTGCCTTGTAGCCATACTTCAGTTAGCAGGACAGTCATCCTCAAAATATTACATGTTATTTTCTGGATCACTCACTCTTCCCCAAACCCTCATTAATTCTTTAGCACTTATCAACATCCATTTTTAATGCACAGCAGTTATACCACTGAAAGAACTGAAAATATTTGTAATGTATTTGAAATCATGCTATGAGTATGCTGCTTTTGTAAACAGCCATTTTTAAAAAAAAGAAATGAAAGTTTAAACAGGTGTTTAATTTTCTTTAATAGGCATGTGGGGTTGCATGCAGGGAATATGCTTTTAGGTAGATAAAAAAATTACTTTGTGACAGTCAAGAACTAAGTGAAGAATTATACAAGGGGCATTTTATTTTTTCAAGTTCCTATTACATCAATGAAAGATGTGTCATTACTGTGTGGCAGGAAAATGCCAGGAAAAATGTCAATCCCGCTAACAAGAGTGCCTGAATAAGTAAATGCATAACCACTACTGAACAATAGACTAAAATTAAAAGAAGAAAAAAAAGACACTAAATAAGAAAACAAATTTCCTGAAAGGAAATTAATTCTGGAAAATATTAAAACGTGTCCTTCAGTGGGCTGACTGATGATCAGGTTTCCACAAATTAGACACTTACCCAGGTTTGCCAGAATAAACTACCAATCTGTTTGCAGAGGTAGTAGGAACTGCAGATGCTGGAGAATCTGAGATAACAAAGTGTAGAGCTGGATGAACACAGCAGGCCAAGCAGCATCAGAGGAGCAGGAAGGCTGACGTTTCAGGCCTAGACCCTTCTTCAGAAATGGGGGAGGGGAAGGGG